>NC_052160.1:46044969-46379720 GCF_902713615.1 Scyliorhinus canicula | reverse complement strand
CCCCCCCCCCCCCCCACCCCCCCCCCCCCCCCCCCCCCCCCCCCCCCCCCCCCTACTGCTTGGACTCGACTTCCAATGCAGTCACAAAACCCTGACCCTAAAGTTCAGCGGACCCCTACTCCCTCTCATTGTATGTAGCCTTGCGACCCTCAAGGTCACCCCCCCTTCGCTCTTTGCAAACCTCACCCCCGACTGTAAGCCCGTCGCCACCAGGAGCAGGTGGTACAGTGCACAAGACATGATTTTTATCAAGTTGGAGGTCCAGCGACTCTTGAGGGAGGGGATCATCGAGGCCAGCAACAGCCCCAGGAGAGCACAAGTGGTGGTTGTCAGGACCGGGGAAAAGAATCTGATGGTTGTGGACTACAGCCAGACCATAAATCGGTTCACGCAACTTGATGCGTACCCCCTCCCCCGCATAGCGGAGATGGTCAAACAGATCGCACAGTACCAGGTGTTCTCCACGGTAGATCTGAAGTCTGCCTACCACCAGCTCCCGATTCGCCCGGAAAATCGCCACTACACTGCTTTTGAAGCAGCCGGACGATTCTTCCACTTCCTCAGGGTCCATTTCAGCGTCACTAATGGGGTCTCGGTATTCCAGAGAACGATGGACCGAATGGTGGACCAGTACGGACTGCCACAACCATCAAATGTTACCATCTGCGGCCATGATCAGCAGGACCACGACGCCAACCTTCAGAGGTTCCTCCAGGCCGCCCAATCGCTCAACCTCACATATAACAAGGAGAAGTGCGATTTCCGCACAACCCGGCTAGCCACCCTCAGCTATGTCTTGGAAAACGGGGTCCTCGGGCTCAACCCCGACCGCATGCACCCCCTCATGGAACTTCCCCTTCCCCACAGCCTCATGGTCCTCAAACGCTGCCTGGGGCTATTCTCCTATTACGCCCAGTGGGTACCCAACTATGCAGACAAAGCCCGCCCACTTATCAAAGCCACTATATTCCCCCTGACGGCTGAGGCCCGCTCGGCCTTCAGCCGCATAAAGGCCAATATCACTAAGGCCGCGATGCACACGGTGGATGAGTCCGTCCCCTTCCAGGTGGAGAGCGATCTGTCAGACGTCACCCTGGGCGCCACCCTCAACCAGGCGGGCAGGCCAGTAGCCTTCTTTTCTCGAACCCTCCACGACTCCAAGATTCGACACTCCGCCATTGAGAAGGAAGCGCAAGTCATTGTGGAAGCTGTGTGGCATTGGAGGCACTACCTGGCCGGTAAGAGGTTCACCCTCGTCACCGACCAACGGTCAGTAGCCTTTATGTTCGACAACGCACAACTGGGCAAAATTAAAAACGACAAAATCTTAAGAGGTGGAGGATCGAACTCTCCACCTATACTTACGATATCAAGTATCGTCCTGGGGAGCTCAACGAGCCCTCAGATGCCCTGTCCCGCAGCACATGCGCCAGCGTGCAAGATGACCGACTTCGGGCTATCCACAATGACCTCTGTCACCCGGGGGTCACTCGGCTTATCCACTTTATTAAGGCCCGCAATCTGCCCCACTCCACCGAGGTCAGGGCCATAACCAGGGATTGCCACGTCTGCGCAGAGTGCAAACCGCACTTCTACCGGCCAGACAAGGCCCACCTGGTAAAGGCCTCCCGGCCCTTTTGAGCGTCTCAGTATCGACTTCAAAGGGCCCCTCCTTTCCACCAACCGCAATATATACTTCCTGACCGTCATTGGCGAGTACTCCCGCTGCCCCTTCGCTATCCCTTGTCCCGACATGACCTCGGCCACTGTTATACACTGCACAGCATTTTCACCCTGTTCGGTTTCCCTGCATACGTCCACAGTGACCGGGGCACCTCTTTCATGAGCGATGAGCTGCGTCAGTACCTGCTCAGTAAGGGCATCGCCTCGAGCAGAACTACGAGCTACAACCCGCAGGGAAACGGGCAGGCGGAGAGGGAGAATGCGACGGTATGGAAGGCCGTTCTTCTTGCCCTTCAGTCTAGAAGTGTCCAGATTCCCCACTGGCAGGAGGTCCACCCCGACGCGCTCCACTCCATTAGATTGCTCTTCTGCACAGCCACGAACGAGACCCTTCACGACCGTTGTTTGTCTTCCCTAGGAAGTCCATCGCTTCCATGCTGGCTGACAACTCCGGACCTGTCCTTCTCCGGAAGCATACGAGGAGCCATAAGACCGACCCCCTGGTCGAGAGGGTCCAGCTGCTGCACGACAACCCCCAATATGCCTACTTCACACAACAAGATGGACGGCAAGAAACGGTCTTCCTCTGGGACCTGGCGCCCACTGGTTCCATGTCAATGCGCTCCCCTCCCTACCACCCCCACGAATCCCTTATGCCCCCCCTGGGGCTCCTGTATTGTCCCGCGCCTACCCTGCCACCATCCACCACCCCACTGCCTACCCTCAACCGTCGCCGACACGCCGGACCGAAGCGGCAGACAACATGCTCTCGGAGTCAACAACTACAACGCCTGTATCTGCCGCACCACCAGAGCTGAGGAGGTCCAAAAGAACAATACGGCCTCCAGACAGACTGAACGTACGACGACCCACTTCATCCCCGCTGGACTTTATTTTTAACAGGGGGTGAATATGTATTCACCATAATATAAGTTGTCTGTATAGTACTGTGGCCTATGGCCAGGGAATGGGAATATGATCTACTTCCATGTATTGTACTGGAACCCTGGTGGGCTCTGCCTCTGGGCTCCGCCTCTGGCCCCCCGCGGCATATAGACCTGCCGCCTGTGGGCGGCGCTCATTGTTACAGCAGTCACAGGCAGGCAAGTTCTTGGATAATAAAGCCTATGTTCACTCGTTCTCATTGTCTTGTCGTGAATTGATGATACATCAGTACCCAATTCATTTTTTTCCAATTAAGGGGCAATTTAGCGAGGCCAATCCACCTACCCTGCACATCTTTGGGTTGTGGGTCGAAACCCACGCAGACACGGGAAGAATGTGCAAACTCCACACGGACAGTGACCCAGAGCCAGGATCGAACCTGGGACCTCGACGCCGTGAGGCAGCAGGGCTAACCCACTGCGCCACCGTGCTGCCCATGTTTGCAAAGCTGAAACCTAAAGGAATTGAAAGAAGAGCATCACCAGCAGTGGAGTCTATGACTTGACCTGATAAAACATGGGCCACTTTGTGCATATGTGTGTGGAAAAACACACATACAAGGATGCACACTTGTATACACGTGTATATGTACATAAGTGTTTGATGTGTCAGCATGTTGGATGTAAGGCTTTAGGATGGAGCGTTGTGATCCTCACTCTTCTCACTTTTTAAAAATACAATTGTTCCCACAGCGTTGTCTCAGTCACTGAAGTCTGAGTCCGACTATGGGTTTAGTAGAAACTTGAACAACACAACTACACCAGAATATCTGAAAGAAGCCCTCGGTATGAAAAAACCAAAGCATTCCCGGTCAGCCAGTAATGGTGAGTATTTTGCATGAACTGCTTGCCTTTAAGAATGGACCCAAAATGAGAACACTTTTTTAATGATCCAGTGTTTCACTTTACATGTGTAGAAAGTACTGGGTTGCAATAACTGGCACCCAGTGACTAACAATAATAAAGGTTTATTAACAATACTGAGAAGCATCGCTTCTCGGCCTTTTGGCTAAGATCAAGTGTAGTAGCTTTTTGGCTCAGATCTGGTATGTCTCTCTTGTGGGGACCATGAGTTGGATTCAATTTGAATTTGAGTTGGTTTTTGGAGCGGGCAGGGAGCTGGATTGGGGGTTTGCCCCTGACCACACTCTGAGCCCTGGCTTTGTAACTCAGAAAAAGTAAAAAAAACAATACTGAGAAGCTCTTTCATGCTATATGCCTGCCCGTGGACAGGGAAGAATTCCTGTGCTACTGATAAGTGATCCCTTTTGTACCTGCGTCATCCCAGTGTCCACATGACCACACGGTCTACATCTTCCCTGTTTAAATTGGAACAACTGGTAGTTCTGAGGTGTAGCAGTGCAAGTCAACAGTAACAGGCTGTAAACTATTTACAACATACAAAGTTGAACAGGGCTAACAACACATAACCATTTACATTGTGCTGCTGCAGCTGGTGCATAACCCGTCAAGTCCCTGACCCCCCCACCCCCTCCATTTAAAAAAAAACAAAGTCCATTTGTACACATATTCCTTGAACCTTGTGTTTGATTTACTCAGGTGCCTTGAGTGTGTGATTGTGCTAGTTGGTGCTTGTGTTGGCGTCCTCACTGTGCATGGCATTAGGTATCCTTGCGATGTATCCAGGACTTGCTGTGTAGCCTCTGCAGGAATCTCCATTTCCATTGGTATAGGGGCCTAGAGTACAGGCTGCATGCATTGAGTTCTGTGGTGGTTGGTGGTGCTGGTAAGTAACCTGTAGTAGATGACGATGGTTCCTTACATAATGAACACCATCCGAGGCAACCACATTGCTGTTTGTCTGTGAGGCATGTCTGTTTGTCATGGCCGTGTGTGGTGTGGATCCTGACTGTTTAACCAGGTTCTATAAAGGACAGAGCCTGTGAACATTGTGATTATAATAATAATCTTTATTAGCATCACAAGTAGGCTTGCATTAACACCGCAATAAAGTTAGTGTGAAAATCCCCTAGTCGCCACACTCCGGCGCCTGTTCAGGTACACTGAGGGAGAATTCAGAATGTCCAATTCACCGAACAAGTATGTCTTTCGGAACTTGTGGGAGGAAACTGGAGTACCTGGAGGAAACTCACGCAGACACGGGGAGAACGTGCAGGCTCTGCACAGACAGTGACCCAAGCCATGAATCAAACCCGGGTCTTCCTAGCACTGTGAAGCAATAGTGCTAACCACTGTGCTACCATGCCACCATATCTCTTTCCTCTTAGACACCACCCGCATTGGTTTCCACTTTCAATTACAAGAGGGCCTTGAGAACGGCGACCATGATCCTCGTGCGCCTAGAGAACATTCGCTGTGCTGATGAGAGCAGAATATCTTGGCACATTTCTCAGGCTGAGGAGTGCAGCATAGAAATCTGTGTGGTCATAGGCACACTTCTCAAGTAGCTGCTTGGCTGAGCTGAGCTTTCCACCTGTTCTATCAGGTCGTTTGTCTGTGGGTACAGGCGACTTCTTGTAATGTGCTTAAGTCCCATGTGTGTGCAAAGTTCCTGAACTCCCTGAGATGCGCTGGTGAGTGTTGTCCGACATTATCCTCTGAAGGATATTGTGTGTGACGAAGTATCTCTTGAGCTTGCCTGTGACCGTGTTGCCCTTCATTTCTGGCAGGTGAATTTGATTTTGAACCAACCAGAATACAAGCCAACTAGGACCAGGTGCTGCTTACTGTTTCATTTGAAGATATCAACTGGCATGAACAACCATGGGAGGTGTGGGACCTCATGTGGGTGCAGTGGTGCTTTGGTATGATGTGGCTTGAGTTAGTTACACGAAGGGCAGCACGATGGCGCAAGTAGTTAGCACAGTTGCCTCACGCCGCTGAGGTCCCAGGTTCGATCCCAGCTCTGGGTCACTGTCTGTGTGGAGTTTGCACATTCTCCCCGTGTTTGCGTGGGTTTTGCCCCCACAACCCAAAGATGTGCAGGGTAGGTGGATTGGCCACGCTAAATTGCCCCATAATTGGAAAAAATAATTGGATACACTAAATTTATTTTAAAAAGAGTTAGTTACACGGTTCACATCTGGATACTTCCCTCTCCTTGTCTGCATACAATGAGGGCCAACATATGATTTCCTTTGCCCTGTACCTGATTGCCTCCAGCCGTGGGTGCCCTTGGTGGAGTTGTTGGGTATAATACCTCTGCAGAAAGGTGGGAATGACAAATCGCTGGCCACGCAGTTTCAGCTCGTCTTGTGCGGTTAGCTCCTCTCTCATAAGAACGTGCAAAGCTCATGAGGGAGCTCTTTTTAAGACTCGGGCCAGCCTTTCATAAGGACGTCATGGAGCTGCCTGCATGTGAGATCCACCTGTAGGGCATCCTTAAATTCCTCAATTCGACCAGACAAATGTACTGTTAAGGTCATGATGTCTGTCCTCACAATTTCCTGGTCAGTGGTCGGTAGGAAGGCTTTGGAAACGACAACAGAAAGGTACAGTTCCCAACCACGTTTGTAGATGATACTAAGGTTGTAGTGTTGCAGATTGACTATTATGCACTGCAGTTGTGCAGATGCAGTGTAAAGAAGCTTTTTAAGAACAGTTGTAAGTGGCGGCTGATGATCAGTTTCAACACTCAGTTGAAGTCCTGAAATTTCTGATAAACGAAGATTATAGCAAGAAGTTAGTTTTCAATCTGGGCATAATGAGCCAGTGTCAGTGAGAGCCCTTGATGCGAAGAATACTGGTCTGCCATTCTGGATGCAGACTGCACCAAGTCCAAGTCTACCGATAGGACTAAGGTGCTTGAATGTTGAAGTAACCCCAAAGGGGCTAAATCTGCCTGAGCTGTTAAACACAGCAGTATGGAGCTCCTTCCAACACCATTCAACATCTTGCTGGAGGAGCTGCGAAGAGGTCCCAGGACCTCATTGCAGCAAGGAATGAACTTGGAAAGATAATTTGTCATACCAAGGAAGCAATGCCAGGCATGCTTGTCCTCAGGAATGAACATCTGTTGTATTGCCGTTGTCTTGTCTGGATCTGGCTTTACACCATCAGCTATGAGCAATGTAGGGAACCTGGTTGACCCTGAATCTGTATTAAGCAGGGTTGAGCTTTAATTGTGTGGTCCTGATTCTGTTGAGGACTAAACAAAGATTGTGTCATATTCTTGCATTGTACGACTCCAGATCAGGATGTCATTGATGATGATTTTGCAGAGTTCTGTAAAGAGTTGTTTCATGCACTGTTAGAAGACCTCGCTGCTAGTGGAGAACCTTTGGAAAATGGAGAGGAAATTGTATCTGACTACTGGAGACATTAATGTAGTGAGTTTTGAGGATTCTTCACCCAGCAGGATTTGCCAAAACCCACACTTTGCATCCAAGATGCTGAAAACTTTGGCATTGCGCATGTTAGCTATAACCTGTTCAACCGCCTTCATAGGGTGATGAGGTACCTTGTTTAGATTAACTGGATTAATGCAGACCTTTACACTGCCTTTTTCATTTACTGCAGCTGTTGCTGAAACCAACTCTGTGGCCTTATCTGTGGGTGGATATGTCATCAATCTTGTCATCTGGTCCAGCTCATCAGCTATTTTCTGCTTCATCACTAGGGGTACGCTTCTCAGAGCACAGACCATAGGTGGTACCAAGTCATCTATTGTCGTATGATATATTGCAGGTAGTTTCCCAATAACGTCGCAGTTGAATAAGTCTATGAATGGCACCATTTCTAGGGTCTCGTGCTACAATATTTGTACATCTGGACCAAGGTGGATTAACCCATTGTGATGCTGTCCCGAAGACCCAACAGCTTTTGGTCAACAATACCAAGCTGGAATCTGCCCTGCATGCAATGGATAGTGGCCACACTTTCTGTGCGGATAGTTTGTCCTCCATACACCATGAGGTCTCTCTGAGTGTTAGGATCTCATGCAGCATATGGGTCCATTTCCGATAGCAAGTGCCTATGCAGGACGTTGCACTTTGTTTCAATGTCGATCTTTTCCTGCAGCGATGCAAAACTATAAGTAATGTTTAACGTGGTGAAAATCTGCCCCTTCTCCGTAATGGTGACGGCATTCTCACAGTTGAGTGTTTTTGGAGGCTCAGAGCCTTGGTTACTCTGAGCTCCAATTCATTTACCCGGTTAGTGCTCCGAACCCTAGAGCAACCGACTGCAATATGGCATAAGTAGATAGCTGTGACTTGGATCTGCTGTATTTTGCAAAATGGTTCAATTCGCCACAGTTATTACAGCATTTACCAAACACCAAACATGTAGTTTTGTGAGTGATGGCCGCCTTACTTGGGGCAGGGTGGGCTCTGCACTGCGAAAACTTCTGTTTCCCACTCAACTCTTTGTTGCTTTTTTCTAGCTGCTAATTCAGCATGCAGATTAAGTCTATCTCCCGCAGCAGCTGCCTGAAGATAACATCATTATGAACTATGTGACCGTTCATAAGTTTATCAGTAAGGGTGCCAAATGCACTTTTTTTTTGCTAGGGTTTTTGGAGTCACGATGCACGACTGAATTTTCTCCAGCTGCTGCGACATTTTTGTGAAAATCAAGCAGGTCGATCCAGTGTAGTCCCAGGGCCATTTGCCGACTCCTGACACCATGTAGAAAGTACTGGGTTGCAATAACTGGTGACCAGGGAATAAGAACAATAAATGTTTATTAATAATACCGAGCAGGACTTCTGGTGACGTTTATAGCAGAGGAAGACACACCAGGAGGCTCTCTGCTCAAAAATCATTTTCTAAAAGCGCAACGACCACACTAAAAAATAAGAAAACTCGACAATTCAACAGACAAATGATTGATCCTCAAGAAAATGCCCAGTGTAATGAACTCCAATTGGCTTTATTGGTTGGCCAATTGGAGTATGAGCTCCCTCAATGATAGCTCATTGAGGGGGCCCATATAATCACCTGTGTAGGCTTTGTGAGCAGTCTTAAGTTGACTGGACTGCTAGCAGCACTGTTTGTAGCTGCTTCTGTAATATCGTTATTGTAAATAAATATTGGTGTGCTGACGGAACTCCTGCCTCCCGTGGATTACTACACCCAGAAAAGACCAAAACAAAAAAGAATCAACTAAACAGAGTTAGTATCTCCTTCTGCACCCTGGGAAACCGTAAAGGCTGTCACAAGGGGTGGAAAACATCTCATATAAAGCTCACATCGTGAAAATGAGGGAGTGGAACGACAAAGGCTGGTGGACTCCATTTTGGAAGTTTTCCCATACTCACTTGCCCGAACGCCAGATCAGCTGATGCACAGGAAGAATTTACAGCTCTAATTTGAATTGATATCTACGGATAAAGCTGGGCATCAGTTGTGACATTCTAGGGGCACTTTCAATGATCATGAGGGGAAGGTAGGTTGTCTTATTGCGCATCAACTCAAGAAGCAGTCTGCCTCTTGAAAGATTCCTTTGATTTGGAACAAGGAATGTAACTTGGTTTCAGCTCCTCTCCAGATTAATGCGGCCATCAGATCGTATTACCTTGAGCTGTGTGAGTCAAAGCCTCCTCCAAACACTTCCTTTTTTTAATAAATGTTTTTTTTGGGGGTTTTTGAACAAGGTATATTTACAGTTATGTACACAGGCTAAAATATATATACACATGGAAGAGAAGAAAACTAAAGAAAAAAAACTGGTAGGATATTGTGCACTAGCTCAACATCAGCAACTCTATACAGTTAGCAATATTATTTTTAACACATAAGTCGGCACCTGTTTGTGTGGGGGGGGAGGTACATATACATTTGGGTGCTGGTTATGTACAATACAGAGAGGGCAATTTGAGAATGAATCTGGTGTTGTTGTTGTTACTTGCTTCTCCTGGACAGTTTTCGCTGCCGTTGTCATCTCGTTCACCTCCGCTTCGGCCATTCGCCCCGCCTTTCACCCATGTTTTCCTTGCACTTTGTTCCATGGTTTGCCAAGTTTGTTATCGTTTCCCGTGCTCTCCTTTTGGCTATCATTCCCTTGCCTCACCCCCTCTCTGGTTCCCCTCTATTGTTTCCTGTCTCCTCCCTCTTCCCTCCCCTTCCTCCAAACACATCTGCTATGAAGAATATTCTCGCCAGGGTCCCAGGTTCGATTCCCTGTTGGGGTCGCTGTCTGTACGGAATCTGCATGTTCTCCCCGTGTCTGCGTGGGCTTCCTCCCACAAGTCCCGAAAGACGTGCTGTTAGGTAATTTGGACATTCTGAATTGCCCCTCCATGTACCCGAACAGGCGCCGCCGGAATGTGGCGACTAGGGGCTTTTCACAATAACTTCACTGTAGTGTTAATGTAAGCCTACTTGTGAAAATAAAGATTATTATTATTATTATTTGGGGTCTCTGACTCACCGACAGTCCATTCGAGGATGGGGGCAGATGTTCTCGCCTTTGCATCTTTGATAGCCAAGAGGCGAATATTGTTCAAGTGGAGATCTCTCACAGCACCAAAAGCAACCACATGGTGGAGGATAGGATGACATTCCCACTCTGGAGAATATTAAATATATGATTAGGGGCTCGTTGGGAAGGTTCTACCCGAGGTGGTGGCCATTCATCTCATTCTTTAAAGAACTGCACACGTTCAAAGGGTTAGGGGTTTAGGTATAATGGGGATAGTTTGTTTGTTATAGTTAAAAAAGACCGTTGTATATGTATTCCACTTTTTGGATTTTTACCTATATATTCTGTACACTTGCCTGTTAATATTGTTGTCATTGTTAGTTTTTGGAAACTCAATGAATATATTAAAAAAAATAAAAATAGTAGTGAGTATCTCTTGCATGCTGTGTGCCTGCCCGCGCCCATTGGAGAACTCCCAGGTTACAAACACGTGACTATTTTTGTACCCATGCCATCCCAGCGTCCACGTGACCACCAGTCTACAATGTGGGTGTTATGCAAGGGTTTTCCAGCCTGTTGCTCTCCACTCTCAAACATGAATAACTGAGTAACAACAGATAAGGTTGCAATGTGTTTACAGATAATAGGGCATGAAGCTCATCTTGTTTCATCCCTCCCAAAAAAAACAACCGTCTCCACATCAGCACATCCAACTTTCTTGAATTATTAAATGGTTTCGGCCTTTTTATGCCCTGAAATATTTTCTGTGATGTTTGAGAAGCCCTGTAACTCAGTTCAGTAGTAACCATCCATTGTGTTAACTCTTGTCTTCCTTATTTTCCTCTCTCTCTCATTTTCTCTCTTATTCCTGCTTCCATCTCCTATTTTCTCTCTCCTCTCTCATATGTTCTCACTCATTCCATCTTTCTTTCCTTGCTCTCATTCCTCTCTCCCTTACACTGAAGGTTATGTCCCTGGCACTCCAGACTACAAAGAGAAGGAGGACATGTACGATGAAATCATTGAACTGAAAAAGGTAAGTGCTGCCCTACTGAGGACCAGAGGTTCCTCTCTATTTTACAGTTGATGGAATTCCTGTAACAGGGTTGAAGAGAGGTATTGAGCACTTGTATGTTACAGCGCTGCTAATTGAGACTACACCAAAAGTAGAAACCAGGAAAAGCAACTGTTCCCTGCAGCCATGAAAACGGCATGATTGCCAATGCTGCAATCACCAGCAAACATAAACAATGCCTGTAACAGTGCTGAATGCCATGTACCTTCAATTTTTAGGACAGCAAGTAGAACTTACTGCCTGTTTGTACAGGCAAAAAACAGCCTTGTTGTTTGGATTAGGTCAAATTATTTAAATAAATATTTGCATTGATGTAGGCCCTTTCACAACCTCAAGACATCCCAAAAACCTTTATAGCGAATGAAATACTTTTGAAATGTAATCACCTTGACCACACAGACTGAAGAAGTCCAAGAAGGCAGCTCAGTACCTCTTTCTCAATGCACCTTGGGATGAGCAATAAATGCCAGTCTGGCCAGAATGTGGAGATGCCGGCGTTGGACTGGGGTGAGCACAGTAAGAAGTCTTACAACACCAGGTTAAAGTCCAACAGGTTTGTTTCAAACACGAGCTTTCGGAGCACGGCTCCTTCTTCAGGTGAATGGAAAGGCTTGTTCCAGAAATGTTTATATAGACACAGTCAGAGATGCCCCGGAATGCGAGCACCTGCAGGCAATCAAATCATCAAAGATGCAGAGAGAGAGGTAACTCCAGGTTAAAGAGGTGTGAATTGTCCCAAGCCAGTTCAGTCGGTAGGCCTCTGCAAGTCCAGGCTTGTTGGTGGGGGCCGAATGTAATGCGACATGAATCCCAGATCCCGGTTGAGTCCGCATTCATGCGTGCGGAACTTAGCTATAAGTTTTTGCTCAGCAATTTTGCGTTGTCGCGTCTCCTGAAGGCCTCCTTGTAGAATGCTGACCCGGAGATCAGAGGCTGAATGTCCTTGACTGCTGAAGTGTTCCCCAACTGGAAGGGAACAGTCCTGCCTGTTGATAGTCGCGATATGCTTATCACAGCATCAGCGACACGGTCGCAAAGTTCAACACGAATCAACTCGTGGTAGAAGAATCCAACCAGGATGATTTGGTTTTCGGAGAATACTACTCAGACACAGCTGAGTCAGTCGGATATGCTTATCACAGCATCAGCGACACGGTCGCAAAGTTCAACACGAATCAACTCGTGGTAGAAGAAGCCAACGAAGATGAAATGGGTTTCAAAGAATACTACTCAGACATGGAGGAGTTATTTGGACATGCTGATCACAGCATCAGCGACACCGTTGCAAAGCTCAACACGACTCTACTCATGGTGGATGAATCCAACACCATGGTGCCATGGCAGCTCGTCGATACATTGGATGACAGCAATACCCAAGACGAAGACGACGCCACACAGAGAGCACAGGAAGACTCCACGGAGCGAGCGATGACAGGCTCCACAGTGCGGGTGATGAAAGACGCCAACAGGGATGCAAGCAAACACTCCCGGGCGGACACCAAGCATGAACAAGACCATGAAGGTAAACCCGCTGTACCTGAGCAACCGCAAGCAGACTATGAAAGTCTACCAAGCTCACAGGAACAAGAGGAAAGAGCGGACTATGAAAGTCCAACACGCTCACAGGAACAAGAAGAAAAAGCAGACTATGAAAGTCCAACACGCTCACAGGAACAAGAAGAAAGAGCGGACTATGAAAGTCCAACACGCTCACAGGAACAAGAAGAAGACAATGCACCTCTGCCCACTGCATGCGAAGACAGTGACAAGGTGATCACACTCAACGTACAGGATCACAGTGAGACTGACAGTTCTCAGCTTGTCTGTACCGAAGCACAGAGCGAAAACAGTGACAAGGTGCTCGCACTCGACGTACAGGATCACAGTGAGACTGACAGTTCTCAGCTTGTCTGTACCGAAGCACAGAGCGAAAACAGTGACAAGGTGCTCGCACTCGACGTACGGGATCACAGTGAGACTGACAGTTCTCAGCTTGTCTGTACAGAAGCACAGAGTCGGGCCACCCAACAGTCCAGAGAGACGATGCCGAAAGAAAACATGCAGATTTTGACTCCAGAAGAGGAGCACCTGGAGCCCAGAGAGACAACGCCAAAAGAAAACATGCAGATTTTGACTCCAGAAGAGGAGCGAGTCCAGAGACATCAAACAAAAAGAAACCATGCAAATTTTGACTCCAGAAGAGGAGCACCTGGAGTCCAGTGAGACAACATCAACAGAAATCATGAAGATTTTAACTCCAGAAGCGGAGCACCAAGAGTCTAGAGAAACCACCTCAACTGAAATCATGCAGATTTGGACTCCAGAAGAGGAGCGCCGAGAGTCCACAGACACCGCGTCAAATGTAATCAAGAAGACTTTGACTCCGGAAGACGAGCACCAAGAAAGCAAAGATACGGAATCCAATTCTCCACAACTGATTGATGTCACCTGCACCGATGCAACATCAGATCATTCGCACCACTCGCAAGACGGAATGCTCAATGACTCAAATTATCCACTCGGGACACTCACAGAGTATAACAAGAAAAACGAAAGTCAAAAGAACGACAACAGCAAGAAGAAAAGCAACATGAAGCGCGACAAGACAAACAACGATAGCAAGAAGCACAGCAGAAACGAGAACGACAACAGCAAGAATAAAAGCAACATGAAGCGCAACAAGACAAACAACAACGTCAGGCACAAAGATAGCGACAACGACAGGGACAGAAACAACAAGAATGGCAACAAACACAACAAAGTCAGGAACAAAGATAGCGACAACACCAAAGACAGAAACGACAAAAACAGCACCAAGACCGGCAACGAGAACAACAAAGTCAGGAACAACGACAGTGCCAACACCAAAGACGGAAACGACAAAAACAGCGACAAGTACGGCAACGAAAACAACAAAAACAAGAACGACAGAAACAACAGCAATGAAACAACGACTTGTACACAATGGAACTACTTGGCACATGACGGACAATGCCACAGCGCATGGCAAAACGATGACAAGACTACAAACATGTCATGGGATGACGACGAATCGCATAAACACACGTCTGCTCCAGAACGAGCAAGCACACCAGCATCCAAGGCGGATGAGACAATAAATCAACACCACAAGCACAAAAAAAAAAAAAAAAAGTCCATGCCAGTCAACATCAGTGATGTGACCATGCAAACACCTCGGGATGACGCATTGGGTACTTAAGATAACAAGGAACACCAACAACATTCACAGCGGACTTGCAATATCAATATCACCACGTCATCAACAACAAAAAGAAAAAAAAAAAAGCTCTGAACAAATTCATCAAGTTTGGACTCATAAATGTGTTTATTAAGTTTGGACATATAAATACATTGGCTTTGTTAACTAAGGCAATAGCATCATCACTTGTATAGATACGCATATCATAAGTTACTGTTTTGTATAATTTTCCTTAATGCTGTACAGAAACTATGTAATGAGAGAGAGGGGGATGTGGTGATCGTAGATTGACCAGATACAAAAACAACAGAGCAAACACGAGCGGGAGAGCTATAAATACACTGGGACAGGATATACAATTTTCTTTAACGATGTTCAGAAAATATGTTAAGAGAAAAAGGGGGATGTGGTGATCACAAGTTAACCAGATGCAACACAACTGAGCGACCACTAGAGGGAGCACGGGAGAGCCATATAAATACATCAGGACAGGAAGTGGGGAGTCACACTCTTCACAGCAGGCGGGCTGATAAGCAGGACACAGTAGGCAAAGCTGGTAGTTAGCACTGGAAGGTAGTTCTAGGTCGAGCTCTGGAAACTGAACAAACCCACAATAAAGCATCTTCTCCACACTTGAGACTGCGAGCTTTATTAAGACACGAGGAACAACACACCACTCTTCCCACATCCTTCAAATCCAGATGACCCTTTGTCGCTTTGAACTGGACTTGAAATGTTAGCTCTTTTCTCTCCCTACAGATGCTGGCAGACCTGCTGAGATTTTCCAGCATTTTCTCTTTGGTTTCAGATCCCAGCATCCACAGTAATATGCTTTTATCTATTATTTGTAAGTTCTTGGTATTATTTGAACTTAAATTCTAATCCTGTTCATTTGAGACTTTAACCATATAGGCAACAAGAGACAGTTTGGTGAAGTTATGCAGGAAATCTTTAGTAAGTTGTAGATTAATACTTATCAAAGATAGCGCAAGACTTGACGAGCATACTACTGCTCTTGCTTTCTTGTTCAGCCTTGGACACAGATTGACACTCAGCCTCTGTTTCCTTCCTGTGGAGAGCAGACACTTGCTGCACAACTTGGTCAGTGAAAGCTTCTGCTTATCAACTCATTCCAAGCTACAACCCACAGCATGATCAATGTTATTGCATTGTGATTGGCCTAAATGAGGCAAGGCTATTTCTTAATTGGCTTAAGGGATGCATGATCAGTCTGTGATTGGCCTAGGTGGTGCATGATCATTTCCGATCGGTTTATCTCGGGTGATGGTCATCTATTGATGTAATTTTCCATTGTCCCCTGTGTGACCATCCTTCTCATTAAAGTTTGCTTCTGTTGCTTTCTATGGCCTCTTGTTAAAATAAAATAAAATTTTATATCTTCATTGCCCATTTGTTCAGGATGGGGGAAATATGCTGTCCTACCCTCATGATTGGTATCTTAAGCTCATCACATCAAACTTCATATAATTGGTATTAAATCACACTCCTATCAGTGACTCTGTTTTGTACAGTGTCATTTGATGGCTGATGTTACTTCTCTCTGTGGTTACTTGGAATGGGTTACTTTACTTTAAAACAAAGTATAGAGTGGTAAAGTTGCTTATAACCTTAAAACTAATAAAGATGTTTACAAAGTGGGCTGTATAGTGTATACATGGAATGTAAGTGGGAATGGTTTTGATGTCTGCTTTTACTTGAGAAAAGCAGGATACGATGTCTGGGTATATGGATTCATCAGTCTAGATGTTTAATTGATCTATCGGTATCAGTATGTCATGCAGAACCTCATTAAAACAGGTACTTGTCAATGTGATTTTGTTGAGACAACTACTTCGCCACAGAGTGTTTTTGTTGTATCTGTCAGTGTTTTGTATAAAAAAATTAAGTTTATAAAGTTACAGAAATGACACAAAGTCCTTACAAAATACATCTAAAATCAATGCTTGAAAGTGATTGGTGTGCTAAATATAACACAACACATTCACCGAACAGATATTAAAATTTAAAAGAACTACAGAGTTACAAAAGCTAATTACAAAACTTAATTCTAAACTTACAAGATCAAAGATGGTTACATTCTTCGACTATCACAAGTTAAACCCATTAATTTAATGCACAAAGGTGAATGTTTTGACACTTGTTTTTCCTTGCACAGCAAGACTTTGAATTTAGAGAATAGAGCTGATAATCCTAATTGCGAGGGGGGGTGAATGGTTCCACACCAGTAATTGTTCAACCTTGACATCTTGCATCATTGACTTATGTTTTTTCTCCTTTGCAAATTTTAAGTGTGATGCAAGTCTGTTGATGAACTAGTGTCCCAGAATTGGGCAGTAAACTATGTTGGGTTGACATACTTCAATTACTTGATGAATACCCATAACTAAACTCCAAACTAATTGCAAATAATTATCAAAATTAAGCTTTCCTACAATGTGCATTTTCTCAACTCCAAACTCCCCTGTTGCTCACAGATGATTCAAGCCCAGAAGGCTGAGAACGATATCTTGAAAACAAAGCTGAGACGATCGGAGGAGGAGAACAGCAGAAAAGAGAAACAGATTGAGCAGCTCTTAGACCCTTCCAAGGTAAATGAGACACCCTCAACATCCAGCAGTCTAATCAGGTTAGATAGAATTACATAAACTACACAGGAACAGGACATTCAGCCCACCTGTTCCATGCTGGTATTTCTGCTTTACAGAAACCTTCTCCCACTCCATTGCAACCAGCCCTATCTGCTTAGGATCATTGACCTCACCTTCACAGATCTTCCCTCCACAGTTTTGTATCTCGGACCCTCAACCCTGAACACTCTTCTGGTTCAATTTCATGATGTGGAGATGCCGGCGTTGGACTGGGGTGAACACAGTAAGAAGTCTTACAACACCAGGTTAAAGTCCAACAGGTTTGTTTCAAACACTAGCTTTCGGAGCACTGCTCCTTCCTTGGGTGAATGAAGAGGTCCTCCCGCTCGCTGCCATAGGGCCCCGGGATTTACCATGGGACGGAGGAGCAGCTGGTTTGTGCCCTGGGTGCCCCTGCATCAATCGGTTCTGCCAGCCCTGGTGGTTCCTCATGGTCAATACCATCGTGTTGACGCCTTCAACGATGCTCCTCAGTGACTGGGACATGCTCTGCAACGCCTCAGAAATGCCCACCTGGGACAAGCTCTACATCGTTCTGCCATTCCCAAACGAGAGCGGGATATGTCCCGCAGAATCTCATCAAGGTCGGTGTGATACTGGGTGACATCTCCCAGCGAGGCGGACATTCTGCCTAGACCCTCAGCCGCGGCTGACACCTACTGCATGACATCTTGGACACTTTCACTAATGGTGCCAACGACACGCACCAGGCTCTCCACTGCGGTCTCCACCCGAGCAGTTTTATCCAAGGTGTCGCGCATTGGCAGCGACATCTCCTGCGCCCATACCCTCTGGGACGTCTGACCACTAACATGTTCCACCCAGGTGTGTGTATCTGCTTTGGTGGAGGGTGGGGATGGCAGCAGTGACGCAACTATTATGGTGGCATTCTCAGAGCTCTCCCTCAAGGTGGTCTCTTGAGAGACGAGAGAGGGTGCTACCCGGGATGGACCGGCACCGTCGGCTGGAGGACAAGCAGGAGATTGGACATGTGGTCAGTGGACGAGATGGGTCAGTCAGTCAGTAAGGCAACAGCAACTCATGTTTGACAGGTCCTCTGGGTGGAGCCCAGTAGTTCCTCACCTCTGCGGCGTCCGTCAGCCTCCGTGTTGATGACCGCCCTGTCTTCGGCCACACCGGTCACCTCCAAGGCTAACTCCTCGAAGGTGGTGAGGATTTTGATGTCTAGCACCCCTCCGCCTCTCCTGATGATTGTGGGAGAACCTTTCCTGAGGAGACACAGAGAGGGCATCATTAGCCACACGTGTGGGTCACAGTGGTGGGAGGGGGGGGTGTGAAGAAAGGGTGGGGGGTTTGCAGGGTGAGGGGGTGGAGGGAAGGTTGAGTGTCACATGGGGAGTTGGAGGGTGGATGGTCCTGTGGGGGCGGAAATGTCTAAAGTTGGGGGGGGGGGGTTGGTGTCGCCTCACTCGTGCTGCCTGGTGTAGTCATTGACCTCTTCCTGCATTGGTGGCAGGCCCTCCTGGTCACACTCCCGGCTTTCACAGCTGCCACCACTTTGTCTCAGGCAGCACTGGTAGTCCTATGGCTGACCGTCCTGGACCCTTGGGGGAACAGGACATTCCTCCTGACCTCTAGCAGCCTCCCCAGGTCATGTCCCCGAATCTTGAATCTGGTCTTCTCGGCGCCATTGTTGCAAGCGCCCTGGGGCTGTCTGTGCATGTGCCGCTCAAGTGCTGCTCGACCTTGTTATAATCTTTATTAGTCTTTATGATCTTTATTAGTGTCACAAATACGCTTACGTTAACACTGCAATGAAGTTACTGTGAAAAGCCCCCAGTCGCCACATTCTGCCTGTCTAAACTAAAATCTTCTGCACTTCCGGGGTCTGTATCCCTCTATTCCCATCCTATTCACGTATTTGTCAAGATGCCCCTTAAACGTCACTATCGTCCCTGCTTCCACCACCTTCTCCGGCAGCGAGTTCCAGGCACCCACTACCCTCTGTGTAAAAAAAACTTGCCTCATACATCTCTTCTAAACCTTGCCCTTCGCACCTTAAACCTATGCCCCCGAGTAATTTACCCCTCTACCCTGGGGAAAAGCCTCTGACTATCCCCTCTGTCTATGCCCCTCATAATTTTGTAGACCTCTATCAGGTCGCCCCTCAACCTCCGTCGTTCCAGTGAGAACAAACCGAGTTCATTCAACCTCTCCTCATAGCTAATGTCCTCCATACCAGGCAACATCCTGGTAAATCCCTTCTGCACCCTCTCTAAAGCCTCCACATCCTTCTGGTAGTGTGGCGACCAGAATTGAACACTATACTCGAAGTGTGGCCTAAATAAGGTTCTATACAGCTGCAACATGACTTGCCAATTTTTATACTCCATGCCCCGACCAATAAAGGCAAGCATGCCGTATGCCTTCTTGACTACCATCTCCACCTGTGTTGCCCCTTTCAGTGACCAGTGGACCTGTACACCTAGGTCTCTCTGACTGTCAATACTCTTGAAGGTTCTACCATTCACTATATAATTCCCTACCTGCATTAGACCTTCCAAAATGCATTACCTCACATTTGTCCGGATTAAACTCCATCTGCCATCTCTCCACCCAAGTCTCCAAACAATCTAAATCCTGCTGTATCCTCTGACAGTCCTCATCACTATCCGCAATTCCACCAACCATTGTGTCACCTGCAAACTTACTAATCAGGCCAGTGACATTTTCCTCCAAATCATTTATGTGTACTACGAACAGCAACAGTCCCAGCACTGATCCCTGCGGAACGCCACTAGTCACAGCCCTCCAATCAGAAAAGCATCCTTCCATTGCTACTCTCTGCCTTCTATGATCTAGCCAGTTCTGTATCCATCTTGCCAACTCACCCCTGATCCCGTGTGACTTGACCTTTTGTACCAGTCTGCCATGAAGGACCTTGTCAAAGGCCTTACTGAAGTCCATACAGATAACATCTACTGCCCTACCTGCATGAATCATCTTTGTGACCTCCTCGAAAAACTCTACCAAGTTAGTGAGACATGACTCCCTTCACAAAACCGTGCTGCCTCTCGCTAATCCGTCCATTTGCTTCCAAATGGGAGTAGATCCTGTCTCGAAGAATTCTCCCCAGTAATTTCCTAACATTGACGTAAAGCTCACCGGCCTGTAGTTCCCTGGATTGTCCTTGCTACCCTTCTTAAACAAAGGAACGACATTGGCTATTCTCCAGTCCTCCGGGACATCACCTGAAGACAGTGAGGATCCAAAGATTTCTGTCAAGGCCTCAGCAATTTCCTCTCTTGCCTCCTTCAGTATTCTGGGGTAGATCCCATCAGGCCCTGGGGACTTATCTACCTTAATATTTTTCAAGACTCCCAACACCTCGTCTTTTTGGATCTCAATGTGACCCAGGCTATCTACACACTATTCTCCAAACTCAACATCCACCAATTCCTTCTCTTTGGTGAATACTGATGCAAAGTATTCATTTAGTACCTCGCCCATTTCCTCTGGCTCCACACATAGATTCCCTCGCCTGTCCTTCAGTGGGCCCACCCTTTTCCTGGCTATTCTCTTGCTTTTTATGTACGTGTAAAAAGCCTTGGGATTTTCCTTAACCCAATTTGCCAATGAATTTTCGTGACCCCCTTCTAGCCCTCCTGACTCCTTGCTTCAGTTCCTTCCTACTTTCCTTATATTCCACACAGGCTTCGTCTGTTGCCAACCTTCTAGAACTGACAAATGCTTCCTTTTTCTTTTTGACGAGGCCTACAATATCTCTCGTTATCCAAGGTTCCCGAAATTTGCCGTATTTATCCTTCTTCCGCACAGGAACATGCCAGTCCTGAATTTCTTTCAACTGACATTTGAAAGCCTCCCACATGTCAGATGTTGATTTACCCTCAAACATCCGCCCCCAATCTAGGTTCTTCAGTTCCTGCCTAATATTGTTATAATTAGCCTTCCCCCAATTTAGCAGATTCACCCTAGGACCACGCTTATCCTTGTCCACCAGCACTTTAAAACTTATTGTGGTTACTGTTCCCGAAATGCTCCCCTACTGAAACTTCTACCACCTGGCCGGGCTCATTCCCCAATACCAGGTCCAGTGTAGCCCCTTCCCTAGTTGGACTATCTACATATTGTTTTAAGAAGCCCTCCTTACAAACTCTGCCCATCCAAGCCCCTAGCACTAAGTGAGTCCCAGTCAATATTGGGGAAGTTAAAGTCTCCCATCACAACAACCCTGTTGCTTTTACTCCTTTCCAAAATCTGTCTACCTATCTGCTCCTCTCTCTCCTGCTGGCTGTTGGGTGGCCTGTAGTAAACCTCCAACATTGTGACTGCACCCTTCTTATTCCTGATCTCTACCCATACCCCCTCGCTGCCCTCTGAGGTGTCCTCCCGCAGTACAGCTGCGATATTCTCCGTAACCAGTAGCGCAACTTATCCACCCATTTTACGTTCCCCTCTATCCCGCCTGAAACATCTAAATCCTGGAATGTTTAGCTGCCAATCCTGTCCTTCCCTCAACCAGGTCTCTGTATTGGCAACAACATCATAGTTCCAAGTACTAATCCAAGCTCTAAGTTCATCTCCCTTACCTGTTATACTTCTTGCATTAAAACAAATGCACTTCAGGCCACCGGTCCCGCTGTTTTCAGCAACATTTCCCTGTCTGCTCTTCCTCAGAGCCATACTGGCCCTATTCCCTTGTTCTCCCTCAATTTTTTCACCTTCTGACCTATTGGTCCGGTACCCACCCCCTTGCCCTACTAGTTTAAACCCTCCCGTGTGACACAAGCAAACCTCGCGGCCAGGATATTTATGCCTCGCCAGTTTAGATGCAACCTGTCCTTATATAGGTCACACCTGCCACGGAAGAGCTCCCAGTGGTCCAAATAACGGAAACCCTCCCTCCTACACCAGCTGTTTAGCCACGTGTTTAGCTGTTCTATCTTCCTATTTCTAGCCTCACTGGCACGTGGCACAGGGAGTAATCCCGAGATTACAACCTAAGAGGTCCTATCTTTTAACTTTCTGCCTAGCTCCCTGAACTCCTGCTGCAGGACCTCGTGCCCCCTTCTGCCTATGTCGTTAGTACCAATATGTACAATGACCTCTGCCTGTTTGTCCGCCCTCTTCAGGATGCCGCTACCCGTTCGGAGACATCCTGCACCCCGGCATCGGGGAGGCAACATTCCATCCTGGAGTCTCTTTCACATCCACAGAAGTGCCTATCTGTGCCCCTGACTATAGAGTCCCCTATGACTGTTGCTCTTCTGCACTTTGACCCTCCCTGCTGAACATCAGAGCCAGCTGTGGTGCCACTGCTCTGGCTGCTGCTGTTTTCCCCTGATAGGCTATTACCCCCAACAGTATCCAAAGCGGTATACCTGTGAAGCAACAGTTCTAACCACTGTTCTGCCGTGCCGCCCATTAAATATAACTCAGTGTGCTTTTTTTCGGGATTACAATTTACATTGTTACCTCATGTGTTCTCCTTATCGCTTTGTGATTTATGTGCCTGATGTTGAAATATTTTTTAACATCATTAAAAAAATTATTCTGCAATCTTCCACATCAAAACCAAATTTAGTCCTCAAGTAAAGCAGGATTAGAGTACAAGGTGGTAATTGCACCCAGGTCAGCAGGCATAATTTAGTTCAATTTTAAAATCATACATTCCATCCTCATTTTGTATAATACTTTGATTTATTGTTATAGCAAAGTTTGCCGCCATTTGAGAATCAGCAAAACAGAGTTGGTTATAACAAAGGAGTTTTGTTAAGGTGGAAGATAAGTAGCAAGAAGGTGCAAAACTGATGTGCTACTGTGCCACTTCTGGCGGCAGAATGTAATTACAGCGTGGCATATTTACATAGGCAGATTATGTGCTCAAGACTCTGGAGTGGGGCTCGAAACTATGACCTCCTGACACAGGCAATAGATCAAAGTGCAGTCCATTGCTAGGTAGATACAGCAGCCATTGTTCACACAGCTGAATCCAATATGTTAAAAACAAAGGAATGGCTAGATACTGCTACTCACGGTGAGAGTTACAAGTTTATTCTAAATATTCCCAAGGAAGAATGTTTATTTTAGCAAATGACGCTGCCATTCATATTAGTGTGTAAAATGTCTGTGCATTTTCTTATCTTACAGAGTTTAGAATATGCCAGGAGTTTGATCGATAAAAAGAATGACACTAGTGGGGTAAGACCTGTCCCGAAGTCTGCACTGCTCCCTCTTTTTGAAACCCATGTGCTTGGTCAAGAATTATATTTACATGTTCAACATACAATTTTAAATCTCCTATCAAAACACAAATTAGAATATCCTCTCACCATTTATGTCATTTTAAATCTTTAGAAAAACACATTTTTAATTTATTCTTGGAATATGGGTGCCAATGGCAAAATTGGTATTTGTTGCCCTTGTTACCCTTGAGAAGATGATGGTGAGCCAATTTCTTCAATACTGCAGTGCATGTGGTAAATGTGCTCCCACAATTCTGTTAGGGAATACCAGGATTTTGATTCAATGATGATGAAGGAATGATTGATATAGCTCCAAAGTCAGATGGTGTGACATGAATGGGAACCTCAGAGCAATATGTTCCTATGCACCTGCTGCCTTTGTCCCATAATTGGTTTAGATTTAACCAGTTTGATGACTTCATTCTTTTTTTAAATTCAAAGTGCCCAATTTATTTTTCCAATTAAGGGGTAATTTAGCGTGGCCAATCCATCACCCTACCCATCTTTGGGTTGCGGGGGTTGACCCACGCAGACACAGGGATAATGTGCAAACTCCACACGGACAGTGACCTGGGCCCAGAATCGAACCCAGGTCATCAGTGCGGTGAGGCAGCAGTGCTAACCACTGTGCCACCGTGCCGTTCTGAAGATTTCAGTCTTTCCACTTACTTTTCCGTCCAGGTTTGAGATGTTTCTTCTTTGTCATCGGCTGAAAGGACTCCGAAGCTCACAGTGCCATAAATGTATCATGGCACGAGGAGGCACAGGGGGCTGCCTGACATTGGACCATCTGTGGTTTCTTTCCTCGTGCTTGGGCCACTATCAGAGCAATGCAACTAATAATAGGGGTTGCTGCCGAATGGGCACATTTATGCTGTAAAAGTACTCACCCCACTATCCTACAGAGGTTATTATAATCAAGGAGGAAGGGTCGAATGGCTCTCCTCTTTTCTCCCTCCTCATTTGACCACAAAAGGTTTGTTTTTGAAACAGATATATTTACCAATATCATGAATGGTTGACTATTTACATTATGTGACCACAAAAGACACAATCAGACAGATTTGCTTGTTTTAAAAAAGATAGTTTTTAAAGTACTTAATCCAATCTCAGTAAAATAAAAAATTGCTCCAATTTTTTCTCATGCTCTATCTCACACACGCTCTCGATGTTCACACAGACAAATAGATTACAGAGTGGGGAGGATAGATTAGGATACATTAAAATTACAGGGCTATTCGGCTCTTGAAGGGTGGTGACTTGGCTGTCTTAAGGCTGAATTCGGTGCTCCAGGTGCTTTTGACGTAAAAGCAGTTTAAAACTGTAGATGGCTGATTTATCTGTTCTTCGGGAGACAGCAACGCTGGGTTGAGTTATTTTTAAAATCTCTGCCTGCAACAGCTGAATAGTTAAAATGAGCAGAAAGGGTTAAAAACTTGCAAATTGGATGGAGAGGGGGAGGGAAGGAATCCACCCAGGGTCTTGTTCCTTCAGCATCGCAGTTGTGCTACACCGTGCAGAGAAACCACGCAAAAGGCTGCCTTGTCACATGTCCTTCTATCTAACTGCCCAATGATCCAAATATGGTCTTGGCTAGGTTATTCCAGTTACCATGGCTGGGAATTCCCCTTTCAGTCAGGACCCCATTGTCCAAGTGATCATATGCAATGGTTTGCTTCCACCCAGTTGAGTGTTGCATATGAATATCTAGATACTTCCCTGATGGGATAGTGAGATGGCCCCCATTCATCACATTCAAGGCAATTGTTCCTGGTGCGGTTTTGCAGTCAGAATGTCACCAGTTCAATAGTTTTGGAATGCAGAAGCTACTTTGATGCAAACGTGCAGCCATTTCTGACTGATCTCAAGTATCAAGGCTTTTTATTCAATCAAGGGCAGCACGGTAGCATTGTGGATAGCACAAATGCTTCACAGCTCCAGGGTCCCAGGTTCGATTCCGGCTTGGGTCACTGTCTGTGCGGAGTCTGCACATCCTTCTCGTGTGTGCGTGGGTTTCCTCCGGGTGCTCCGGTTTCCTCCCACAGTCCAAAGATGTGCAGGGTAAGTGGATTGGCCATGATAAATTGCCCATAGTGTCCAAAATTGCCCTTAGTGTTGGGTGGGGTTACTGGGTTATGGGGATAGGGTGGAGATATTGACCTTGGATAAGGTGCTCTTTCCAAGAGCCGGTGCAGACTCGATGGGCCGAATGGCCTCCTTCTGCACTGTAAATTCTATGAATTAGGAGTTTTCAGACTATTGGTTCAAAAATATTTTTTTTGATGCAAAGAGTGGTTTCACAACAATGTATTTGTAGAGCATACATGCTTGGCATTTCAGTCTTAGCTGCAACAGATCTCAATGATTGTGGTTATAAGAGTACCAGAAAATAACAACACAACAGTTGAACAGAATGCACATGCCGAGAGATCTTTTCACAGGATTTAGATTAAGCTGTAAATGCTGAGATTACCTTCCTTACATTTGCTATCTCTTTTAAATTGTCTTCCAGTTCTTTCCACTCTTCTGAATGCACCCATTTTTGACGGGGTTCACCTTTAGTTGCCTGGTAGGTTGCCCATTTATTACATGTGAACCTCGATCTTGTGTGTCAGTGGGTTGTTCCACTGTGAAAGGCATCACTTGACCTACCCAATCCAATCCTGAATAGGCAATTTTGTATAAATCTGACCAGATCATATTGTGGAGACCAAATGTATCTGAAAAGCCCTTCAGACTGTATCAGAATATCCCACCTGAGATCGCAGAACGGATTTAGATAAAAATAAACCTTTGGTACTTTTAATCTCGGCCTTGCAGCGTCGCAACCCCATTAGAACTTTAGCACCTGTCCACTTAAGCATGCAGGTTGAATGTCTTATCTGAAGGACATAATTGCCTGTGTGGGACAGAACTTGCAGAGTTTGTACCCCCAAAACTCCACAAAGTTCATGGTCAATATCTCTGCTTTTTTTTTCTCATCCCCCCTCCCAGATTGTTAATGGATTAAAGAAGAAAATCTATAAATTGGAGAAGCAATGTAAAGAGAAAGACAGCATTGTAAAGTAAGTTACTTTTACTTCAGATGCCAGATTTTAGTTGTTTTCTATCATCTAGTTTCTTCATTGCCTTTGTACTGCATTTGCCAGCCCACATGTTCCACTTCTTGCTATTTTAAATCTGAAAACCTCATGTGCTCCAATCAGTTCCAGGCTTGACTTTTATTGTTATAAAGTTCGACTTCCATTAAGGCTTCTGAAAGAGGGAGGGGAGGATTAAAAACAAGAGAATTTTCAACAACAACTTGCATTTATAGGGTGCTTTTAACACAGGAAATTTTTTTTATTTGTTTATTTTATTTATTTATTTTTTAAATTAAGGGACAATTTAGCGTGACCAGTCCACCTACACTGCACATCTTTGGGTTGTGGGGGTGAGACCCATGCAGACACAGGGAGAATGTGCAAACTACACACAGACAGTCACCAGGATCGAACCCGGGTCCTCGGTACCGCGAGGCAGCAGTGCTAACCACTGCCCCATCGTGCCACCCCGGAATAGGAAAACATAGCAGGTACATCACAGGAGTAAGTAGCAAAACCTGAAAGCGAGCCACATATTGGGATATCAGAGTAGATCAAAGAGAAAGGTTTTAAGGAGCATCTTAAGAGAAGTAGAGCGGGAATCCAAAGCTTAGTTCCTCAGCTGCTGAAGTCACAGTCACATGGACTGATGTGATGTTGCCAACCCTCCAGGATTATTCTGAAATTTCCAGGAATTGGAGATTAAACTTCAAAATCTTGCCACAAGCAATACCTAGGACATAAATTATAGGGGTGTTAAACAAATTTGTCCCTTTTCTCATTTTCTTTGAACAATTCCATTAATTTGTTTTTAAAATATTTGAAATAAGAGAACAATGGCTGTTTGACTGATGGTGAAGATTAATCCAATTGGTTAACAAAAAACCTGTTCCTTTCTTGGGAGTGTGAAGGTGCTGCAGCTGGAGATGGACCAATGGTGAAGTAAAAGGAGGACAGTTCAAGGCAAAAAAATCATGTGATGAGAACTCCAGGAGTGCACCAAACCAGAGATTACAACCCTAGACCTGACCCCTTTTCATAGATCTTTTTTAAATTAATTCTTGAGTTGTGGTCATCACTAGTACAGCCAGCATTTATTGCCTATCTCTATTTGTGCTTGAGTTTCATATGGCTCAATTTGATAGGCATTTCAGAGGACATTTGAGGCAGGACTCCTTAACCCTGCATTCAGACTGAAATGTGAGTCAGAGAAAAGGTCTCTTATTGTGATGTTCCCAGGGTAATCAATTAATGGCCAGAGTAATGTGTGGGCTCAGCAAGCTGGCAGTCCAATCAGAGGCTTTCCAATTTGAAAGGAGCAGCAGGCTGCAATGGAATGGAAGGTAAATAAATGAAAGAGGGTGCTTCAAAATGAAGGCACCCCCTCCAATTTTTTAAAAGTTTAAATTAAAAATGGCATTTGCAGCCGGGCCACCACAATGTGGAGGGATTGGATGGGAAGCTTCACAGGCAAGCAGGCAAGTTGCTGCAGCTCTCCAGTCTGCCATCAGGACCACACCTCCAGGCACTTAAACAGGCTTGGTCTCATGGAGGCCAACCAGAAAATCCCAACTCTTTGTTTCCAGATTTAATTAAATTGAATTCAAACTGTCCCAATAGAACTTCTGTCTCACCGAAAGACGAAAGTTTCACTCTGTTCATTTAGCCCGTAGGCAGCTTGAAATTGGTACAGGGCAAGCTTTTTGAAGGCAGCTAAGCTTAGGACACGGTCATTCTGCCCCTCGAGCCTGCTCTCCCATTTAACTGAATCATGGCTGATCTTCTGCCTCAGTGCTATCTTCCACACTATCCCCATATCCTTGAATGTCATTAATATCTAGAAATATATCGAGCTCTGCTTTGAACGCACTCAATAACTCAACTTTTTAAGTTCCTTGCCTGATGTCTGATTTTTAAATGGGGAGGGTTTGTGTATGTGAATGTGTGAACAAGCTGCGTTCCTATGAAATTCAGCACTACGTGATTGTAGGGATAGTTAGGTTGGAAGGTTTATAGGAATTGATACCACCTCCCTTTAATTAATTTAAAATGCATGAACAATCTTACTATTACAGAAGTTGTTGTCTTTATTTGAAAGATTATCATTTTTATACATCGATACATAGAAGATAGGAGCAGGAGGAGGCATTTTGGTCCTTAGAGCCTGCTCCGCCATTTATCACGATCATGGCTGATCGTCCAATTTAATAGCCTAATCCTGCTTTCTCCCTATAGCCTTTGATCCCATTCTCCCCAAGTGCTATATCCAACCACCTCTTGAATATATTCAATGTTTTAGCATCAACTACTTCTTGTGGTAATGAATTCCACAGGCTCGCCACTCTTTGGGTGAAGAAATGTTTCCTCACTCTGTCCGAAATGGTTTACCTTGAGTCCTCAGACTGTGACCCTTGGTTCTGGACAATCACATCATTGGTAACATCTTCCCTCCATCAACCTTGTCTAGTCCTGTTAGAATTTTATAAATCTCTATGAGATCCCCTTCTCATTCTTCTAAACTCCAGTGAGAACAATCCTAACATAGTCAATCTCTCCTCATATGACAGTCCCGCCATTCCTGGAACCTTCACTGCACTCCCTCAAAGAACATCCTTCCTCAGAAAAGGAGACCAAAACTGCACACAATATTCTGGGTGTGGCCTCACCAAGGCCCTGTATAATTGCAGCAACACATCCCTGCTTCTGTACTCGAAACCTCTCGCAATGAAGCCAACATACCATTAGCCTTCTTTACCACCTGCTGCACCTGCATGCTTACCTTCAGCGACTGCTGCACACTCCCCTCTCCCAATTTACAACCATTCAGGTAGTAATCTGCCTTCCTGTTTTTGCTTCCAAAGTGAATAACCTCACACTTATCCAAATTATACTGCATCTGCCATTGATTTGCCCACTCGCCCAAACTGTCTAGATCATGCTGTAGGATCCTTTCTTCCTCGTCACAGTTCACCCTCCCACCCAACTTGGTATCATTGCAAACTTTGAGATGTTACATTTTGTTCCCTCATTCAAATCATTAATATATATTGTGAACAGTTGGGGTCCCAGCACCAACCCCTGTGGCACCCCACTAGTCATTACCTGTCAATCTGAAAAGGACCCATTAATTCCCACTCTTTGTTTCCTCTCTGCCAACCAGTTTTCTATCCACCTCAATACACCTCCCTCAATCCCATGTGCTTTAATTTTGCACAATAATCTCTTATGCGGGACTTTGTCAAACGTCTTATGAAAGTCCAAATATACCATGTCGATTGGCTCCCCCTTATCAACTGTACTGGTTACATCTTTAAAGAATTCCAACAGATTTGTCAAGCATGATTTCCCCTTCATAAATCCATGCTAACTCTGACTGATCCTGCCACTGCTTTCTAAATGTTCCGCTATGAAGTCCTTGATAATGGATTCAAGAATTTTCCCCACTACCGATGTTAGGCTTACTGGTCTGTAATTCCCTGCTTTCTCTCTACCTCCCTTTTTGAATGTTGGAGTGACATGAGATACCCTCCAATCTGCAGGTACTAGTCCAGAGTCTACAGAATCCTGGAAGATGACCACTAATGCATCCACTATTTCCAGACCCACCTCCTTAAGCACTCTGGGATGCAGATTCTCAGGCCCTGGGGATTTATCCACCTTCAATCCCATCAATTTTCCCAGCACCATTTCTCTACTAATGTTGATCTCCGTCAGTTCTTCCCTCTCACTAAACCTTTCATTCTCCAACAATACTGGTATCTGATTTGTGTCCTCTTTTGTGAAGACAAAACCAAAGTATGTATTCAATTGCTCAGCCATTTCTTTGTCCCTTAGTATGCATTCCCCTGTTTCTGTTTGTAGGGGACCTACATTTCTCTTTACCAATCTCTTTCTCTTCACATATCCATAGAAACTCTTAGTGTCAGTCTTTATGTTCCCTGCAAGCATACTTACGTCCTGTACTTTCCCCTTCTTAAACAATCCCTTCATCCTTCTTTGCTGAATTCTAAACTGCTCCCAATTCTCAAACCTATTATTTTTCTTGGCCAATCTGTATGCTTCTTCCTTGGATCGGATACAATTTCTAATTTCCTTTGTAAGCCAGGATTGGCCCTCTTACCCATTTTGCTTTTGTGCCAGACAGGAATGAACAGTTGCTGTACTTCCCCCATGGGTTCCTTGAATGTTTGCCATTGCCTATCCACTCTCCCCAATCTATCAAGGCCTACTCACGCCTCATATCTTCATAGTTCCGTTTATTAAGATTCAGCACCCTAGTCTCCGAATCAACTACCTCACTCTCCATCTTTTTTTTGGAATTTTTTTTATTGAGTTTTCATATTTTATATCCAACAAATTACAAATTATTAGAAAAAAAGCAAGCAAAAATTAACATGTATATTTACAGGTAAGCATCTTCATAATAACAACTGTGGCCGCCCCCTTTAACTGGCATACATATTTAACATTCCCCAATATGGCCGAGGCACATGTTTATAGGCATTTATTTACAATTTGGTTTTGGGCCTTAGCTTGCCATCAGACTGTCGCTTGCGGCTTTGTCCGGCCTTTTTTTTGGAATAATTTTTATTCAAGTTTTCAACAACAAATTTTATCACAACAGAGAAAACCAGTAACCCCTCCCCTCCAATACAAAAGCAATAAATTAACAAGAAAAATAAATAAGCGTAAAACCATGAGAACAAACCCCCATAACAAACCCGTAGCCCCCCCCCCCCCCCCCCCCCCCCCGGCTTCACTCTTCATCTTGATTTTAAAAATTCTATCATGTTATGGTCGCTCATCCCCAAGGAGTCTCACACAGCCAGATTGGCAATGATTCCCTTCTCATTACACAGTACCCACTCTAGGATGGCCTGCTCTCTAGTTGGTTTTGGTTCCTCCACATATTGGTCAAGGAAACCATCCCATATACACTCCAGGAATTCCTCCTCTATGGCATTGTGGCTAATTTGATTTGCCCAATCTATATGAAGATTAAAATCACCCATGATCACCGATGTTCCCTTATTACACGCATCTCTAATTTTGTGTTTAATGCCATTCCCAACATCACCACTGCAATTTGGGACTCTACATATGACACCCACTAATGCTTTTTGCCCCTTGGTATTTCTCAACTCTACCCATACAGACTCTACATTTTCAGAGCTAATCTCCTTTCTCACTACTGTGTTAATTTCCTCTTCAACCAGCAGTGCCACACCACCACCTTTTCTTTTATGCCGGTCCTTCCTAAATACCAAAAACCCTGGGACATTCAGTTCCCATCCCTGGTCACCCTGCAGCGAAGTCTTCGTAACCCCAATTATATCATACCCATTTATATCTATCTGTGCGATTAGTTCAACCACTTTATTGCAAATGCTCCGTGCATTAAGGCACGGAGCCTTTAAGTTTGTCTTTTTCACAATGCTTGTCTTGCTCCCGATATTTTTCTCTTTTGCCCTGTTTGAATTTTGCCCTTGGTTTCTCCACCTATCACTTTTCTTATTCACTTTTCTACCTTTTGTTTTTGTCCTTGCTCCCTCTTTCTCTGATTCCCTGATAGGCTCCCACCCCCCTGGCATATTAGTTTAAACCCTCCCCAACTGCTCTAGCAAATAGCCCCCCTGGGACATCAGTCCCAGTCCTGCCAGGTGTAACCCGTCCAGTTTGTACAGGTCTCACCTCCCCCATAACCGGTCCCAATGCCCCAGGAATCTGAAACCCTCCCCCGCCACCATCTCTTCAGCCACGTATTCATCCAATATATCCTGTCATTTTTACTCTTACTAGCACGTGGCACTGGTAGTAATCCTGAGATCACTACCTTTGAGGTCCGATTTCTTAACTTCCTTCCTAGCTCCCTGTATTCTGCTTTTAGGACCTTTTTCTTACCTATGTCGCTAGTACCGATGTGTGCCATGACCACTGGATGTTTACCCTCCCCCTCCAGAATGTCCTGTAGCTTGCTCCGAGACGTCCTTGACCCTAGCACCAGGAAGGCAACATATCATCCTGGAGTCCCGTTTGCAGCCACAGAAACGCCTGTCTATTCCCCTTACAATTGAATCCCCTATAACTATTGCATTGGCACACTTATTACCTTATTTTGAGCCTCAAGTATCAGCATAAATTAGAGAAAAGCAACCATGTATTCAACTCAGTATTTATTTTACATATTAGAGGCATCCCAAGTAAAACACTTGAGAATCCCTTTAAAAGGAAGTTCCCTCACCACCACTGTTGCAGGTCAGAAATCCAACACCCAATTTCAAGGCTACTCTGAGTTGGGTCATGGAAGGGCAGGATGGGAGTTAATATGTTTCCTCTGAGTCCTGAATGTTCCACATCCTGCTATTGTCATCCCAGGTCTGCCATTCAAAGTTTACCTTTGCCATTGTGGCACAGTCAGCATCCTATTAGGTCGGTCATATTCCCAACATTAGCCCTCTCAACTTCTACTTGGCCTCGGCATGTGACTGTTAGTGCTCATCAACTCCTTCTCAGACTCGTGTTCACCCATTCTTTTACATCCCATAATGATTATTACTGAACTCCAGAACCATTCTCTCAAAATATCCAACCCACACACCTCTCTTTATCCTGCCTACCCCAGGAACTCTTCACTGCTGCTACATGAGATGCTGCACCCTCTGCATCCTGGAACCGCTACTAATCACCTTTCTCTGTATTCTGGGTTTCCTACATTATGGGAAGAAATAAAATTAACTGAATACAATTAATAGTAATCAAGGCTGCATATTTACAGATTCAATGCAAGCATACTCGTAGCCCAAAAATGTCAGTGATACTCCTGTAATATACTCTAATAAATAGGCAATTTGATTTGTTCAATCATTGTAAATCACCAGTTCTGTACTACCGACCGTGCATGTTATACAACATAAAACACCATGCCCACGACTCACCATCAGCAACACCAATGGACACTTATATAGTTGTGATTCCTGTGGAGACCAATAGCTTTTAAAAGAAAGGTGAATTTCCCAGCAAATAAGAGAAAGAATCACAGGACAAGATTTCACATTTTAAGACATTTACTGTATGTTAAAAAAACTAAAACCAACACAATACCCGTACTTAAAAGGCATCGAATACACCAACCTAAAGAAAAATTACTTTTGTATCAAATAACATGATCGAAATATGGTTTACAATACAGTTTTTCTTTACACTGCGCTTCTGGCAGATGGGTAGCAATACAGGATTAAATCTCAAGGCACTGCCAGTTTTTGATCGGCTCACTTCTTCCTGCTACATCAAGTCAAATCTTAGAGTGTCCTTCAGAAATTGTTCACTCCGATGGAGACTTCCAGAAAAGGCAAGGCCGACGTTAGTGACTCCTTATTCTTTATATCTCAAAGTCCAGTCAGTCCCGTTCCCTTCCTTTAGTACAGAAAACCAACTTTCAGAAGCATTCTGCTTTGCTGTTAACACAAAGACAGTTTACCCTGCTCTTCACAGCAATATCACCTCATTACCCTGCTTCTCCCAATAGCAGGAAATCCTTGGTGTCCACTTGTATCACCATGTCTCTGTATCGTTATAAACAAAAGTTGCCCTTCTTTTGACCATTTTACAAAGTCTCGCATTTGTAACAAATATTTACATATATTTTCCCAGTGGCAGTGGCAGCATCCTTATGTTGGTGGATCGGCAGATCACCTCAAACTTGAGCAACCACTCCATTGTGTGCTGGAGGGCTCATCTGAGCAGTTTCAGCAAGGGAAGTGTTGCTTCAGTGCGCCACTGCCTTGATCCACAATGATGTAGGCGATTTGATGGCTCTAGTTATGCGTGCATTGTCCTTGTGTGGTCAGGTGACAGAAAGAAGCCATAGCCTTTGTCCCCACGTAGCAACCCTCTGGTTGTCCACAGAAGTGTAAAGATGGAGGAATGGCAGACTCCCTCAGTTTACAGATGTTGTGGATGCTTTCAGGATAGCGTGCATATGATGTACTGAATGTGAACACACTCCAATTACATATTTATGGCAGCTCCAGCAATTTCTGTATCTCTCCCTGTTGATGGAGGTGCAGAAGACACATGCATGCAGCTAATGGCACCCTGCACCACTGTCAACTCTACTATCCTGACAAAGCCATGTGTCCTCTCGCCTTGCTTGTCCATGCTGAGGGAGAAAATATGTATTAGTTTCCGGTTGGCAGGACAGTGATCAACTCCACCATCTCCCAGATGCTCTGACGGAAAGCCCAGGGGAAGCTGTTGAATATGTTGCCTGCTCCAGCATGCAAAGATCTGAATGCTTCTGTTCAGAACGCTCCTCCTCATCATAGAACTTCTCTTCTCTGCAGCCTGTGCTCTAGTTCTCAGCCATTTTTCAAACCCAGGTGAACTGCCACTACAGCCACATGCCTCAGGCAATTTGGTTCATTAGTTCCTCTGGCTACCCTGAATGAATGCAGCAACTTGCTTGCCATAAAGTTTCCAAAAGCAAGTGATAGCACTTCCACTAACTGTCACAGCAGAAATAAGTTAAATGCAGCTCGCGCAAATAGAAGTCAATCCTTTATGTAACACCAGTTGGGGTCCCTCGTGCTGTTGAACACATGCTCAGCTGAGAGTTATTAGCACAGGCATTTAGTAGACATGCACATGCCAAGTTTGTGAAATGTGCATCAACACAATCAGATCTTTCCTTATTCTGCTGTCACATACACAGCACACTTGTGCAAGCGCCCTACCATGCCACTCGTGAATTGGCTGTGCCGTCCACGCCAATTTTATTCTATGAGACTTTAGTAAATTTGGCACCAGTGGTGTTACAGAACCCCAAATTGTAGTCTATCGGTTTCTGTTCCCTACAGTGACTGGTCACATGTTCATGCTACTCCTTCACTTGACACTAGATGGTAGACTTGATTCTCAACTTGCGTAAATGTTTCAGCAAGTGCATCTTCCATTCACATGGCATTATTAATGTATAGAAAAACAGCTCACAAAGTGCCTCACAGGCATTATCAACAAATGGAGGCCATGCCAAAGGAGAAGCTATTAAAGAGGGTGCCAAAAGCTGGTTCAAAGGGGAAGCTTTTAAAGGAGCTGGAGAGTCAGAGGTATTCTGAGAGTGAATTACAGAGCACCAGGCCAGTGCTGAAGACATAACTGCCAATGGTAGGATGAGCATGTGGGAAAGAGGAGGCATGGAATGAAAATAGGCCAGAGACCAAGCAACCAAGAATTGATATACAGTTGTCCTGAAAGTGGAGTAAGGTCCTGTCCTTCTGAAACAAACGTCAAACGTTTGTGTCAGCAAAGACTAATTGTTCAAAATTGAAGACATTACTGTGTTTTTGCTAATGCAGCATCTACACCAAATGAGCATTTAACACAGAATTATGCTTGAGTACAAGTCATTCAAACTGCCATAATTGGGACAGTTAATGTGCTAAACAGAAGGATTATATGTGATCTATTCTTACCCTTGGCCTTTTTTCCCACAAAGTGCATATTCTCCACAAAGTTCATCTTCATAGGCTGGTTCAAGTTCCTAAAGAACAAATAAAAGATTTGAATTTATATAGTGCTGTCCATGATCTCAGGACATTCGAAAGCACTTTGCAAGCATATAGTTTCAATTATATACTTTTCTGAAGTGTAGTTGGCCAGTTTGTATGCAGCAATGAGTTAAGAACCAGGTAATCTTATCTTTAATGACCTTTGTTGAATGGAAAGAATATTGGCCAGGACTTCAACAAAAGCTTCCCTGCCTCTTCAAAATATGTCCTTTGATAACTTGCATCTACCTGAGAGGGAGATAGGGCCTTGGCCTAACATCTCATCTGAAAGATTGCACCCCTGACAGTGCAGCACACCCTAACTATGCACTGGTATTTCAGCCTGGATTATGTTCTCAAGTCTCTATGCTCAATCTGCACTGGTTAATGCTGGTTTACTTCAGTATTGAAGAGATGGCTCCAGTAAATGATCCTGGTATTGTGAAACAGAATGTAACATGATACATCCTGATGTTTAAGTGCATTCAGGTCGTCTTTTTCTGTAGCGACATAGGAAGAGGATTAGGCCATTCGGCCTCTGGAACCTGCTCCACCATTTAATTAGCTCACAGCTGATCTGACCTCAACTCCATTTCTCCACCTTTGATCCATATCCCTTGATATCCTTATCAAAAATAAACCTATTGATCTTAGAGTTAAAAGGCCCAATTTGCCTCCAGCACCAACTGCCTTTCGGGATAGCTCCGCTATTCTTTCTGTGAGAGATGCTTCTTGATTTCCTTTTCAAATCGCCCTGCTTAAATTTAAATGATATTCCCCATTATTCTTGATATCCCCCACCAAGGAAATTGTTTCTCTCTATCTAACTTATTGAATCTTTTTGACATTTTAAACACCTCGATCAGATCAAAATCTCTGTACTCTAAAGAAGTTCCATCTGGTTCAGGCGTTACTCTTGGACAGACATTTGATTTTACCAGGGTTATTTTATTGGCTGCATACGGTGAGACCGCCATTTCTGTCCAGAATGGAGGTGAAGGCTGGTGATGGTCTGGAATGCAGTACCTGGGAAGATGGTAGAGACGGGTTGCCTCACACCTTTTAAAAGGTACCTGGATGAGCACTTGGCAAGTCATGACTTTCAAGGCTATGGGCCAAGTTCTGGCAAATGGGATTAGGTAGGATGGGATTAGGTCAGATGTTTTTCATTTGTTAGTACAGACTTGATGGGCCAAAGGGCCTCTTCTGCACAGTATTATTCTGTGTTTGAGTAATTTCCCTATCAATAACACCTGGAGACCACACTTCTGTACTGGATTGATTTTACTCACACGTATCATATTATGTATCTATTCTTCCCTCACTGCATTTTAATGGAGAAATAATCCTGCTATACTTGGGAGTCTGTTTGATGTATTCACAAGTGCTGCCCCCACCATTAACACATTGGCTGACGTACTGCTGCCAATATTCACTCTGAATTTAATTTACCAGTTTGTCATTCTAATTTTCAGCAAATTCCAAACTGACTTGAAGACCACTAACATTGAAGAGATGAAGATTGCCACAGAGACATACTATGAGGAAGTAGGTTCACAGTAGGAACTTAGCTCTTTTTTGACAATTCACTGCGTATAAGACTACTGGGGTCTTATGAGCTGAGAGTTTTCTTTATTTCTGAGCTTTTTTGTGATACTCTACTCTTTAACTGGTATTTTTACTGAATATTAAGAAATAACATTTTATACGGGAAGTCCCTTTAACAAATGGCTATAGAAAAACCAACAAACCGACACTGGCCATTTCTAGTGGAAGCAAATTGAAATTCAGGCAAGTTACGTTAAACTTGTATGATGCCTTGGTTAGATCACACTTGGAATACTGCGCATAGTTCTGGTCTCCATATTACAGAAAGGTATAGACACACTGGAGAAAATAATTACAAGAATAATACCAGAACTGAGGTGTTATAACTATCAGGAAAGACTGAACAGGCACAGGTTCTTTAATCTGGAAATGAGAAGGCTGAGGGTGGACATATAGAGGACTTTAAAATTATGAAAAACACTTGGCGGTGTAGAGAAAACGCTCCCACTTGTGGGGGGATTAAAAACTAGGGCTCATACATATAAGATGGTCAGTGTTAAACCAATAAAGAAGTAAGAAGCAATTTCTTTAGCTGGAGAGTGATGAGAATATGTGGAATTCACCACTATGTGGTGTAGTTACTCTAAGTGTTATAATTTGCATATATACAGTACCTTTAATGTAACAAAACATCCCAAGGTGCTGCATGAGCATTATCAGTCAAAATTTGACACTGACCCACAAAAGGAAATATCACTTCAGGTAAGCAGAAGCTTGATCAACAAGGTAGATTTTAAGGAGCATCTTGGAGGAGGAGAGTATTGGAGACATTTAAGGAGGAAATTACAGAGCTCTGGACCAGGTTTGCTGAAACCTCAGTCACCACTGGTGTAGCGATTAAAATCGGGATGTGTAAGATGCCTGAACTGGAGGAGTGTAGAGATCTCACTGGATAATAGGGCTGGAGAAGGTTACTGAGACAAGGGTGAGAAGACTATGGGAGGATTTGTAAATCAGTATAAGAATTTTGAAATTGAGACATTGCTGGATTGCTAACCTATGTAGGTCAGTGAGCAAAGGGGATGATGACTGATTGATGAAGATGTGGGCAGCAGAGTTTTGGATGAGTGCACATTTAAGTAATGTGGAAGATGGGAAGCCAGCCAGGATGCAATTGGAATAACGATGTCTAATGGTAGCAAAAACCTCGCCATTCACCTGAGGAAGGAGCTGCGCTCTGAAAGCTCGTGTTTGAATCAAACCTGTTGGACTTTAACCTGGTGTTGTAAGACTTCTTACAATGGTAGCAAAGACATGGATGCAGGTTACAGGAGCAGGCGAGCTGAGGCAGAATTAGATTTGGGTGTCATTATGGAGGTCGAAGTTGCACTCTAGGTGATAGAGCTATTAAATGGTCAGAAGCTCATCTCGAGGCCAAACACAACACCCATCCAACAGTCTTGCTCAACGTGGACAGTTGCCAGAGAGAGAGAGATGGATGGTCTATTTCCTGCTTGTATATAAGTGGTGTGTACCTAGCCAACTTCAGTTCATTAAAGACTTTGAGGTATGCTTTCACGTAACTATTAAGAGCATTGGATTTTGGGCCTGAATCACAAGCTGCGCCAAGGTTGGACTTGGGAGACAATACCAGAAGGGAGGGGGAGACCGAGGCAGGATCGGGGTAGTGAGGGGGTTATGGAATACAGGAAGGGGAAGGCAGAGGCACGACTCCGGGGTCACCAAGGAACAGAGTGGAGTCATGAAAGACTGTCCTGGGGTAACAGTTATTGACTGCCCAAGGAAGAGTGAGAGACTATTCTGGGGCTAAGGCCTCGATGTCAGGGGTATATTGAATAGACTGTCCAGGGGCTGTACAGGCAACATTAGAGTGCTCTGCGTGGCACGTATTTCTTAGTCCTGGTCGAGTGGAGGAAGGCATCTCTGAGCAGTAACAGTCATGCACAGTATGGTGTGAAGGACGTGGTCAGTCATATTACTGTGAGCAGGTGGTTTGAACCAAGGTCTTAATGAGGTCAGAAGCCGAGTACCGGTGAGCAGATTATTGCTAAACAAGTGCCACTTGATAGCACGGTTGATGACCACTTCCATCACTTCACTGATGATTGAGAGTAGACCGATGAGGTGGTAATTAGTTGTGTTGAATTCGTCCTGCGTTTTGTGTACAAGATATTGTTGGGCAATTTTCCACATTGCTGGGTAGATGCCAGTGTTGTAGTTGTGCTGGAACAGCTTGGCTAGGGACACAACAAGTTCTGGAGCACAAGTCTTTAGTACTATTGTTGGAATATTATCAGGGCCCATACCCTTTGCAGTATCCAGTACCTTCAGCCGTTTGTTGATATCAATTGGAGTGAATCATATTGGCTGAAGACTGGCATCTGTGATGCTGGGGACCCCCAGAGAAATGGAGTTTGGATTATCCACTCGGCACTTCTGGCTGAAGATTGTTGCAAATGCTCAGCCTTATCCTTTACTGATGTGCTGAACTACACCATCATTGAGGATGGAGATATTTGTGCAACCTCCTTCTCCAGTTAGTTTAATTGTCCACCACCGTTCATAACTGGATGTGGCAGGACTGCAGTGCTTGCGTTTGGTTCATATGTTGTGGAATCGCTCAGCTCTGTCTATCGCTTGTCACTTATTCTGTTAGGTATGCAAGTAGTCCTGTTTTGTAGCTTCACTCGATTGACACCTCAATTTTAAGTGTGCCTGATGCTGTTCCTGGTGTGTCACCCTGCACTCTTCATTGAACCAAGGTTAATCCCTCTTATCAAGAGGAAAAATCCAAGCTGATCTTTCTCCTACACCAGTGCAAAAGCTTTGAGGTTAATTCAAAAGCCATAAACGCTGTTCAACTGCTACCAGGAAAATAAGCACTGATTAGAGGATGTAAGGATGTAAGAACTCCGAATCATTCAAGGAGATTTTAATGTACCTTTATGTTTAATACATGTTTTTGTTTTTTTAGATTCAGAGACTCCGACTTCTGTTAACAGATAATGAGACAGCAGACAGAAAGTAAGCAAAAACGCAAGTATTCAGAATAAACAAGGAAGTGCTACAAATACTCAGCCGGTTTGGCTGCACTTATAGAGAGCGAAACAGTTATTTGTGTAACTCAGCCAGAACTATCGGGAGTTTTCAATTTAAATCGCACTTTTGGGATGGTTCCCACTGCAAGGCCTGAGTAAGTTTGCCATGCAATTCCGAACTGGATTCCCAAGTGCATTTTGGGGTACCCCCCAATCCAACATTGGGGAGCTTGGAAGTTACGGCCTAATAGCCAGAAAAAATTAGAAGAATTAAAACCTCTTCTCACTTCGAAATCCTATCCACTTACCTTAGACACTTAATATCTCCCTAGCCTGTCAAGGACCTTTAAATTTCATGGGACCTTTCATTTACCCTGTTTACGGCAGCTAGTGCCATTAAAAAAGGACGTGTCCTCCTTCAATTGGACAGAGCTACAATTTGACGCCGAGCGTCAGGGACGGGCTGTGATGCCTGGGAACCACCTGGCCTGTGTCGGAATGTTGGGCGAGAAAGGCTGGGAAAATAACTTAAGTAATTGGGCACAGAGAGACAATCTGACGCTGATTGCCATTCCAAGAAAATTAATTACTAAAGTGTTCGATTTGGTTACTGGAGGAATTACTGGCAGATTAGTGAGTGTAGTAGTGTGTCAGTGATCCAGACAGATCAATCTGTGCTGGCGTCACAGTGGCACAGTGGTTAGCACTGCTGGCTCACAGTGCTAGGTTTTGGGTGACTGTGTGGAGTTTGCACTTTCTCCCCGTGTTGATGTGGGTACCCTTCGGGTGCCCGGTTTCCTCCCACAGTCCAAAGCTGTTCATGTTGGCGGATTGGCCATGCTAAATTATCCCTTAGTGTCCAAAAACGTGCAGGTTATGAGTTAGGGTGGGGGAGTGGGGCTAGGTAGGGTGCTCTTTCGGCAGACTCGATGGGCCAAATGTCGTCCTCCTGCACTGGGGCTTCTATCGATCTCGGCCACAGTGAAGTGATGTCCAGAGGTGGTAGTGAGGAGACATCATTCAAGTGATCCATTCCAGACCGAGAAAATGCTGGACCTTAATGCACTCCATAATTGAATGATCTGCTGACACTGAATGCCTAGGGGACGCAGCAAGACTGTGAAGAATTTCTGAAGCGTTTTTTAGAAAAATAGCTTTCGCACTTTCTCAACAACTTAAAGGAAGAACTAACATTTATATAGCACCCTATTACATCCCTTGTGATGTCCTGAAGTGCTTCATATCTATTGAATTAAAACTTTAAAGTGCAGCCACTCTTGCTATGTTGGCAAACAAAGGAGCTGTTTTATCTACAGCAAGCTCTCATACAAAAATAAGTGACCAGTTAATCTATTTTTGATTATGTAGTTGAAGAAGAAGTATTGGCCAAAGTAACTGGAAGAACCCGATGCTCCTGTTCAATTAGCACCTTGGAATTGTCAATATTTTTGTCTGGTTGTCATGGATTTTTCTCAAATTTATTCATGGTATGTGGGTGTCACTGGCTTGGCCAGCATTTATTGCCCACCCGTGATTGCCCTTGAGATGGGCCTTCCACCCAAACTAAAGGAAGGTGGAAGCAAAAAAGGGACAAACTGCATGTTAATATTTGAGTTGTCACTCATAATCAGCTCTGTTTCTTTTTCATTTGTAGGTCAATAGCAGAGAGCAGAGAATCACAGAAGCAACAGAAAGTGCTCAACTCAACTATCCTCAGATTATCCAAAAGCCTCAAACACCTCCAAGAAGAGAATAAATCTTTGAAGGCTGACCTGGACCAAGCACCGCGTAGCTCTGGTGAATCCAGCACAGACCAAGGTAGGCGTTGGATGGCATTTTACTGCTTCATGCAGCCGTCACCATATGGTAGCATTGGTTGCCATCCCTAATTCCCTTAAACAAAGTGGCAGTTTTGAACCAACCATATTGCTGTGAGTCTGGGGCCAGACCAGGGAAGTATGGCAGATTTCCGGTCTCAGATGGGTTTTCAGATTTTTCAAAATCAAATTTTACCATCTGCCATGGTGGGATTTAAACCTGTCTCCAGAGCAATACCTGATTTTCTGGATTACTAGTCCAATGACAATATCACAACACCTCCACCTTCCCTGCTTGGCATCCTGACTCAAGCATTGCTTTTGATATGAGTCGCTCTTTCAACTCAACAAGTGCGGATCCATTTTCCATTTAGTGCTGTCCCCGTTGGCTCAGCTGTGCTATATCGTTGGGTTTTGCATTTTTGGAAACAGGAACTCTTTTTTTTTTCATTTTTTTTTAAGAGTACCCAATTCATTTTTTAAGGGGCAATTTAGTGTGGCCAATCCACCTACCCTGCACATCTTTGGGTTGTGGGGGTGAAACCCACGTAAACACGGGGAGAATGTGCAAACTCCGCATGGACAGTAACCCGGAGCCGGGGGACCTTAGCGCCGTGAGGCAGCAGGGCTAATCCACTGCGCCACCGTGCTGCCCTTGGAAACAGGAATTCATTCAGCCCATAATGAAGGACCCCAACTTTACCTGTATATATAAGGGGGCAAGTCTTTAGTACAAAGCACAAAGGGCACTTGTGCCCTGTCTGAATCTTGACAAACCACTGTAAAAACTGAACACTGATGTATAGATGTAAATATTAAGTAGCATTGGAGCCCCATTCATGGTTATGGTGACAGAGAGGGGCTCAAATCTTGTTGTTCCTATTTTTATATACCAAAGCTGTTCATGGTATTCCAGGTGCAATCTAACTCGTGCCTTGTATAGTTTTCAGAAGACTTTCCGATTTTTATAATCCATTCCCTTTGAATTCAATCAGATAACTCCATCCACAGATCTTGATTTTGTCTTCTGTAATGCCCTTGCTTACAAAAACCCATCAATTTCAGATATAAAGTTTTTAATTGACGTCCAGCTTTAACCTTTTCGGGTAGTGTTCCAGATTTCCAATGTCTTTTGTCAGCATTATGGGGATTCTGAAGGACTTTGGTCAGTTCTCCAGATACAGGTTTTTAAAAAACGTTTTTATTAAAGCATTTATCGACATCAAACACAGGCAAAACGAAAAAGAGAACAAACAGAAAATCACATAACAAATAACCCCCCCCCCCCCCCCCCCCCCCCCCCCCCCCCCCCCTCCATTCCAACAAGATCCGTCTCTGGGTTACCAGGGAAGCAAAGGCCAATATATCAGCCTCTCTCACTCCCTGGACTCCCAGGTCTTCCGACACGGCAAAAGTTGCCACTTCTGGACTCGGGCTAACCTTTACCCTCAGCACCTCAGGCATCACATCAGCGAACCCCTGCCAAAATTCCTCCAGTTTTGGACAGGCCATTATTATTATTATGTGGATATAGTCCGTGGTTTCCCCCCCCCCCCCCCAATGAACCGCCCACACCTAACCTCCAGTCCCTCAAAAACCTGCTCATTCTGGCCACCGTCATACGCGCCCTGTGGACTACCTTAAATTGAATGAGGCTAAGCCAAGCGCACAAAGCGGATGCATTCACCCTCTTAAGAGCCTCCTCCCATAACCCCGCCTCCAACATCCTCCCCAGCTCTTCCTCCCACTTCCCCTTAACCTCTCCTTTTGGGACGCCCTCCCAGTCCATTAATTCCTTGTAGATCTCCAACACCCTACCCTCACCAACCCTTGTTTAGGACACCACCTTATCCTGTAATCCCAGGGGTGGCAGGTCAGGAAAGGACGTAACCTGTTTCCTCACATTGTCCCACACCTGTAAGTACCAGAATCCATTCCCGCTGGGAAGCTCATACTCCTCTATCAGTCCCTCCACGCTCGGGAAGCTGCCCCCCACAACCCGAGGCACCCTCCAGCCTCAGGTGCTGCCACCACTGTCCCCACACCCTCAGGGCGGCCACCACCACTGGACTTGTGGAGTACCTGGCCGGCGAGAATGGCAGATGCTCCGTCATCACTGCCCCTAAGCTAGTGTCCTTACAAGAGGCTGCCTCCTTTCGCTCCCACCCCGACTCCTCCCCTACTTCCTGACCATGGCTATATTCGCTGCCCAGTAGTAGTTAATCAGATTTGGCAAGGCCAGCAGCACCTTCTTCACCCGTGGAGCTTTCCCCACCCACACAAACCCCGAGATCAATGCATTAATCTTCATAAAGAAGACCTTTGGAATAAAAATCGGAAGGTTCTGGAACAAAAATAAAAACTTTGGGAGTAACTTCATCTTCACGGACTGCACCCGCCCCGCTAACGACAATGGGAGCACATCCCACCTCTTAAAATCCCCCTTCATCTGCTCCATCAACCGTGCCAAATTCAATTTATGTAGCTGCTCCCATCCCCGTTCACCTGGATGTCCAGATACCTGAAACTCGCCCCCACTACCTTAAATGGCAGCTTGCCCAACCTCCTCTCCTGCCCCCCCCCCCCCGCCTGGATCAGAAAGACCTCACTCTTCCCCATGTTTAACTTATGCCCAAAGAACTGGCCGAATTCCTCAAAATGTCCACAATCCCCCAATATCTTCCAATGGGTCCGAAATGTAAAGCAACAGATCACCCAGATATAGCGAGACACTGTGCTCCCACTCTCAACACCACCATACTATCCCTTTCCAATCCCATGTCGCTCTAAGCGCCATTGCCAGTCGCGCTATCGCCAAGGCCATGAGTATCGGGGAGAGTGGGCATCCCTGCCCTGTTCCAGGATGCAGCCTAAAATACTCCAAACTCACTCGGTTCAGCCTTACGCTCGCTGCCGGCGCCCGATACAACAACAAGACCCAATCCACAAACCCCTACCCAAACCCGCACCGTACCAGTGCCTCCCTCAAATATTCCCATTCTACCTGATCAAAGGCCTACTCTGCGACCATAGTGATCGCCACCTCCACATTCCGTCTCTCCGAGGGCATCATTATAACATTCAACCAACGCCTAACGTTAGCCGACAGTTGGCAGGCAGGGATTGAGCAATTCAGGGACTTGTTCGTAGGGGGCAACTTTGCGAAATTAGAGGACCTGGAGGAAGAATATGAGCTGCCCAGGGGGTTTTATCCTGTCTGGGATTTCGTGAGGAGTGGGGTGCCTTCCTTTCCCGGGTTGCCACGCTTGGGACTGCAAGATAAGGTGGTGTTGAGGAGGAGGTAGGGGAGGGGAAGGGGAGGGGAAGGTGTCCGCGGTCTACAAGGAGCTGATGGACTGGGAGGGGGCCCTATTTGGAGACATTAAACAGGAGGAGGAGCTGGGGGTGGAAGCCGTGACATGAGAGGAGGCTCTGCGGAGGGTGAATGCATCTTCGTTGTGTGCGAGGCTCAGTCTAATCCAGTTTAAAGTAGTCCATAGGGCACATATGACAGTGGCAAGGATGAGTAGGCTTTTGAAGGAGTAGAGGACCGGTGTGGGCGGTGCGCAGGGAGGCTTGCAAATTATGTCCACATATTTTGGGCATGTCCAAATCTGAAGAGGTTCTGGCAGGGGTTTTTGGACGTAATATCCGAGGTATTGGGGGTGAAGGTGGCCTTGAGTAGAGGGAGCGCGAGGCTGATGTCTAGGCCTTAGCCTCCCTGTTAGCCTGGAGATGGATTTTGGTTGTGTGGAGGGACTCGGAGCCACCGAAAGCAGGGGTGTGGGTGAGTGACCTGAGGTTGGAGAGGATCAGGTTCGTTTTGAGGGGATCGGTCGATGGGTTTGCCCGGAGGTGGAAGCCGTTCATTGACTTCTTTAAGGAGTTGTCTGCAGAGGGAGGAAGGGGATGGAGGTTGGGGGGGTTTAGGAGTTGGAAATGAAGAAGGCAGGACAGGAGGAGGGGGTAAGGTGGGGGAGTGGGTATTGGTTATTTATTATGTTGTATACTTTCACTTCTGCTTCCATTTGTTTTGTTTGTTGTTTGTTTATGCAAATGCCTGAATAAAACATTTCTTAAAAAGAGGTGGAATCAGGACGGAGGGACACTGACAGTTCGGGACTTCTACATGGACAACAGGTAGCGACGTTAGTGGAACTGACAGAAAGTTACAACTGCCCAATTGGACAGAACTGCGACAATTACACGTTAAAAAAAACTTCCTCCACAAGGAGGCATCATACCCACGGACACCGTGACATTCAGTGTTGGAGGAACTGTCAAACATGGACAACCTGGATGGGAGGAACTGTGAGGGCCTACATGGGCGACTGTTGGAGGGGATATGCTCCCCGCTAGACGAGACACGGGAGAAATGGAAGGAAAAACTAGGGATAGAAATAGGATGGGAACTCTGGAGCGAAGCACTGAACAGGGCCAACTCCACCTCCACAAGCACAGGGCTAAGCCATATGCAACTGAAAGTGGTGCATAGAGCGCACATAACTAGAACCCGAATGAGCAGGGTCTACTCGAGGGTGCAGGACAAATGCGAACGGTGCCAGGGAGGCCTGGCCAACCACACTTGCATGTTCTTATCGGGCTCTGGACAGCTTTCATTGAAGCATTGTCCAAGATTTTGGGGTGAGGGAGGAGCCAAGTCCAGAAGTGGCAGTCTTTAGGGTAGAACTATTCATGGGAAGGGGGAGCTGACATCTTACCCTTGCCTCCCTAATTGCCTGCCGAAGAATCCTGCTCAGCTGGTGACCAGCAGTATCAACCTAAGCTGCAGACTGGCTGACCGACCTGTTGGAATTTCTCCACCTGGAGAAAATCAAATTCACCATGCAGTGGTCAGAAGAGAGATTCCAGAAGGCGTGGAAGCTATTCGCCAACCTGTCCAGGACATAGAACATAGAACAGCACAGAACAGGCCCTTCAGCCCTCAATGTTGTGCCGAGCCATGATCACCCTACTCAAACCCACGTATCCACCCTATACCCGTAACCCAACAACCCCCCCTTAACCTTACTTTTATTAGGACACTACGGGCAATTTAGCATGGCCAATCCACCTAACCCGCACATCTTTGGACTGTGGGAGGAAACCGGAGCACCCGGAGGAAACCCACGCACACAGGGGGAGGACGTGCAGACTCCACACAGACAGTGACCCAGCCGGGAATCGAACCTGGGACCCTGGAGCTGTGAAGCATTTATGCTAACCACCATGCTACCCTGCTGACCTGTTTGTGGCCAACAGCCAATAGTGCAAGACGGGGGTGATATGTTAGGCAGGTTGGTTCAATGTGGACTGCACTCAATGCAGGGAAGTTAGAAACAGACGTCTAACACTGGAGAAGATCCAACACTGTTTTATTCAACTATGGAACTGCTATACATATTCAGCTGTGGGTCGACACTATACTGATCTGGCTGGTGACCTTGTCGTAGACTGACCAGACTTGCATGGTATTTGCACTTGCTAGCTCGTGGACTCTGACTTTCTCAGTAGCTGGGTCCCGAGAGAGCGGGAAACCTAGTGCCCTCTGGCTTTATAGTGGTAGTGTCCTGTCTGGTGATTGGCTGTACTGTGTTGTATGCTTACTGGTCATCCTATGTGTCAATCACTGCCTGTCTGCATCTCATTATATACATGAATGGATATTATGACAGGGGGAATGAGGCTCTGCAGTGGGGCCACAAAGGTGCCAAAGAACAAAGAGAGGGAAGGGAAGGGCCGCGCGGGGTGGGGGGGGGGGGGACTGGTGCAGACAATGGGGAGCCGAGAGCAAGGCCACAGAGAATGGATTCATCAGGGGGATCAAAAGGTCTCGGGTTAGAACGGGGACAAGCCCAAGTGGGTGGACAGGGATAGAAGTGAGATACCCCACATGCAACACCTCTCGCGTCTTTTTTGATGGAGCTAACACATGTAATAAACTAAAATCCTGAAGATTTTTCATATAGAAAATGACGTCAACGAAATACTTAAAAACTGTTGGGGGGGATGAGACGGGGAGGGGGGTTAGTTGATATCGATGCAGGGGGGATTATTCCTGCTATGATATGTGGATGTATGGTCTTTTTGTAAACTTTATAAAAAAACCATTACAATCTGAACAAAAATATATTTTTAAAAAATAATTATATAGAATTTACAGCACAGAAACAGGTCATTCAGTCAACTGGTCTCTGTCAATTCTTGTGCTCCCCATGAGCCTCCTCCCAACATACTTCAGCTCACCTCATCAGCATATTCTATTTCTTTTTTCCTCGTCTACTTATCCAGAGTCACCTTAAATGCTTCTATGCTATTTGCATCAACCGCTCCATGTGATAGAGAGAGACTTATTCTAATCACTCTTTTGGTGAAGAATATCCTAAGTTTCCAATTAGATTTAACAGCCACTATCTTGTATTAAGGCCCCTTGTCTTGTTTTCTTCTGCAGGTGGGACCACCTTCTCTATGCTTATCTTATCACATCCTCTCATAATTTGAAAAACCTCTGATTTCACACCTCAGCCTTTTCTTTTCTCGAGAAAATAGCCCCAGCTGCTCCTAGGATACACCAGAACTAAGAGGCTAAAACTGTTCGGAAAGACCGAACACACTAGCGATCTTTTTACTAGAAAAGAGACAGTTCAGGTGTGACTTAACCATCCTCATAATGTAAACATTTTTAGCCCCAGAGCCATTCTGGTGAATCTGCACTGTACCTTCTTCATGGCTAATATATCCTTCCTGAAGTGTCCAGAAATTGAATGCAGTGCTCCTGATGGATTATAACCCAGAGCTCTGTACAGCCGTGACAATGGTTTTTTCCTTTATTCTTTTATGGGATATGGGTATTGCTGGCAAAGCCAGCATTTATTTGCCTTCGAATTGAGTAGCTTGCTTGGCCATTTCAGAGGCAATTAAAATCACCCTACTTTCTGTTGGTCTGGAGTCACATGTATGTCCGACCAGATAAAGGTGGAAGATTTCCTTTCCTAAATGACAAAAGTGAACCAGATGGGTTATTATGACAGTCAGTGATAGTTGCATGGTCACCATTATCGAGACCAGCTTTTTATTACATATTTATGCCATATATATTATTGTGGAATGCAACTTGACATAACATCAAAAATGAATCTGTTAATAAGTTCTATGAAGTTCCTGTAACTGCTCTTCAATCCTTTAAACTTTTGTTGTCAATGTCACACACCATAAAGTATTTCTCTCAATCTTTATATATGTTCCCTTTCAGGTTATAATGATTGGAGCAAACAGAGGCTGGTGAGGAGGGTTGTGGAACTGGAGAAGGTGAGTGCAGCATGACTAAGGTTTCAGGGAGAGTCAGTGGGATTTAAAGGATAAATGTGTCACTTAGGGAGAGGGAACCATCTGCCAGTGATACCACTTCTTTCTTGAATTTCACAGAAAGTCAGCGATCAGGAATTAGCTGTCTCACCATCCAGAGCAAAGAGCAGAACCACTGAGCGAAAGCGTCCAGAAGCTGGATGCATCATGAACCAAACGCAGCAACAAGAGGAACAGCATGTTGGCCAACAACAGGAGTGTGGCCGCCTCCGGGAGTTGGTGAAGAAACTGAAGGAGGATCGCAGCCATCTGCAGAACCAGCTAGCTACCAGGGAGTGAGTATCTTGGAGAAAGCAAGGCTGGAACCACACTCCACAGACCGGAGCACAATATCTAGGCTGTGACAATCCCAGTATGGTACTGAGGGAGTGTTGCACTATCTCAGAGGAGATATTAAATCAATACCCAGTCTTCCCACCCAGGTGCATCAGATGTAAAACTTCCCATGACCCTATCAAAAGAAGAGCAAGTTCATTCTCCCTGGTGTTCTGGTTCTATTCAAGAAAGCAGTGAAGGATAGAACTGGAGCCCACCTTTACTCAGTCTAACATTAATTTACAGAGTGAAACATGACAAACATATACCTCTTAACTCAAGTTTCTGTAAGTGTCTCATTATATCAAGTGAGACCCTTAATTAATGCCCTTCATCAATTGATATACAATAATACTGGTCAACATTTATCCATTATCCAACACCTAGAATAACATACCTGTTCATTATGCTGTTTATGCATGCTTGCTGTGGTAAATTGGTAGCCGCGCCTCCTACATTACACTCCAAAAATTAACTTGTTGGCTGTAAAGTGCTTTGGGATGACCTGAGGTCATAAAAGGTGCTACAGAAATGAAAGTTTTTATAATAGATATATATAAATATACATATATATAATATATATATATATATATATATAATCAGGTGATGAATTTTCACACATTTCTCCCGAGGGGAGGGGAATAAGGGGCGAAATTCTCCCCTACCCGGCGGGGCGGGGGTCCCGGCATAGCGGAGTGGCACCAACCACTCTGGCGTCGGGCCTCCCCAAAGGTGCGGAGAATTCTGCACCTTTAGGGGCTAGGCCTGCGGCGGAGTGGCTCCCGCTCCGTCGATGGCACCAAAACTGGCGCCAACGGCCTTTGGCGCTACGCCGCCCGGCGTCGGGGCTGGCCGTAAGGCCTTCGCCGGTCCGCGCATGCACCGGAGCGTCACTGGCCGCTGACGTCACCACCGGCACATGCATGGTGGAGTGGGTCTCTTTCGCCTCCGCCATGGTGGAGGCCGTGGCGGCGGCGGAAGAAAAAGAGTGCCCCCTGCGGCACTGGCCCGCCCGCCGATCGGTGGGCCCCGATCGCAGGCCAGGCCACCATGGGGGGCACCCCCGGGGTCTGATCGCCCCGCGCCCCTCCCCAGGACCCCGGGGGCTCGCTCGCGCCGCCAATCCCGCTGCCACAGAGGTGGTTTAAACCACGTCGGCGGGATTGGCCTGTCAACGGCGGGACTTTGGCCCATCGAGGGCCGGAGAATTGCCGCGGGGGGCACGCCGATTGGCGCGGAGGTCACGCCGATCTGCGGGGCGTGATTTCCGCTCCTGCCGATTCCCAGGTGGCAGAGAATTCTGGCCACGGCGGGAGTGGGATTTACGCCGGCCCCGGGCGATTTCCCCGACCCTGCGGGGGGTCGGAGAATTCCGCCCAAGGATTCTATGGAAAAAATTTGGGAATGCATTTTCTGGTTTATTTTCTCTTCCCCAGTCAACCAGATCAGTATTTATTTCAAACCCTTTGGATTGGATTCAAATCCATAACCAAAAGATGCAGGGACAATGTAACCCAATCTACTGCAATTGTACTTCCTACTGACTCCCAGCAATGTGTTTGCTCTGCAGTACTGAAGTGAAGCAATTGATTCAAGAAAGGTCAGAGATGGCCAAAGAGCTGCAGAGACTTGGGGCAACTAAAACTGATAAACCCCCCGAGGAATATAGGTGAGTGCATTCTTTCAAACTACACAGGGCTTTCTACTTTAGGAAATGCATTAATTGAGTAAATTCAAACAGAAGCTCCTGTTAGGTGCATAGGAATTGTTTGATTGAAAAATCCCCCCAGCCTGCCACTATCCTGGAAGTCTCATGATATAACAATAATAGAGTTCAGAGTATCGTAGAATCTTTTTTTTTAGGAAATATTTTATTGAGGCATTTAGAATTTTAACATTTTAACATTCTAAACAACAGAGCAGTCCAACACACGCAAAAACCCCACAATAACATATCCAACTTTCCCACCCCCATCCCCAACTCCCAGCTACCCATATATTAGATTCCCTGCCCTTATTCTTCACTTCATGCCTCCCCTTCCCCCACCCCGCTCCTCAGGGCCTTCTCCCATAGCCCGACTTCCAACTCCCCTCCCTCTCAACACTTCCTCCCACTTCCTCTTCACCTTTCCAATTGGGACCCCTTCCCACGCCATCAGTTCCTTATATATTTCCGAGACCCGCCCTTCCCCAACCCCTGTTTTAGACATCATCTTATCCTGTATTCCCCTTAGAGGGAGGCGAGAGAAGCTTGAAACTTGCCTCCAGATAAAATCCCATAACTGCAAGTACAGGAATCTGTTCCCATCCAGTAACTCAAACTCCTCCTCTAACTTCTCCAGGCTCGGGAAACCCTCCTCAATGAAGAGGTCCCCAAATCTCTCAATCCCTGCCCACTGCCACCTCCTAAAGCTCCTGTCCAGCCCCCCCCCCCCGCCCGCCCCCCAGAGCAACCTGTGAAGTATCGTAGAATCTTAAAGCACAGGAGGCCATTCAGTGCATTGTGCCTGTGCTGGTTCCAAGTAACCCAATTTCCTTCCTCTTTTCCCATAACCTTGAAAAATGTTCCTTTTCAAATATTTATCCAACTTCCGTTGAAAGTTATTATTGACTCTACTCTCACCAGCCTTTCAGGCTTCCAGATCATAACAAGTCACCACATTAAAATATTCTTCAAATCTCTCTTCGGGTTCTGGTTGTGGAACATTCACCAGAGAGTGGTACTGAAAAGCATTCTGGGAGAAATCAGTGCATTCACTACAACTTGGAAGGGAATTGAGGAGGACCCACTGCCAAAGAACTGAATAGTCCCAAACATTACATTGCCAGAGTATTTCCATTCCTCCTTCCTCCTCAAACTAAAAAAAAAAGAGGGAGTGAGACAGTTTAGGCAGGCACCAGACCTGGAGGGCAATTTCTTAGGTGTGTCCAAGAGGATTTTGAAACAATATGTTTTGTTTTTTTTGTTTTTTTAAATTTAGATTACCCAATTATTTTTTCCAATTAAGGGGCAATTTAGCGTGGCCAATACACCTACTCTGCACATTTTTGGGTTGTGGGGGTGAAACCCACGCAAACACGGGGAGAATGTGCAAACTCCACACGGACAGTGACCCAGAGCCGGGATCGAACCTGGGACCTCAGCGCCGTGAGGCGGTTATGCTAACCACTAGGCCACCGTGCTGCCCTTGAAACAATATGTTGATAGTCCAACCAGGGAGTGGGCCTTACTGGACCTAGTATTGGGGAATGAGCCCAGCCAGGTGACCAAAGTTTCAGAAGGGGAACATTTTGTGAATAGTGATCATAATTCTGTAAATTTTCGAATACTTGTGGATAAGGACAAGAGTGGTCCTTGAGTGAGGGTGCTAAAGTGGGGGAAAGCTAACTACAACAGAATTCGGCAAGAGCTGGAGAATGTGAATTGGGAACAGCTGTTTGAAAGTAAATGTACATTTGATATGTGGAAGTCTTTTATAGATCAAAAGCAAATTACTGCAGATGCTGAAATCTGAAACCAAAAAGAAAATGCTGGAAAATTTCTGCAGGTCTGGCATCATCTGTCGGGAGATAAAAGAGCTGACATTTCGCGTCCAGATGACCCTAAGATGGGGGGGTCTTATCCCTCGTCTTATCCACCTTTCGTTACCCTTTCTCTCCTTTGCTTCCCCCTTCCCCACCCCTCACATCTACATCTGTCACAGTTTACCCTCTGATGTTAGTTTCTCTGCAGTTTGGCCTTTCACGCCTTTTGTTCCCTCTAGGGACTGCCATTAGCACTCTTTACCCTTGCTTTCTGTGACTATTAGCACCCTATTTCCCTGGGTTTCTGTGGCTATGACTCATCTTTCATTCTCACTCCACAGTATAAATGTTTCCCACTTTCTCTGTCTTTAGCTTTGACAAAGGGTCATCTGGACTCGAAACGTTGGCTCTTTTCTCTCCCTACTGATGCCGCCAGACCTGCTGAGATTTTCCAGCACTTTCTTTTTGGTTTCTTTTATAGATCAGTTGATTAGAAGGACAGGAATAGCAGGATTAGGGAATCATGGACGACAGGAGATATTGTGAGACTAGTCAAAAAGAAAAAAGAAGCATACATAAGGTCTAGGCAAACTTATAGCCAAGTTCCGCACACATGAGTACGGCCTCAACCGGGACCTTGGATTCATGTTGCATTACATTCACCCCACCATCTGGCCTGGGCTTGCAAAATCCTACCAACTGTCCTGGCTTGAGACAATTCACACCTCTTTAACCTGTGATTATCCCTCTCTCCAGTTGCTCCGTCTGGACGTATAAAGACTTAATTACCTGCAAAGACTCGCATTCAAAGTATCGTCTTGCATCTTTGACTTTGTCGATATGTTTCTGGAACCTACCTTTCATTCACCTGTGGAAAGAGCAGTGCCCCGAAAGCTAGTGATTCGAAACAAACCTGTTGGACTTTGACCTGGCGTTGTAAGACTTCTTACTGTAGGCAATTAAAAACAGACAAAGCTTTTGAAGAATATGGGGAAAGTAGGAACAAACTCAAACGGGGAGTTAGGAGGGCTAAAAGAGGCCATGAAATGTCATTGGCAAGCTGGGTCAAGGAAAATTCCAAGACCTTTTTTATACATATATAACGAGCAAGAGGTTGCTAGGGAAAGAAGAGGCCTACTTGAGGACAACAAAGGGAAATTATGCATGGAGTCAGAGGAAGTGGGTGAGATCCTTCATGAGTATTTTGCATCGGTATTCACCAAGGACAGGGACACGATGGATGTTAAGGTTAAGGAAGGGTGTGTGAATACTCTCGGACATGTTATCAAAATCAAGGAGGAAGTGTTGGATATCTTAAAACGCATTAAGGTAGAAAAGTCCCCGAGGCCGGATGGGATGTATCTTCTCCTCGCCAATCCCTCCAGGGTGGGGGCCCTCAAATACTCCCTGTCCACCTCGACTACGGGGCCTCACGGTAGCATGGTGGTTAGCATCAATGCTTCACAGCTCCAGGGTCCCAGGTTCGATTCCCGGCTGGGTCACTGTCTGTGTGGAGTCTGCACGTCCTCCCTGTGTGTGCGTGGGTTTCCTCCGGGTGCTCCGGTTTCCTCCCACAGTCCAAAGATGTGCGGGTTAGGTGGATTGGCCATGCTAAATTGCCCGTAGTGTAAGGTTAATGGGGGGATTGTTGGGTTACGGGTATACGGGTTACGGGTTACGTGGGTTTAAAGGAGGGTGATCATTGTTCGGCACAACATCGAGGGCCGAAGGGCCTGTTCTGTGCTGTACTGTTCTATGTTCTATGTTCTATCTCGCCCAATAATCATTCATACTCCTCTCCTTTTCCTAATTCCATGCGTCTTGAACAAGATGTTCACCCTCCCTACACCGCCTTTAATGCCTCCCAGAATGTGGCCACCGATACCTCCCCATTTTGGTTCAATTCCATGTAGTCCTTAATCGCCGATTGCACCATATTGCAAAATCCCCTGTCCGCTAACAGCCATGAGCCTAGCCTCCATCCCAGCCTCTGCTCCTGTCCCAAGCTACGTCGGCCCTCCAGCTAGTGCGACGCCTGGTCCGAGATTACTATCCTCGCGTACTCTGCCCCCAGCAACACCTCACGGCTCACCACAAAAAAATCGATTCTGGAGTACATCTTATTCCCGTGCAGAAAGAAGGAGTTTTCTGAAGGAGATTTTCCTCCCAATCTGCTTTAGGGATCATTCCTATTTTAAACATGTTCATACTATGGGATCAGTTTATTGCCCAATTCCGATTCTCCCCCCCCCCCCCCCCCCCCCCAATACAATGCTGAGCTAGCCAAAGTGATTGGAAAGGGACCTGTGCCTGTGTTGGATAACAAGATATAGCCACGTCACCTTATTCCATAAAATATTTTGGAGCAAAGCCAAGCAGCAACCCCCCTAACACAATTGTGCTTTAAAAATATAATTAAACCAGCTTTTCCTGATGGCCTCGTGTGAACAAGAAAAAGGAGTGAGCCGAATGGTAACTCAGAGATATAGAAAGGGTGGGATTGTAATCACTGAATGTTACATTTTTATCTCCTACTGCAATGGGAGTGAAAACATGATCTATCCTGTGCTGCAGGAGGGAAATCCGCTGTCTGACAGAAAAAATAAAGCAATTGGAAGCAGAGTTGGATGATCATCGGAGAATGAAACTGCGCTGCAATGATTTTGTTGAGGTAAAAATGGAAAAGAGGTTCCCAGCTATGTGGAATGGGAGTGGCAGCGTGATGGTGTATTTCTAATAGCATCTTTCATGACAGCAGGATGTTCCAAAGTGCTTTACAGCCAACGAAGTACTTTTGAAGTATGTGAAGTTCTTGGGACAGAAATTGTTATATATTCCTGCAGAGGCATTTAAATTTAGAACCACACAAGCTGTTAAACATAAATCCTTTATCTCTTCCTAATGGACTCCCTCTGCTGGTACAAGTGTGTATGATAATCCCAGGTGGACAAAATGCATAATACAATTTCAGTACCCTGTAAAGTTTAGTCACTGTAGAAATGTAGGAAACTTGGCACTCAGAAGTTGCCCATTGATTAACCCAATTTACAGCACGTGTTCTGATAAATCTCAGCGTCATTAATCCTGATGCATAGAGAGAGAAATGGTGAAAGTGGGTTTGATGGATGTGGAATGGTTGGCACATCAACCTGCCTTCTCAAATCTGATACACCACTTTCCAAAGCTTTTAAATAGATCTAATGTCAAGTATTTTTTCTGAAGCAAAGCTATATTGCGAAAGACAGATAAATACAGATGGATGCCACATCAAACATCACACCGGGCTTTGAATGTCACTGATGTTGCAAAGTGGCTCTGTGAGTCTGTGGATATTAACTATTCTGCCCACTTCACAGGAACACAGTGCAAGCAATCAGTCCATTGTGGGTTTGACCAGGAATCACCACTCTACTCAGGCCACTTCTGCTAGCTCCAGTCAGCGGAAACAGGAGGGCGGCAAAGAACAGGCAGCAAAAACAATCCAGAAGCACTGGCGCCAATATCAAAATCAGGTATAGAACGATTGTAGTCACCTAATCAAATCAAAACAACAACTTGCATTTTTATAGCACTGTTTTATTAAAAATAAATTTAGAGTACCCAATTTGTTTTTCCAATTAAGGGGCAATTTAGCATGGCCATTCCACGTACCCTGCACATCTTTGGGTTGTGGGGGCGAAACCCACGCAAACACGGAGAGAATGTGCAAACGCCACACGTGACCCAGAGCCAGGATCGAACCTGCGAACTCGATGCCATGAGGCAACAGTGCTAACCACTGTGCCACCGTGCTGCCCATTTGTATAGCATTGTTAACATAGTAAATGTTCAGGGCAGCACGGTGGCACAGTGGTTAGCATTGCTGCCTACGGCGCTGAGGACCCGGGTTCGAATCCCGGCCCTGGGTCACTGTCCGTGTGGAGTTTGCACATTCTCCCCGTGTGTGCGTGGGTTTCACCCCCACAACCCAAAGATGTGCAGGATAGGTAGATTGGCCACTCTAAATTGCCCCTTAATTGGAAAAAATAATTGGGTACTCTAAATTTTAAAAAAACATAGTAAATGTTCCATGGCATTTCACAGGATCACTGACAGACAAAATCTGACACCGAGCCATATAAGGAGATTTTAGGAAAAGTGACCAAAACCACAGCTGAGGGGCTAGATTTCAAGAATCGTCTTCTAGGAAGAAATAGGTAGAGAGAGACAAAGAAGCAGAGAGGTTTTTGGGAGGAAATGCCAAAGCTTAAGGCCTCAGTAGCTAAAATCAGATTGCTACTGGAGAAACGTTTAAAATAATGGCCAAGAAACCAGCGCTGGAGGATTGCAGATACTCCAAAGTTATAGGACTGGATTGGGGGGGGAGTCATGGAGGGACTTGAAAACAAGATGAGAATTCACAAGCTGAAACATCATCACATTCAAGGATATGGGACAGGTGCTGATAAGTGGGATTAGCGTGAGATTTGGGGTAGTTATTGTCGGTGCAGTCTCGATGGGCCAAAGGCCCATTTTGTGCACTGTATGACTCTATGACTCTAATTGGAGCATTCCAATTGACCCCAAAGCACAAATCTAAAGAATGTTCTGCAATTCGAATTGACACAGCAAAGTGGCAACACTAAGAGTTGTATTAATTACCTTGCTGTTTGCAACAACAAAACATACTTTTCCTAATGAGTTTTCCTTTGTACATTGAAAGGAAGGCTCTTGTGGCTTCAAATCACTTCATATGTAATCAGTTATTTTGTAGTACAGTAAGTGTGGTAACCATTTTACACATAGAGGGGTCCATGAAAAGAAATTAGATATAAATAGCAGTGGAAGCAGCTGAATAGAGTGAATGTACAGATTACCCATGTTTGAACAGAATGGTGGAACAGGTTCAAGGAGCTGAATAATCTACACCTTTTCCTATTTTCTGAGATGAATGACCACAACTCTCTGCTACTCTTCAGGTATGTCCTTTGAAGTTCCTCTTAACCACCAGAGGAAACACAGGCTTCATTACCAGATCTCATCTGTAGGATAAGTCCATGCCAGCTACTTGCAAAGCAATTCAGTCAGTTCCATTCCAGGGCGGCACGGTGACACAGTGGTTAGCACTGCTGCCTAACACCTCCAGTGACCCGAGTTCAATTTTGGCCTCTGGTGACTGTCTGTGTGGAGTTTGCACTTTCTCCTCGTGCCTGTGTGGGTTTCTTCCGGGTGCTCCAGTTTCCTCCTACACTCCAAAGATGTGCAGGTTGGATGGCTTGGCCATGATAAATTGCCCCTTAGTGCCCAAAAAGTTAGGTGGGGTTACTGAGATAGGGTGGAGGTGTGGGCTTAAGTAGGGTGCTCTTTCCAAGGGTCCGTGCAGACCAATGGGCAGAATGGCCTCTTTCTGCACTGTAAATGTTATCTTTCTATCTATGATGAGAAGTATAACTGCAAGCATGCGTGCATGCGCACATACACAGAACCAACGGATAGAGTTCTTGCAGAGATGGAATTTGGAGATTAGGCTTTATAAAATAAAGGATAAAGTTTGCAGGGTTTTGGTGCTGGAATCTGGAGCTCCTCATGTCAAGACAGGTTGCAGGTCCCAATAGATGACTAGACATTATATATAGCTGGATCAATCCCTCTTGTCTCAGCCTCTTGGATTTCCAAAGACGGAAAAGTTCCTCTCAGCTGAGGATTCTTAGCTGGATACTGCCAACCACATTATTTCAGGCAAGGCCAGGAGAAGACGAGCTGGGCAGCTTTTTACTTTCTCAGTTCAGCTCCAACTGAATTCAAAAACACAAGTCCAAAACTTAAAGCTCAATCCTGCCATGTGATTTCCATTTGTAAGTCATTAACCTTTGCCTTTAAATCAGTTTTTCAGAATTTTATTTTAAATCAATTAAAATAATTGCAGTGCAAACAAGCAAACTCTTCCCCCTCAAGTATCATGCTGATCAGGTGATTTCTTGGAAAAGGCATTGTGGCTCCCAGTCTAAAGGTGAATTTATAACCTTTTGTAAAATGAAATCCAAGCATCCAAATAATACAATGCCCTTCTAAATTTTAAAAGTAAATACATTTCGTGAAGATAGTTTTTCCAACACTGGTGGTATTGATTGAGGAATCAGCGGTGACCAGGAAACCAAGAAAACTTGCCTTCTCTTCTTCAAATCAATTTTTCCATCTCTATGAGAGTACAGGCATGACCTTGGTTTATTGTTTAATTGGAAAGACTGACCCCCAAAGTTTCACTGAAGTTTTATGCTCAAATCCTGGACTGGGACTTGCAGCCACAAACCTCTGACTCAGAGGCAAGTGTGCTACCCACTGAGCCAAGCTAACAGTATGGTGTAAACATGGCCATGCCAATTAATTAATTAATAGCTTTCTGAGTGGAACACGTCATGACAGAGGAGGATCAAATTAAAACAAATTGTGCTTAATTGAGTGGTACTCCTGCCAGTATTGGAAAATCTTTTCCTCGGTGTTTTACAAGATTTACAAGAATGATACTAGAACTGAAAAGCTACAACAATCAGAAAAGACTGAACATGTTGAGGCTCATCTCTCCAGAAAAGTGAAAGCTGAGGGATTACTTAATAGAGATTTTTTTTAAATTATGAAAGGGCTTATCAGGGAACTGAAGAGATGTTTTCACTTGTGGGAATTTGGAAACTTTACAATAAATATAATCCGTATATTTAACTACTGTGCCACTGTGTCACCCTTAATTATGTTTCTAATGGGGAATTGTGGTTGGGGAGTTGTTATTGTAAGCCATGTTGGGTGGGTTTTGGTGTGTGGTTGTTTATTCTATTACAATTTATAATATAAATGCCTCAATAAAATATTTTAAAAAACAAATTATGCTTCTAACAAGATCAAGCTAACTGGCCTGTAGTTTCCCGCTTTCGCCAATCAGGTAAAGTTCCCTTTTCTGCCAGCCAGTCAGCCAATCTTCTAACCATGTTACCACCGACACCATGAACTTTCATTTTCCACAATAACCTTTCGTGTGGCACTTTATCAAATGTCTTCTGGAAATCCAAGTACAAGTCCAAGTCTACAGGCTCCCCTTTATCCAACTATTTTGTGTAACCCAATTAAATTAAACCAAATGAATTGAGGGACAAAGTAAAAGAGGTAACCCTTCAAAGGGATACTGACTTGAACAAAAACAAATCACAATTGAAACCTGTTTTTCTTTTTTAAAATAAATTTAAAGTATACCCAATTCATTTTTTTCCAATTAAGGGGCAATTTAACGTGGCCAATCCACCTACCCTGCACATCTTTTTTGGGCTGTGGGGGTGAGACCCAAAAGGACATAGGAGACTGCAAACGCCACACGGGTAGTGACCCGGAGCCAGGATCAATCCCGGGTCTGAGCACCGTGAGGCAGCAGTGTTAACCACTGCGCCACTGTGCCTTTACTCAAGAATCTCAAGGCATAGACATGGTTCATCTTTGAGTCTGTGAATAGGATGCAGTGTTACGTTGCTTACGTCTATCTTTCACGGCTCTGAACAATTATATCTTTAATGTTTAACATTTGACAATGACGGTTATTGTAATGAGGGTATGAGGCACATTCTTTTTTTTTTATAAATTTAGATTACCCAATTTTTTTTTTCCAATTAAGGGGCAATTTAGCATGGCTCATCCACCTACTCTGCATATTTTTGGGTTGTGGGGGCGAAACCCACGCAGACACAGGGAGAATGTGCAAACTTCACACGTACAGTGACCCAGAGCCGGGATCGAACCTGGGACCTCAGCGCCGTGAGGCGGTTGTGCTAACCACTAGGCCACCGTGCTGCCCTATGAGGCACATTCTGATAGCTATATGTGAAAGGAGAACTGTGTCGACAATGAACATGGATGAAGTATTTTGGGAAGTTGCAGGCTTTTTAGTCCATTTTGTATAATTATAAGCAAGTTTCAATTATGCCATTATTTCCCTTTTTTCCTCTATAGAAAGAAGACACAGACATGGAGGAAGTAAGTATGACCCTATTTGAAATTAAGAACAATATAGTAAGATGATAAAACTTCAAGACTTTCAAACCCTTCACTTCCCTTTGTCTGAGAATTTTTACACAAATTTAGGGAATTTAGGCTGCAGATCAATGAAAGTGACAGATGTCAAGTGATACCAAATCCCTCACTCTGCTCTGAAATTGATGTCAGTGTCATGTCAGGTACCATGACGGAGTCACAATGTGTAGCACAACATAGCAGTGGAACATATGTCTGATCCTGTACCCAGCTGAGCTCCTGATCTAAGTCTTGCTTCTACAAAGAGGCACTAAGTGGAGTCCATCCGTCCTCTACAAGAAAATAAATTCTCAGTACAAGTATGTAAATCCACCTTTAATATATTTAATGACCCAGCCTCTACTGGCAATGCAATTCAACATTAATTGGTCCAGTTAACAAGGCTCCATGGGTGTCTCACCATAAATGAAGGCTCGCCCGCCGATTCACCAGCACCACGATCGCCAGCCCCCCGTTAACAAGGCCAAAAGCACTTAAGCAGCACTTGCTCAGCCAATCCCAGCCAGCTCACAATAATGATGCCCAGGAGACTGGCCCCAAGATTTGGGGATGCAGATCTGGGAGGTTCCGTAGTGGAGGCCAGGAGAGATATTCTGGAAGGTCAGCCACAGGGCAGCCAGTGCTATCTGGGACGAGGTGAGGCAGCTGTCAGCTCTGGGAGTGTGACCAGGAGGACTGGCCTGCAGTGCTGGAAAAGGGTCAACGACCTACATCAGGTAGCACAGGTGAGTCGATGCCAATGCTCCCATGCGAGCAACCCCACTCCCTAAATCTCCATGCGACCCCCAACCCTCCCTCCCTTTAACCCCCCAAGCCTTCCTTCACACTACCCCCTCCCACCACTGTTTACCACACGTGTGGCTAACGATGCCTACTCTCCCACAATCGCCATGAGAAGGCCTAGACTGGCGGTGGGATGCCGGACTTAAGAATCTTCACCTCCTTCGAGGAACAGGCCCTGTAGGTGACAGGGGTGGCTGAGGACGAGAGGTCACTAACGTGGAGGCTGGCAGACGCCACAGAGGTGAGGAACCATCAGGCTCCACCCGGAGGACCTGTCAAACGTGAGTTGTTATTCCCTTACTGACTGGCACATCCCTCCCACTAACCACATGTCCATTCTCCCTTGGGTCCTCCAGCCGACAGTGCCAGCCCATCCTGGTGGCACCCTCTCCAGCCTCCCATGAGTTCACCTTCGAGGGGAGCTCTGAGGAAGACACGATTGAGGCGTCACAGCTGTCATCACCACCCTCCACCAGCTCAGATGCATGCACCTCGGTGGGAAATGTTAGTGGTCATGCTTCTGGGGCACAATCTGATGAGCACCACACAGCCGCTGATGCACATCAGGTGGAAGCAGGAACCTCTAGGCGAGACAGCAGTCAGAGGTCTGCTGGATCCCAGGTCCCAGCTGGGTACCAGCCTGATGCTGTGCCTACAGAAGAGGTATTCCCAGAGCTGATGGAGATGATAGGGAGCGGTCAGGACATTCAGAGGGAGATGTCAGTGACACTCCAGCAGATCCATGGCCAACTGGACGAGTCCCAGAGGCCACGGGCACAGGAGATCTTGCAATGCGTGGCACCAAGGCCAATACTGCTGGGGTGGCAACCGCAGTGGAGAGCCTGGTGCACGACGTCGGCACCATTAGTGAAGGTATCAAAAGCGTCACAAAGTCGGTGACTGCCATGGCTGAGGGTCTCGACAGAATGTCCACCTCGCTGGGGGAAATTACCCAGTAGCAGGCTGACCTTGATGAGGTTCTGTGGGACATGTCCCGCTCTCAGATGTGAATGGCCACGGCGCTGCAGAGCATGGCCCAGTCACTGAGGAGCATCGCCAAGGGTGTTGACACGATGGTACAGACCATGGGGAGCCGCCAGGCTGGTAGAGCCAGATGATGCAGGGACAGCCGGGCTTGAACCAGCTGACCCTCCATCCTTAGGTGAACCCCAGGGCCCTATGGGCTCTGAGCTGGAGGAGGGGGCATTGGCTGGCAACCTGACCGGTCTCATGGAGTGGTGACGGTGGCCACCAGCTCCCCCCAGGTTCCACCCCTCTGATAAGGCCGCATCTCACAGTCAGCAACCGGAACAGGGCAGCACGGCGGTGCATCTGCCATCGACAAGTAAGCCGGGGCCCCTCGGCTACAGAGAACGCCCGCCAGGGGCATCGAAGGCCACGGGAAGAGGTAAGCACCTTGTTGCCTCCACCTCTGATGTGCATCCTGTGGACACAACTACATGTTCGGGGAGAGCTAGGAAAGCAAAGCACAGAGGATCACTGAGGGCACCTGGGAAGGGGGTTGGGGGCCGCACCATCGGGAGAGTGGGGAATTGTAAAATACAATAAACACCCTTGTGCACAACCAGTATGATGCCCCTGTCGTTTTCTTCCGCAATGCGGGCCAACCTCCAAACACTTGGTCCATCTCTCCAGATGTCCTCCCCGGGCATATCGTGTATAGGTGATGGGTGTGAGCGAGCACTCAACAGACAGGCGGGTCAGACTATGGCATAGATTGAGGAGCACTGGTGCCCAGCTCTCTGTGGGCTATCATCACCCCCCTGCTCTCAACAGTGACCCTCTGACAGTGCCAACACAGTTCCAGCGCCCTGGAGTGATGTAACATATCCCCCCCCCCCCCCCCCCCCCCCATGTCCCACCCTCCTAGAGTAAGATAACGGACCAGGCCACATCCTAAGTGAATCGAGCGAGTATGAGGGCCTCCCTGGCCCTCCGGGCTTGCTGGACCCTTGTCGCTGCCGCCTTTCCTGTAGCCTCCGACTTGTCCTCCGGTTGCCCCCTGGGCTTGTCCTCCAGCCCCTGCTGGTCCGGCACCGCCTCATCATCCATGTCCTCCTCCTCGCAGGGACCACATGTTCCTCATCACCAACATCCACCTCGTCGCCCCTGCTGCTGTGTAAGGTTGTGGACAGTACAACAGACCACCACAAAGCGGGCGGCCTTCCGGGGGTGTACTGAAGTGCACCACCGGAGCAGTTGAGGCATCGGAAACGTATCTTGAGGAGTCCGATACACCCACCGCTCAATCATAGCCCAGGTGGCCACATGGGCTTCGTTGTACCAGGTCTCCGTTTCGGTCACTGGCCTCCATACTTCCGTCATTAGCCAGGTCCTCAGCAGGTGTCCCCCAAAGGTCAGCCGCCCATCCTGGGGTGGTCCTCGAAGAGGTCGGGGATGACCGACTGTTCCAGGATGTAGCTGTCGTGGATGTTCCCCGATCTTCATGTGGTGGTTGCATAAGAGCTGTATGTTGAGGGAGTGGAACCCCTTTCTATTAATGTAAGGCACTCCCAGATGGTCCTGTGAGTGCAGGGCAACATGCATGCCATCTATTACCCCCTGGACCTGGGGAATCCCGGTCATGGCGGGGAAACCTGCTGCCCGGGCACCTTGCTGGTCTTGGTCCATGTCAAAATTGATGTAGATTTCCTCCCGAGCAAACAGGAGATCCATTACTGTCGGATGCACCTGTGGGCTCTGGCCTGCGAGATACTACACAGGTCCCACTCGAGCCCTGGAATGATCCCGAGACATAAAGTTTCAGGGTTGCTATGACCTTTTTTTTTTATACATTTAGATTACCCAATTATTTTTTCCAATTAAGGGGCAATTTAGCGTGGCCAATCCACCTACTCTGCACATTTTTGGGTTGTGGGGGCGAAACCCACGCAGACACGGGGAGAATGTGCAAACTCCACACGGACAGTGACCCAGAGCCGGGATCGAACCTGGGACCTCAGCGCCGTGAGGCGATTGTGCTACCCACTAGGCCACCGTGATGCCCTGGGTTGTTATGACCTTGACTGCCACCAAGAGTGGGTGTCCTCCTCCTCCATGTGGTGCCAAGTCCGCGAGGACATGGCACAGATGCCTCACCGTCTCCTTGTTGAGCTGGAGCCTTCCGCTGCACGCGCTGTACGTCATCTGTTCAAATGACCAGCGACGGCTGTGCACCTTGGACTGTCGCAGGACTCCCCCACTGACAAACAGCGGTGGCTCCCACCAGGGAACCTTCATTTCCCCCATTGATTCCCCCCCCCCCCCCCCCCCCCCTTCCCCGCACACCAGAACGCCCTGCCCATGCACTCCAGACCACAATGGGCTCCCCTCACCAGTCCCCAGACCCTGTACCCCGGACACCCGCTCATAATGTCACCTGGATCGGGCGCTGGTCCCCTCCCCATGGCACTCACCCACTCTCCAGCCATGGACATGTCACCGGAGCTGTGTCCCATCCCCTGGGTTTTCGAATGTTGGCTGCTGGTGTATGGTGTTGCCTCCCGCAGTGTTCAGACGTAGTGTCCAGGCATCACGCCCTGATTGCGTTGTTAGGCAATGACTCCCACATGCTACGTGGCCCACCCACCCACGGGAATCCACTTGGGTTCTGTGAAGTGCTCACTTAACCACGATTGCCAATTCCCTATTAACAATCACTTTCAGCTGCACAGCCAGAGGCCTCGGCAGTCAGTGAGGGAAGTCGGTGAGGGTTATGGGTTGTCAGTAGGGCAGATGGGCAGGGATAAGGGTGCCCCTGGAATGGTACACACTATTCAGGGGTTGGCACGGTGGTGCCATGCACGGTTGTCCCCCAGCTGCCCCCCACCAGCGCCTCCCCCTGACCCTCCCATGATAGCCCATCCCTGCGAAGGATTCCCCAACCCCAGCCGAGGGTCCCCCACCCCCAGACAAGGGACCCCACCCCTCACCAAGGACTGGGGTAGAAAGTGCAGCACCCCTGAGCTCTTTGCCTGTAAGCAAAGATAGCTACTCACCTCCTTGGCTCCCTGCAGAAGTCCTTCCGCCAGGTTCGGGTTTTTAAAAAGGAGTACTAATCGGTGCCAGCATAAGCACTTGCTTGGGAGGCCACTGAATGACGGTGACCATTGGATATGGTGTGGCTGGCGTTAATTGAATGGAAACAGGGCTTAAGTGGTAATAATTGGTTTCTCGCCACACTACAGCAAGATCCCGATTTCGCCTACAGGAGCGGGCCGGTTACATCGGAAACTGTTCGACGTCTCTCCTGCTATTCACCAGCCTCGTTTCGCTCGAGCGAGAGCAAATGAGGCCGGAGAATTGCGCCCCAGGTCAGAGGCTAGGAATCCTGTGGCAAGAGGCAGCAGAGGGGGTTGGCACTTCCGAACTTGCTTCATTATTGGGCGGCGAATGTGGACAAGGCGCGACGGTGATGGGAAGGAAAAGGGATAGAGTGGGTTAAGGTGGAGGAGGAATCTTATAAGGGGTCTAGTTTGAGGGCTATGGTGACGGCAGTGATCCCAATGGCTCCGAGTAGGTATTCGGGGAGCCCTGTGGTGCAGTCCACGGTGAAGATATAGAATCAGTTGAAGAGGCATTTTCAGGTGGAAGAGATGTCGGTGCTAACGCCGCTGTGCGATAATTATGTGTTTGAGTCGGGGCGGGGGGATAGATAGTGTACACAGGAGGTGGAGAGAACTGGGGCTGGTCAAGGTGAGGGAGCTGCATTTGGAGGAAGGGTTCGCCAGTCTGAAGGAGCTAAGGGAGAGGGTAAAGCTGCTGAGAGGGAGTGAGTTCAGGTATCTGCAGGTTAGGGACTTTGCGCGAAAGGTCTGGAGGGGTTCCCTCTGTTGCTGGGATACACCCTGCTTGAGCGACTGCTGCTCCCAGATGTGGAAGGGGAGGGAAGAATTGGGGATATATACAAGTGGCTGGGGGAGCAGGGAGACAAGTGGGTGGTGAAGATCAAGGAAAAATGGAAAGCGGAGTTGGGAGGAGAGATCAATTGGAGGGTATAGAGTGAGGCACTGCATAGGGTAAATGGGACCTCTTGTGCATGGATGAACCTGATAGAGTCTAAGGTGGTGCACAGAGTGCATATGACTTGGGCAAGAATGAGTGGGTTCTTTCAGTGGGCAGCAGATGAGTGTGAGAAGTGTGGACAGGGGCCAGCGAATCATGCGCACATGTTTTGGGGTTGTGAAAATTGTGATGTTTCTGGGCAGGAGTGTTCGCGGTCTTAGCCAGGATAGTGGAGGAGGAGGTGGACCCGGACTCTTAGGTGGCGATATTTGGGGTTTCAGAGAAGCCGGAGCTCATGGAGAGGAGGAAGGCCGATGTCGTGGCCTTCGCCTCTCTGATTGCACGGCGGCAAGTTTTGCTGGAGTGGTGGTCGGCATTGCCACCGGAGGTAGAGGTTTGTTTGGGTAACCTGTACGCCTTCCTGCAGTTAGAGAAGATCAAGTATAAGTTAAGGGGCTCTTCAGGGGGTTTTTAGGAAAGGGGGGGATGTTTGTGACCATGTTTTATAGTTGATTGCTGAGAAGTATGTTTCCCGGGCGTTTATTCGCTGTAACCTGTTTTGATACATGTTTGTAATTTAAAAAAAAATTTTTTTTAAAAGGAATCCTGTAGCAAGGAACTCACTTCCTAATTTCCCGAAGTCTGCCCAAAGCACAAGTCAGGTGTGTGAAGGAATACTCTGCACTTGCCTGAATGAGTGCAGCTCCAACAACACTTTGGAAGCTTGACACCATCCAAGACAAAGCAGTCCGCTTGATTGGCACCCCATCAGCAAAAACCCACTCCCTCCACCACCGACACACAGTTGCAGGAGTGTGTACCATCTTCAAGATGCACTTCAGGAAATCACCAAGGCTCCTTAGACAGCATCTTCCAAACCCATGACTACTACCATTTAGATGGACACGGGCAGCAGATACAGGAAAGATCAACACCTGGAAGTTCTCCACAAGCCACTCACCATCCTGACTTGGATAGAATATTGCTGTTCCCTCACTGTTGCTGGGTCAAAATCCTGGAACTTCCTAACAGCACTGTGGGAGTACCTACACCATATGGACCGCAATAGTTCCAGAAGATAGCTCACCACCACCTTCTCATGGGGAATTAGGGATGGGCAGTAAATGCTGACCTAGCCAACGATGCCCATGTCCCTTGACTGAATAAAAAATAATGATGGCCGAACAACTTGAGGGGCTGAATGGTCTATTCCTGTTCCTTTGTTTTAGAACTGAATGTAGAACTTGCATTATTAAAAACATTTAACCACTCACATTATGCAAAGGTGAGTGGAGTTACAGGATATGCTTTTGGGAAAGAATACAAAACTTTACTCTGCAGCTGACACATGATTTACTCATGATGCAAGTGCTTGAAACCAAATGTAGATAATTAAAATGTCCTTTAGCTAGCATTAAGACAGTATCCAACATTTAAAAAAGCAGATTATCCATTAAAACCAGGCAGAGTAGACATTGGGCGGGATTCTCCGACCCCACGCAGGGTCGGAGAATTGGCGGGAAGCGGCGTCATTTCCGCTCCCGCAGGTTTTCGAATTCTCCCGCCGGTAAAAAACCGGCGTTGTGCAAATCCCGTCGGCAGCCTGTGAAAACAGCTGGCGCCGGCGGGATTTCATTTTATTTGCACTGACCTGAAATCTCCGGCCCGGATGGGCCGAAGTCCCGCCGACGTGGCCACGGGTCACGTCGGCGAAAATCACAGTTGATTTAAAACGGCGTCAACCATTGATGATGGTTGACGCCGTTCAGTGTCGGGGGTGGGTTGAGGCATTGGGGGGGGGGGGGGGGGGGGTTGCGGCCATCGGGGGGTTGCGGCCATCGGGGAGTGGGTTGCAGCATCGGGGAGGTGGGTTGCGGCCATCGGGGGAGTGGGTTGCGGCCATCGGGGGAGTGGGTAGCGGCCATCGGGGGAGTGGGTAGCGGCCATCGGGGGAGTGGGTTGCGGCCATCGGGGGAGTGGGTAGCGGGCCATCGGGGAGTGGGTTGCGGCCATCGGGGGAGTGGGTAGCGGCCATCGGGGGAGTGGATTGCGGGCCATCGGGGAGTGGGTTGCGGCCATCGGGGGAGTGGGTTGCGGCCATCGGGGGAGTGGGTAAGCGGCCATCGGGGGAGTGGGTAGCGGCCATCGGGGGAGTGTGGTTGCGGCCATCGGGGGAGTGGGTTGCGGCCATCGGGGGAGTGGGTTGCGGGCCATCGGGGGAGTGGGTTGCGGCCATCGGGGGAGTGGGTTGCGGCCATCGGGGGAGTGGGTTGCGGCCATCGGGGAGTGGGTTGCGGCCATCGGGGGGAGTGGGTTGCGGCCATCGGGGGAGTGGGTTGCGGCCATCGGGGGAGTGGGTTGCGGCCATCGGGGGAGTGGGTTGCGGCCATCGGGGGGGGTGGGTTGCGGCAATCGGGGGGTTGCGGCCATCGGGGAGTGGGTTGCGGCCATCGGGGGAGTGGTTGCGGCCATCGGGGGGGGGTGGGTTGCGGCATTCGGGGGGTTGCGGGCATCGGGGGAGTGGGTTGCGGCCATCGGGGGAGTTGCGGCCATCGGGGGGGGTTTGGGGGCAGCGGCGGGCAGAGAGGGGGGGGGCGACGGATGCCCGGGGCCAACGCACCGTCGCCCCCCCCCTCTGTACGCCGCTGCCCCCTACCCTAACCACCCCCCCCCCTCACCACCCCTACCTCCCTCCAACGCCCCTACCCCCCTCCCCACCACCCCTACCCCCCTCCAACGCCGCCCCCATCTCTCGCAACGCCGCAACCCCCCCCCCCCCTCAACGCCGGGTCCCCCCCCCCCTCAACGCCGGGTCCCCCCCCCCCCCTCAACGCCGGCACCCCCCACCCTCAACGCCGCAACCCACACCCCGTCCCCCTCCCACTGAAGGCCGGTACCCACACCCCCCCCTCTCTCCTCCTCCCCCCTTCCTTCCTCCTCCCCCCCTTCCTTCCTCCTCCCCCCCTTCCTCCCCCCCTTCCTTCCTCCGTTAGTGGGGGGGGGGTGCGGCGTTAGTGGGGGGTGGGTGCGGCGTTGGAGTGGGGTAGGGGTGGTGAAGGGGGTAGGGGTGGTGAGGGGAGGGGGTTGGGGTAGGGGCAGCGGCGTACAGAGGGGGGGGGCGACGGTGCGTTGGCCCCGGGCATCCGTCGCCCCCCCTCTCTGCCCGCCGCTGCCCCCAAACCCCCCCCCCAAATGCCGGAACACCCCCCCCCCCAAATGCCGGAACACACCCCCCCCCAAATGCCGGAACACACACCCCCCCCCCAACCGCCGGAACACACACCCCACCCCCCCCCAACTGCCGGAACACACATCCCCCCCCCCCAACTGCCGGAACACACACCCCACCCCCCCCCCCAACTGCCGGAACACACATCCCCCCCCCCCCCCCAACTGCCGGAACACACATCCCCCCCCCCAACTGCCGGAACACACACCCCCCCCCCAACTGCCGGAACACACACCCCCCCCCCCAACTGCCGGAACACACACCCCACCCCCCCCCCCCAACTGCCGGAACACACATCCCCCCCCCCCCAACTGCCGGAACACACACCCCACCCCCCCCCCCCCCCCCAACTCCCGGAACACACATACCCCCCCCCCCCCCCCAACTGCCGGAACACACATCCCCCCCCCCCCCCCCCCAACTGCCGGAACACACATCCCCCCCCCCCCAACTGCCGGAACACACATCCCCCCCCCCCCCCAACTGCCGGAACACACATCCCCCCCCCCCCCAACTGCCGGAACACACATCCCCCCCCCCCCAACTGCCGGAACACACATCCCCCCCCCCCCCCCCAACTGCCGGAACACACATCCCCCCCCCCCCCCAACTGCCGGAACACACACCCCCCCAACTGCCGGAACACACACACCCCCCCCCTGCCAGGTCTGTCTCTCTCTCTCCTCCTTATCCTCCAAAAGACGCCGGGTCTCACCACTTCCGCAGCTGGAGAAACTGACGCGTATCGCGTCAGTCAGCTGCTAGCCCCTCCGGGAACGGAGAATAGCGGCCTTAAAGAAGGCCCCGGCGCCGGAGTGATTAACACCGATTTTTTTCGCAGGCAACCCGCGTTACGAAGGGCTACGGAGAATCCCGCCCATTATGTGTGGTTCTCCTTGAAAGTGGGCCTGAATCTTTCTGGAATGAACATTCAACCCTTCTGGTTTCACTATAGGCAATTACTGTGATACAAGCATCGGCACGGGGGCATTTAACACGGAAGAAACTGGAGGGCACACACTCTGTAGGTCTGAAGAAAATGTCTGTTGCCTCCCTTCAACAGAACAAGGTAGTTAACCTTCCAATAATTTCCGCAATCATATTGTTTTAATCATACTGTCTTAATCATACTGTGAGAGAATATATCTGTCATCATTGTTACAGTCATCAGTACAAAATATAAAGAAACTAATCTTGACACTGTTTGCTAAATTCCAATGAAAAATTAGTTCGCGTAATCTCAGAGCAGGATCTCACAAATGCCTTGTAACCAAAGGGATTACTTTCTAAAGTACAGTCACTGCAGTTATACAGGCAAACACAGCTGCCAATTTGTGCACAGGAATGTTTCACACACAACAATAGTCAATGACCAGATAATCTGTTGTCGATGTATTGGACAGGAGAACTTGTACTTGGATCAAATGGGATTTTTTTAAATCCACCTGAGCAGGCATACAGGATCTATGTTTAATGTCTATTCTGAAGTATGTCATGGCAATACGGTGACACAGTGGTTAGCATTGTTGCCTCACAGCACCAGGGACCCAGGTTTTATTCGAGCCTTGGGTAACTGTGGAGTTTGCATATTCTCCCAATGTCTGCATGGGTTTCCCCCACGTGCTCTGGTTTCCTCCCACAGTACAGAGATGTAGGGATGAGGTGGATTGGCCATGTTAAATTGCACCTTAGTGTCCAGGGATGTGCAGGTTAGGTTACAGGATTATGAGGCTCGGGTGGGGTAGATGAGAGTGTGGACCTGTATGGAGTGCTCTTTTGGAGGGTCAGTACAGACCCAATGGGCCGAATGGCCCCCTTTTGCATTGTAGGGATTTTATGGTTCTCCAACAGTTCAGCACACCCTCATTGTTCAATTGAAGCACAGCCTAAATTTTATGCTCATGTCCTGAGTGGACTTGAACCCTCTACCCTCCAATTCAGTTGAGAGTGCTACTAATAAAGCAAGAGGTTGCACATTGGATTAAATGGGTGAGTTTCCTACTTGATGGTCCTAACCTTCAAATTAAAGATAGCAAAGATGTTTCCACTTGTGGGGGAGGCCAAAACTAGCGATCATAAATACAATGCTCATGAAATAAATCCAACAGAGAATTCAGGAGAAACCTATTTACCCAAAGAGTTGCAAGAATGTGGAGTCAATCCTGTGGTGACAAATATTGTTGAATTTAAGGGGATTGTTGAACAGGAGGCAAATATCATTGTTGAATTTAAGGGGAAGGTTGATACGTACATGGGTAAGAAAGGAGTAGAAGGTTATGCAGATACTTGAAGTACAGTGAGAGGAGATTTGTGTGGAACACAATGCAGGCGTAGACCTGTTGGCCCAAAGGGCCTTTTCTGTGCTGTGAATCGCATGTAATTGTGAATAGTGTGTGTTTGTCATGTGTTTTTATATAGATATTATAATTTATTTCAGAGTGCTCATGTTTCTCACCGCAACAATGTTCAGAACCAACTTCTGCCAGAGGATGAGAGTGAAGAGGCTGTCTCTTTCATCCAGTCCTCTTTTAGGGCTCATCTGATTCGAAAGCAATACCTCAGAGAGAGGTAAGAGGTGGGGGTTGCAAAAATGTTATCAGAAGAACAGTCTCTGTGCACTCACATTGCCATGCTTTTTGTCTGTTGTTCATCTCTATAATGAAGATTTTCCCCTGATCAGAAGATTGGTGCAGACACATGGAAAGGCACCTGCCTGATTTTTTTCACATTTCTCACACCCAGCCTTGTAGTGCAGTTGGAAATGACCTAGAGGAAAATCTCAACCTACAGGTCCACTGAATTCTGTTGTCCAATTCTGCAGTCTGACTGTGGGGATGTGAAGTTACATGGAATGGGTTTTCCTTGTTCAGCTTACACTCAATCCATGACAGATCTTGTTTGTTTATACTTGGGACCATATGGAGAGTGGCTGGAAGAAAAACGTAAGTAAGACGAATGTCTGCATCAGAACTGTTCTGTCCTGAAATATAAAATCTCCAGGTACAAATGTTATTTATCACAGAGAACTAAGTGGGGCTAGGGAGAAGATTTGTGAAGCATTTACAATCATGGTAAGATGCTGGAGAGCCACCAGAAGATTGGAAATCAGGTAATGTTGTAACCATGTCAAGAACAGATCTGTTAGTCGTCCTTCAGTTCTGTGCAAAACAATATCATTTGTTATCGGGAGTGAATGTTTTTTTTTTATAAATTTAGAATATCCAATTCATTTTTTCCAATTAAGGGGCAATTTAGCGTGGCCAATCCACCTACCCTGCGCATCTTTGGGTTGTGGGGGCGAAACCCACGCAAACACGGGAAGAATGTGCAAACTTCACACGGACAGTGACCCAGAGCTGGGATTGAACTTGGGACCTCGGCGCCGTGAGGCAGCAGGGATAACCCACTGCTTCACCGTGCTGTCCGGGAGTGAATTTGATGATTTGTCAGTGATGATTTGGGCTGCACGGTAGCACAGTGTGTAGCACTGCCACTTCACAGCGCTAGGGTCCCAGGTTCGATTCCTGGCTGGGTAACTGTCTGTGCAGAATCTGCACGTTCTCCCTGTGTCTGCGTGGATTTCCTCTGGGTGCTTCGGTTTCCTGCCACAAGTCCCGAAAGACGTGTTGTTAGATGAATTGGACATTCTGAATTCTCCCTCCGTGAACCCGAACAGGCGCCGGAATGTGGCGACTAGGGGCTTTTCACAGTAACTTCATCGCAGTGTTAATGTAAGCCTACTTGTGACGATAAAAATTATTTAAATTAAATTTAAATTAATATCATGGTAAACAGTAGTCAGCATGCATTTGGAAGGGAACAATTCCAAGCTCCTGGACATGAAAAGACCTGCAAAGCTGCATCTTTTTACTTCCAGAAGGCAATTGACAAAGTCAAAAAGCTTTTGGTTAAACTCTTAACTGTGAAGATTTAAGGTACATCATTGGAATGAACAACCTGGCTGAAGGATAGAAGACAAGATTGTTTATTGGAGGAGTTATGTTAGAGTTTGGAAAATACTGGGCAAAATGTTTCAGAGATCGCTGCTGAACTTTCAATTTCCATCATTGGGTTGCTCACTCGGCTAAATCGCTAGCTTTTAAAGCAGACCAAGCAGGCCAGCAGCACGGTTCGATTCCCGTACCAGCCTCCCCGAACAGGCGCCGGAATGTGGCGACTAGGGGCTTTTCACAGTAACTTCATTGAAGCCTACTCGTGACAATAAGCGATTTTCATTTCATTTCATTTCAATACACAAGCACAACAGACACTAGCAAATCTGCACAATCCCAAACTTGGAAGGTCATTGGAATTGGAAAAGCAACTCTGAGGTTACAGAACAAACTAGAGAACTGAGCGGAGAAATGAACAATTTATCGGAAGAAAAAATGGCGCTGATGAAGATGAAAAAGAGACTTGTTGCTAAACATGCCCACTAAGCTATCTAGCCAAACAATAGGCTACAATTAAGAATAAGCAGTCAAATTGTTCAATGCTTTAACCACCCATTGAGTCCAGTTCAGGTCACTGAGACACAAAGAAGACATTAATGTGCTGGAGACAGTGCACCGAAGAGCCATCAGGCTGACCTCTATATAAAAGGCCTGACCTATGAGGGATGAGTAACGACATTTGGACTGTTCAGTCTTGAAATGGGGCATTGAATGGCAATCTTATAGAGGTACACAAGATATTAATTAAAGGCATGGAAAAATTAATTTATACAAAATTGAGACAGTAGAGCAAATTGACAGGTGTTAAGACTAGTAAACCTAGGATTGATATCTGGAAGTTTTAACGAGAATCGTGTGATCAGAACCTGTCATGGATTTCAGCTTGGTGGAGATGAAATCACAGATAGTGGGCGGGATTTTCCGTTTCTGAGTTGAAGGCCGCGATTCTCCGCAACCACGATGGGTGGGAAAATAGCGGGAGGTCCGCTCCTGCACCTCCCGCTATTCTTCCCGCCCCCCCCCCCCCACCCCCCCCAAATGGAGTGTCCGGCTTTCCGACATGGGCCGATTCCGCTACCGTTGAGGGGCTAGTACTGAAGCCGCGTGGAACACACTCGATTCCACTGAAAAACAGTGCAGGATACGCCAGGTCCATGATGGGCACTCGGGAGGCTGACGAGCTGCAGCTGCACATACACATTACACTCCCCACACACTTATCCCAGACAAAAAGATGGCACTGGTTGTGCTGGAGCCGCCCATACAGCTGAAGGGTCGTCTGGGGCCAGTGGGCACTCAGGAGGATGCCCTGGGGGGACACCTATAGGACCCATGGCGCCAGGTTCAAAGCGGATGGGCCGAGCGGCCTGCCGTTCCCGACCTGTTCACAACGGCGGCAACCTTACCTGGTCGCTGCCGTCATGAACATGGCTGCCAGGTAACTGTGGGGCCTAGGGGGGTGCGGATCGGGGATCGAGCACCACGACTGTGCTCGGGAGGGGACTGGCCCGCGATCGGTGCCCACCAATCGTCGGGCCGGCGTCTCAAGGGGACGCACTCTTTCCCCTCCACCGCCCCGCAAGATCAAGCTGCCACGTCTTGTGGGGCGGCTGAGGGGAAAGACGGCAACCACGCATGCGCGGGTTTGAGCTGTCCAACCCGCGCATGCGCGGCTGACGTCATTAGGCACCGCCGCAGCGTCATTCTTGGCGCGCCGGGCCTTGAAGCCAGGGACAAGGCCCGGCCGCCGGGTTTCCCGGTACGGCCCGCCTATCCCCCCGGGTAGGGGATAATAGGGGGCCGGGAGAGGCTTCCGATGCCGTCGTGAACCTCTCCGGGTTTCACGACGGCATCGGGCCTTGCGGAGAATTCCGCCCGAAGTGTTGATGCCAACGGAGAATCCGTGGACTTTTACAACAGGAAAACCAGTGCGGCAACTGGACCGATTCCGCTATCGTTGAGGGGCTAGTACTGAAGCCGCGTGGAACACACTCGATTCCACTGAAAAACGGTGCAGGATACGCCAGGTCCATGATGGGCACTCTGGAGGCTGACGAGCTGCAGCTGCACATACACATTACACTCCCCACACACTTATCCCAGACAAAAAGATGGCACTGGTTGTGCTGGAGCCGCCCATACAGCTGAAGGGTCGTCTGGGGCCAGTGGGCACTCAGGAGGATGCCCTGGGGGGACACCTATAGGACCCATGGCGCCAGGTTCAAAGCGGTGTGTGCAGGTGCATGGCTGCCTTGCCAGCTGCAGCAATGGTGTTCCCTGCCTGTCCACACCAAACTCATAGCCCACCTCCTGGCCACCCCCACTACTTCCCCAGCCAGCGGCACAATGAGCAAACTATGGCGATGTTGGGCACCTTCCGTACTCCCTCTCTCTCCCTCAGCAGCTGGCGCACCAGTTTCATGATTTTTAAAAGCACAAGTGAACCACGCCGTCGAGAACTCGGCCCATCGGAGCCAGAGAATCGCAAAGGCCCTGGAGAGTACTGGTCAGGCCCTTTAATGATATGCAAACGGTACATACTGTACGTGCGGAGTGAAATACATTGAGGCCGTTTTCAAGGTGCTGGAGCATTGCAATTTGGAGTCAAATCGACACCTGCCACAATTTTGCTGTCAGAACCAATTCTCCGCCCAATCATCTTTCCCGATTTCGGTGATGGCTAACGGAAAATCTAAGAAATAGTTGCATGCTGTGATGGTTGAACATCAGACTCTTTCTAGTTCCCACAAACCAAGAGAGGCTAAATGTCCTCCCTTATCCATAATTATTTGGGATGCAATATGAATCTGTCCCCTCTCTTATATGCGACAAATGCACTATAACCTTCACTACCAGGATTCAATTTACAGAAGTAATGAAACCTCCTTCTGTCTTTTAGATGTTGATGAATGTTCTGTGCATTTTCAGCTTTACATCTGGAAAATAAGGAAAGTTACCATTTGCTTATGTTTTACCTCTCATTCATAGTGCTGAGCAAAGAAAAGGCGCATCTACTAGAGACACAAAAGAGATCACAATTACAAGAAGGAAATCCAGTAATGTTCAGCCATGGTCAAAGTATTCTGGTAGGTATAGAAATCCCCTGACTTGTGGGCCAGCAACCATTCTTCCACCAAACTTAGCTGGGTTTTTTGTGACATAGTAAATCTTTTTTTTTTTTTTTTATAAATTTAGATTACCCAATTATTTTTTCCAATTAAGGGGCAATTTAGCGTGGCCAATCCACCTACTCTGCACATTTTTGGGTTGTGGGGGCGAAACCCACGCAGACACGGGGAGAATGTGCAAACTCCACACGGACAGTGACCCAGAGCCGGGATCGAACCTGGGACCTCAGCGCCGTGAGGCGGTTGTGCTAACCACTAGGCCACCGTGCTGCCCTGTGACATAGTAAATCTTTACCAGCCTCCACCTACCCTACATATTTATGCACTAATGACAGCCAACTGCTGTTCACACTTGCGACAGAATTCGGAGGTCCTGATTATACCAAGTAAAATAAATACTTGTCTATTCCCATTCTTTGTAGAGGAGTTTTTTCAAACCCGAAGGAAATCTAGGGATGTGAGGACAGAGTAGGAAAGTGGAGTTTTTTTTATAAATTTAAAGTGTCCAATTCATTTTTTCCAATTAAGGGGCAATTTAGCATGGCCAATCCACCCACTTGCACATCTTTGGGTTGTGGGGGTGAAACCCACGCAGACACGGGGAGAATGTACAAACTCCACACGGACAGTGACCCAGAGCCAGGATTGAACCTGGGACCTCGGCACCGTGAGGCAACAGGGCTAACCCACTGCGCCACTGTGCTGCCCAGGTAGAAGATCAACCATCATCTTTTTGAATGACAGAGAAATCTCAAGGGACCATATGGCCTATTCATGCTTCTGTTTCTTATGTTTGTTTTGATATCCTATTTATTTTCCCACATTCAATTTGGGGTAGGATTTTTACCAAAGCTTTCAAGGATTTAAGGAAATGAGAGCCTTGAAACTAGTGGTGGTTCTTTAGCAAAGGGTAACAAGTTTCATTCCCACTCACCTAAAGTTATGTAAATTAAATAACTTGCATTTATATTGCACCTTTCACATTTTCAGCATGCCCCCAGATACTTTACAACCAATGGGTCCCTTTTGAACTCCAGCCATTGTCGTTATGTAGGCAAATTCAGCAGCAGTTTTACATCCAGCAAGAGCCCACAAAGATCAAATAAATGTTCTTGGCATTGGTTACGGCATCAATGTTGGCTGAGACTTCAGCAGTGCTCCTATGCCCACTTGAAGTAGTACTGCAGATCCTTTCCATCCATCTGAATAGAGAGAGACAGAATAACATCCCCAACAATGCAGCGCTTCCTCATTGCTGCACTGAAATAACTAAGAAGGATGACTGAGATAATGCAATGGTTGTTGTCCATATAAATTTTAAGGAAGAGTTTGACAAAGTATCACGCAAATGGCAGGTTGACAAAATTAAGGCTCATGAAATGAAGGTCAGTGCCAGCTTGGATAAAAATTCAGCTGCAGGATAGAAAACTGCAAGTTGTGGCAAATGGTTGTTTTTCACATTGGAAGATGGTAGACATCTGTGTCCTTCATGTTTCACTGCCACTCTTTTGATATATTAAATAACTTGGACGTCGGAACACAGAGTGAAATTTCAAAATTTGCAAATTATACCATAGTAGGATGTGTGGAAAACAGTGAGGATGATACCAGTTAGCTGCAACAGGACATGGGTAAGCTAACAGAAAGGACAGACAATGGCAGATTTAATGCAGAGTAGTCTGAGGTGTTCCAGCTTGGCAGAAGGAATTGGAAGAGGCAACATACACTGAATACACTTCTAAAGAATATGCAGGGACTTGGGTGTTATTGTGCATAGATCTTTGAAGGTAGCTGAACAGGGAGAGTAATTAGCAAAACATATGGATTCTTGGGCTTCTTAAATAGAGGCATTGAGTACAAAAGCAGGGAAGTTTTGTGAAATAAAAGGAAAATACTGTGGCGCTGGAGATCTGAAATAAAAATAGGAAGAGCAGGAAAATCTCAGCATCTGTGAACAGACAAACCGAGTTAACGTTGAGTCCAATGTGACTCTGCTTTGGAACTGAAGTTGCACTGAACCTGCATGGATAGTCACCTCTGTTGTATATATCACATACGAGATGTAATACAGTAAGGCTCCTGTACCACAGGAACGGGGGTAGATCCCTGCCTGCTGGCTCCGCCTAGTACATAGAACATAGAACGATACAGCGCAGTACAGGCCCTTCGGCCCTCGATGTTGCACCGACATGGAAAAAAAAACTAAAGGCCATCTAACCTACACTATGCCCTTATCATCCATATGCTTATCCAATAAATTTTTAAATGCCCTCAATGTTGGCGAGTTCACTACTGTTGCAGGTAGGGCATTCCACGGCCTCACCACTCTTTGCGTAAAAAACCCACCTCTGACCTCTGTCCTATATCTATTACCCCTCAATTTAAGGCTATGTCCCCTCGTGCTAGCCACCTCCATCCGCGGGAGAAGGCTCTCGCTGTCCACCCTATCTAACCCTCTGATCATTTTGTATGCCTCTATTAAGTCACCTCTTAACCTTCTTCTCTCTAACGAAAACAACCTCAAGTCCATCAGCCTTTCCTCATAAGATTTTCCCTCCATACCAGGCAACATCCTGGTAAATCTCCTCTGCACCCGTTCCAAAGCTTCCACGTCCTTCCTATAATGAGGCGACCAGAACTGTACGCAATACTCCAAATGCGGCCGTACCAGAGTTTGGTACAGCTGCATCATGACCTCATGGCTCCGGAACTCAATCCCTCTACCAATAAAGGCCAACACACCATAGGCCTTCTTCACAACCCTATCAACCTGGGTGGCAACTTTCAGGGATCTATGTACATGGACACCGAGATCCCTCTGCTCATCCACACTACCAAGAATTTTACCATTAGCCAAATATTCCGCATTCCTGTTATTCTTTCCAAAGTGAATCACCTCACACTTCTCCACATTAAACTCCATTTGCCACCTCTCAGCCCAGCTCTGCAGCTTATCTATGTCCCTCTGTAACCTGCAACATCCTTCCGCACTGTCTACAACTCCACCGACTTTAGTGTCGTCTGCAAATTTACTCACCCATCCTTCTGCGCCCTCCTCTAGGTCATTTATAAAAATGACAAACAGCAACGGCCCCAGAACAGATCCTTGTGGTACGCCACTCGTAACTGAACTCCATTCTGAACATTTCCCATCAACTACCACTCTCTGTCTTCTTTCAACTAGCCAATTTCTGATCCACATCTCTAAATCACCCTCAATCCCCAGCCTCCGTATTTTCTGCAATAGCCGACCGTGGGGAACCTTATCAAACGCTTTACTGAAATCCATATACACCACATCAACTGCTCTACCCTCGTCTACCTGTTCAGTCACCTTCTCAAAGAACTCGATAAGGTTTGTGAGGCATGACCTACCCTTCACAAAACCATGCTGACTATCCCTAATCATATTATTCCTATCTAGATGATTATAAATCGTATCTTTTATAATCCTCTCCAAGACTTTACCCACCACAGACGTTAGGCTCACCGGCCTATAGTTACCGGGGTTATCTCTACTCCCCTTCTTGAACAAAGGGACCACATTTGCTATCCTCCAGTCCTCTGGCACTATTCCTGTAGCTAATGATGACCTAAAAATCAAAGCCAAAGGCTCAGCAATCTCTTCCCTGGCTTCCCAGAGAATCCTAGGATAAATCCCATCCGGCCCCGGGGACTTATCTATTTTCACCTTGTCCAGAATTGCCAACACTTCTTCCCTACGCACCTCAATGCCATCTATTCTAATAGCCTGGGTCTCAGCATTCTCCTCCACAATATTATCTTTTTCTTGAGTGAATACTGACGAAAAGTGTTCATTTAGTATCTCGCTTATCTCCTCAGCCTCCACACACAACTTCCCACCACTGTCCTTGACTGGCCCTACTCTTACCCTAGTCATTCTTTTATTCCTGACATACCTATAGAAAGCTTTTGGGTTTTCCTTGATCCTACCTGCCAAAGACTTCTCATGTCCCCTCCTTGCTCGTCTCAGCTCTCTCTTTAGATCCTTCCTCGCTTCCTTGTAACTATCAAGCGCCCCAACTGAAACTTCACGCCTCATCTTCACATAGGCCTCCTTCTTCCTCTTAACAAGAGATTCCACTTCTTTGGTAAACCACGGTTCCCTCGCTCGACCCCTTCCTCCCTGCCTGACTGGTACGTACTTATCAAGAACATGCAATAGCTGTTCCTTGAACAAGCTCCACATATCCAGTGTGCCCAACCCTTGCAGCCTACTTCTCCAACCAACACATCCTAAGTCATGTCTAATGGCATCATAATTGCCCTTCCCCCAGCTATAACTCTTGCTCTGCGGGGTATACTTATCCCTTTCCATCACTAACGTAAAGGTCACCGAATTGTGGTCACTGTCTCCAAAGTGTTCACCTACCTCCAGATCTAACACCTGGCCTGGTTCATTACCCAAAACCAAATCCAAAGTGGCCTCACCTCTTGTTGGCCTGTCAACATATTGTGTCAGAAAACCCTCCTGCACACATTGTACAAAGAACGACCCATGCAATGTACTCGAACTATATCTTTTCCAGTCAATATTAGGAAAGTTAAAGTCTCCCATAACAACTACCCTGTTACTTTCGCTCTTTTCCAGAATCATCTTCGCCATCCTTTCCTCTACATCTCTAGAACTATTAGGTGGCCTATAGAAAACTCCCAACAGGGTGACCTCTCCTTTCCTGTTTCTAACCTCAGCCCATACTACCTCGGAAGAAGAGTCCCCATCTTGCATCCTTTCTACCACCGTAATACTGTCCTTGACTAGCAGCGCCACACCTCCCCCTCTTTTGCCCCCTTCTCTGACCTTACTAAAGCACCTAAACCCCGGAACCTGCAACAACCATTCCTGTCCCTGCTCTATCCATGTCTCTGAAATGGCCACAACATCGAAGTCCCAGGTACCTACCCATGCTGCCAGTTCCCCTACCTTATTTCGTATACTCCTGGCATTGAAATAGACACACTTCAAACCACAGACCTGAACACTGCCGCCCTCCTGCGAAGTCAAAACTGTGCTCCTGACCTCTCTACTCTCAATCTCTCGCACCCCAAAACTACAATCCAGGTTCCCATGCCCCTGCTGAATTAGTTTAAACCCCCCCAAAGAGTACTAACAAATCTCCCCCCCAGGATATTGGTGCCCCTCAGGTTCAGATGTAGACCATCCTGTCTATAGAGGTCCCACCTTCCCCAGAAAGAGCCCCAGTTATCCAGAAATCTGAATCCCTCCCGCCTGCACCATCCCTGTAGCCACGTGTTTAATTGCTGTCTCTCCCTATTCCTCATCTCACTATCACGTGGCACGGGCAACAACCCAGAGATAACAACTCTGTTTGTTCTCGCTCTGAGCTTCCATCCTAGCTCCCTAAAGGCCTGCCTGACATCCTTGTCCCCTTTCCTACCTATGTCGTTAGTGCCAATGTGGACTACGACTTGGGGCTGCTCCCCCTCCCCCTTAAGGACCCGGAAAACACGATCCGAGACATCACGTACCCTTGCACCTGGGAGGCAACATACCAAACGTGAGTCTCTCTCGCTCCCACAAAATCTCCTATCTGTGCCCCTGACTATTGAGTCCCCAATTACTAATGTTCTACTCCTTTCCCCCCTTCCCTTCTGAGCAACAGGGACAGACTCCGTGCCAGAGGCCCGTACCCCATGGCTTACCCCTGGTAAGTCGTCCCCCCCACAAGTATCCAAAACGGTATACTTGTTACTCAGGGGAACGACCGCAGGGGGTCCCTGCACTGACTGCTTCTTCCCAGTCCCTCTTACAGTTACCCATCTATCTCCAGTCTTTGGTGTAACTACTTCCCTGAAGCTCCTATCTATGACCCCCTCTGCCTCCCGAATGATCCGAAGTTCATCCAGCTCAAGCTCCAGGTCCCTAACACGGTTTTTGAGGAGCTGGAGTTGGGTGCACTTCCCACAGATGAAATCAGCAGGGACACTGACGGCGTCCCTCACCTCAAACATTCTGCAGGAGGAGCATTGTACTGCCTTCCCTGACATCCCCTCTAGATTAAAAAAAACAAGAAAAAGAAAAAGAAAGGAAGAGCTTACCTGATATTACCTCAAACCCTGATCCCGCTGAAAGGTAAGCAAACTTAAAGGCACTCACTCACCTTCACGACAGGCCCCTGCTCCCGCTTCCCAACCACCGTGGGGTGGGGGGGTTGGTTAGAGGAGGAGGTAGGGTGGGAAACACTCACAAAGTGTTTCGGGTTTAACTGTCACTTGCCAACAGCCCCTCCACAAACCACCTTCAACTTAGGCTGACCGCACTGCACGTATGCAAATTTCCCCAGAACAGCTGATCAGTAGCTCTGCTCTGCTGCCCTCTGCTGGTTGCTTGCCTTTACTCAAACTCCTTGGGTCTTCTTCGCAGGTTCACCTTCAACTTAGGCTGACCGCACTGCACGTATGCAAATTTCCCCAGAACAGCTGATCAGTAGCTCTGCTCTGCTGCCCTCTGCTGGTTGCTTGCCTTTACTCAAACTCCTTGGGTCTTCTTCGCAGGTTCACCTTCAACTTAGGCTGACCGCACTGCACGTATGCACATTTCCCCAGAACAGCTGATCAGTAGCTCTGCTCTGCTGCCCTCTGCTGGTTGCTTGCCTTTACTCAAACTCCTTGGGTCTTCTTCGCAGGTTCACCTTCAACTTAGGCTGACCGCACTGCACGTATGCACATTTCCCCAGAACAGCTGATCAGTAGCTCTGCTCTGCTGCCCTAATGTACAAGTAGGCGGAGTATAAATGTGTGTGCTCACCAAGCTGCAGCCATTTCGGCAGCAACTGCAGGAGGCTACACATCTCTGCTTAATAAAGCCTCGATTGCACTCTACTCTCGTCTCGTCGTAATTGATAGTGTATCAATTTATTAAGCAGAGATTTTACAACGATGGACCTCCGCATCAAACCAGATCGCCTGCAGCTGCACCCTCAAGCAGACAACGCCAAGTCGGCCTTCGCCCACTGGCTAGCTTGCTTTGAAACCTACATCGGATCTGCAACAGAACCACTCACAGAAGCGCAGAAACTCCAGATCCTGTATACACAGCTGAGCTCCGATATCTTTCCCCTCATCTGGGACGCGTCCACCTACGCTGAGGCCATGGCGCTTCTGAAAGAGAACTAAACCCAGCAGACCAACAAAATCTATGCCAGGCACCTCCTGTCCACGCGGCATCTACTCTCCGGTGAGTCTGTAGAAGATTTCTGGCGTGCCTTGCATGCCTTGGCGAGGGACTGCGATTGCCAGGCCATTTCGGCCGTTGAACATTCCGAACTCCTAATCAGGGACGCTTTTGTTACGGGCATAGGGTCGGTGTGCATCTGCCAGCGCCTCTTAGAAGGGGCTACCCTCGACCTCGCGGCAACCAAGAAACTTGCGATCTGACTAACGGTCGCCTCCCGTAATGTACAAGTGTACGCCCCAGACAGCACGGCGCCCCCTCCTGGACATCGTGGACCCCACCAGCGAACACCCCATCGTGGACCCCACCAGCGACCGCCCCATCGTTCACCCCACCAGTAACTGCCCCCAGCCAACCCCAAGCCTGCGCCGCGTGGCAGCAAGCCAACCACGGGGGGACCCAAGTGCTACTTCTGCGGACAGACAAAGCACCCCCGGCAGCGCTGCCCGGCACGGTGCGCACTCTTAAAGGCTTGCGGGAAGAAAGGATATTTCGCTGCTGTGTGCCAGGCCTGCGCAATCGCCACTGTAACCAGGCCCATTGTTCCTGCACCCCCCACGTGCAACCCATGGGCGCCACCATTTTCGGCCCCGCAACCCACGTGCGGCCTGTGGGCGCCGCCATCTTCCTTGCCTCAGAACACGTGCGGCCCATGGGCGCCACCATCTTGCTTGCCTCTGGACATGTGCGGCCCGTGGGCGCCGCCATCTTCCCCCCCATCAGGCCTCGTGCGGCCTGTGGGTGCTGCCATCTTTAACGCCACGTGCGTCCCGTGGGCGCCGCCATCTTCCCCCACCTCAGGACCCCTGCTCGTCGGGCACCTCATAGGGCCGCTCATCGCCTGCAACCGCCGCCGATTAGCCAGGGGTCTTCCAACACCAGCTACAGCTCGTCTCCATCACGATCGACCAGTCCCGGCCGCGCAACCGCGTCGACGATGGTAAAGGTCGATGGGCACAAGACATCATGCCTTCTTGACTCCAGGAGCACAGAGAGCTTCATCCACCTCGATACGGTAAGGCACTGCTCGCTCGCTGTGCACCCCATCACACAATGAATCTCCCTGGCCTCTGGATCCCACTCCATTGCGATCCGGGGGTACTGCACCGCCACCCTCACCATCCAGGGCGTAGAGTTCAGCGACGTCCGGCTCTACGTCCTCCCCAACCTATGCTCTGCCTTGCTACTCGGCCTGGACTTCCAGTGCAACCTCCAAAGTCTCACTCTGAAATTCGGCGGGCCCCTATCACCCCTTACTGTATGAGGTCTCACAACCCTTAAGGTCGACCCGCCTTCTCTGTTTGCAAACCTCACCCCGATTGCAAGGTCGCCACCAGGAGCAGGCGGTACAGTGCCCAGAACAGGACCTTCATCAGGTCTGAGGTCCAACGGCTGCTGCGGGAAGGCATCATCGAGGCCAGCAACAGCCCCTGGAGAGCCCAAGTGGTAATTGTGAAAACTGGGGACAAAAACAGGATGGTCGTTGACTACAGTCAGACCATCAATTGGTACACGCAGCGCGACATGTCCCCCCTCCCACGCATATCTGATATGGTCAATCAGATTGCACAGTACCGGGTCTTCTCGACAGTGGACCTGAAATCTGCCTACCACCAGCTCCCCATTTGCAAGGCGGACCACCCGTACACTGCGTTTGAAGCAGATGGCCACCTTTATCACTTCCTTAGGGTTCCCTTTGGCGTCACTAATGGGGTCTCGGTCTTCCAACAGGAGATGGACCGAATGGTTGACTGGTACGGACTGCGGGCCACCTTCCCGTACCTGGATAGCGTCACCATCTGTCGCCACGACCAGCAGGACCACGACGCTAACCTTTCCTAATTCCTCCACACCGCCAAACTCCTCGACCTTACGTACAACAAGGAGAAGTGTGTGTTCAGCACCAACCGCTTAGCCATCCTCGGCTATGTGGTGCAAAATGGAGTTCTAGGGCCCGACCCCGACCGCTTGCACCCCCTCGTGGAACTCCCCCTCCCCCACTGCCCCAAGGCCCTCAAACGATGCCTGGAGTTCTTCTCATACTACGCCCAGTGGATCCTTAACTATGCGGACAAGGCCCGCCCACACATTCACTCCACCGCTTTTCCCTTGACGGCCAAGGCTCACCAGGCCTTCAACCATATCAAGGCCGACATCGCCAAGACCGCGATGCACGCAGTCAACGAAACACTCCCCTTCCAAGTCGAGGGCGATGCATCAGACGTCGCTCTGGCCGTCAACCTCAACCAGGCAGGCAGGCCCGTGGCATTCTTTTCAGGCACCCTCCATGCCTCTGAAATTCGGCACTCCTCCGTCGAGAAGGATGTCCAAGCCATCGTAGAAGCTGAGCGGCATTGGAGGCATTACCTGGCCGGCAGGAGATTCACTCCTCACTGACCAACGGTCGGTTGCCTTCATGTTCAATAACACACAGCGGAGCAAGATCAAAAATGATAAAATCTTGAGGTGGAGGATCGAGCTCTCCACCTACAATTACGAGATTTTGTATCGCCCCGGTAAGCTCAATGAGCCCCCCGATGCCATGTCCCGAGGTACATGTGCCAGCGCACAAGTGGACCGACTCCGGACCCTACACGACGCTCTCTGTCACCCAGGGGTCACCCGGTTCTTTCACTTCATAAAGGCCCGCAATCTGCCCTACTCCATTGAGAAGGTCAGGCTATCACCAGAGACTGCCAGGTCTGCGCGGAGTGCAAGCCACACTTCTACCGGCCAGACCACGCGCATCTAGTGAAGGCCTCCCACCCCTTTGAATGCCTCAGCGTGGATTTCAAAGGGCCCCTCCCTTTCACCGACCAAAACACGTACTTCCTTAACGTGGTCAACGAATACTCCAGATTCCCCTTCGCTATTCCATGCCCCGATATGACGTCTGCCACAGTCATCAAAGCACTCAACACCATCTTCGTCCTGTTCGGTTTCCCCGCCTACATCCACAGCGCCGGGGATCCTCCTTTATGAGTGATGAGCTGCATCAGTACCTGCTGAGCAAGGGCATCGCCTCAAGCAGGACGACCAGCTACAACCCCCAGGGAAACGGGCAGGTGGAGCGAGAGAATGGGATGGTCTGGAAGGCCGTCCATCTTGCCCTATGGTCCAAAATTCTCCCGGTCTCCCGCTGGCAGGAGGTCCTCCCCGACGCCCTTCACTCTATCCGATTGCTACTTTGCACTGCGACTAATGCAACCCCCCATGAACGTCTCCTTGCCTTCCCCAGGAAGTCCACCTCTGGGGTTTCGCTCCCAACATGGCTGGCAGCTCCAGGACCCGTTCTCCTCCGCAAGCACGTTCGCCTCCACAAGGCAGACCCGTTGGTCGAGAGGGTACAGCTACTCCATGCAAACCAGCAGTACACCTACGTGGCATACCCCGACGGCCGCCAAAATACAGTCTCCCTCATGGGCCTGGCACCAGCTGGTCCCCCCCCCCCCCCTCCACCGCCCCGTGCCACCCTTCCTCCTCCCACCTCACCACAGCTCCACGACGATCCGTCTTCCCCTTGGTCTCACCCGGGGATGAAGATGAGGTCTACACGCTCCCAGAGTCACCGGTGACCGAGCCGACGCCTGCATCGCCACCTGGACTGTGGCGCTCATAACGGAGGATCAAGGCACCTGATTGGCTGAATTTGTGAACTTACACCAAAATGTTAACCTTAAAATGCATGTAAATAGTTTTTCCACCACCCCCGCTGGACTCTTTTTTTTAACAGGGGATGAATGTGGTTGTCACCACTGTTGTATCACATACGAGATGTAATACGGTAAGGCTCATGTATTACAGGTACGGGGGTAGATCCTTGCCTGCTGACTCCGCCCAGTAGGCGGAGTATAAATGTGTGGGCTCACCGAGCTGCAGCCATTTCGGCAGCAGCTGCAGGAGGCTACACATCTCTGCTTAATAAAACCTCGATTACACTCTACTCTCGTTGTAATTGATAGTGCATCACTGCATAAAGCTGTGTTTGGGACACAACTATAATGTTAGATCCAATTTCGTCATCAAACTTTGAGAAGGATCTGAGGGCCCTTCAGGATGCAGAGGAAATTTACCAGAATGGTTCCGGGGTGAGTGATTTTCACAGCAAGATTGGGTAGGAGAAGCTGCATTGTTTTCCTTGGAGCAAAGGAGATCGAGGTAGATCTATTAGTTGTGTATAAGGTTATGAAAGGTTTAGATTAACCAGACAAAGAAAAGCAGTTTTCATTAGTTGCTCATACAAGCCCTAGAGGCAGGGTCACAGAATTATGGCTTTGGGTAAGAGATACAGGGACATTGCAGATGAGGGAGAACCTTTTGAAACAGTGACTGGTAATGACCTGGAACTCATTGCCTCCGAGTGTGATAGAAGCAGAAGTGATCCATGATTTCAAAAGGAAATTGGATGGGTATTTGATGGAAATAAACTTGCAGGACTACAGGATAGGAGCAGGATATTGGATGAACTGGATTGCTCTTGTCACATTATCTTGGGCTAATGCGCAGTTAATTCCAGCCCTACTTGACCCAGAGTCATGATATAAATGACATTAGATTTTATTTTAAAATATCTGAGGTCCTTGGCAGAGCCTGACAAGCAGGCTGCTTCAGCTTGAGTCCTCTGCTTAAAAGCACATTCCGAATATGGGTCTATGGACCAAAAATAATAAAAGAAAAGAAAATGGAGATAAAGGAAATAAACAGGAAGGACTTTTACACTCTATATAGAGCAAGCATGGATTTGATGACTGTGCTGTAATGACTCTGACTCTAATAAATCCAAGAAGAAATTCAGGAGGAACTACTTCATCCAGAGAATGTGGAACTCATTTCCACAAGTAGTAGTTGAAGCAAATAGCACAAATTTAAGGAAAAGCTGGATAGGTACATGAGGGAGAAAGGAACGGAAGAATATTCTTCCGATTAGGCACGTTACAGCCTTCCGGAGATAACATTGCGTTCAAAAACTTCAGACTGTGAACTCTCTCCTCCACCTTCACCCCATTTTTATTTCTATCAATGTATTTTTATTTTCATTTCTCCCATTGATCTATTTTTCGCTCATCATTGTTCACCCCACTCCACTTGGGTCAACTGTTCCTAGTTGTCCTTTGACACACTGCTCAACTTTGTTCTGCCATTCACACAATTTAAACTCTTTATGTGTCACTATCAGCAGCCTTCTTGGCCTTAATCACCCCCATTTGCATTCCTTTTGTCTTCTGTCCTCAACATCCTTGTCTATTTCCACCTATCGCTGGCCCCCTATCCAGCCCCACCGCTCCACACCCCGCCCCTCCCCCACTACAGTATAAATCTGACCCCATTTGGAGTTCTCGCTAGTTTTGACAAAGAGCCATCCAGACTCGAAACGTTAGCTCCCTTTCTCTCCACAGGTGCTGTCAGACCTGCTGAGATTGTCCAGTATTTTTTGTTTTTGTTTCAGATTCCAGCATCTGCAGTAATTTTCTTTTATCGGAAGAATATGCTGATAGGATTAGATGCTGGGACATGACTCCTGGTGACCATAAACACCTGCACAGACCTTTGGGGTCAAATGGCCTGTACATTTTATGTATTCTTGTTGCAGGGTACCTTAAAGATGATGAATATATTGATGAAATAGAGGAAGATATATTCGAGGATGAAGACCAAGAAGAAGCAGAGCTTTCAAAGAAGTTGAAGATATCACCAAATAGACCATCAACGTGTAAGTATTCTTGCATTTGGGTCACACTTGTTTTTATTGCCAATTCCTTTATAAACCATTTATTTTTTCTTTCTTTATATCCCAATTTTTTGTCCTTCTCCTCCAAAGATGATGATCCCCTACTAGCCTTTGATTCAATAGGCACTAGGTGTCCATTGTTAAGGAAGCAAGAGACTTGATAAAGAAATTTCTAAGAAGTCACCATAAAGATAGTAGTCAAGGAATTTCTAAATCTGTCTTGCCCTGGGGATGTTGGCGGTTTCTATGAGGAATCTCACAAGGTCTCCGAGGTTTCTGTAACCAAAATTGACATACCAAGTGGAACATTCACTGGCCAGGATCATTGCCATGGATGCAATGCAGACTGAAACTGCAGTAGGGAGAGCCCTCTATGGTTCGGTAATTGCAGAAAAACAAAACTAGTCCAACACCAGGACGTCACATTTGCTCACCAGCTCCCAGGATGAGTCCCATGTCAGTGGGCTGTCTCGTGCAGTGTGGTTGACAAAATCAGATTGAGGTATTCCCCCTGCCCTCCCCACCCCACTCCAGCAACCTCATGATGGAATTCATCATTTGTGTTTTGGAACACAGATAGAGGGAGGCAATCCTTGTCTGACTCGGGTCAAAATCTCACCTAAAACAAAGACGTACAACTGATTGTGAAGTTGCATGAATTCAGTATTAAATTAACAAATATGAACATAAGAAATTGACAAGCAAGAAAAGATCTGCTTCATGCTGAATAATTACTTTGTGTCGTTATTCATAGCAGAGGAATCGGTCAGCATGCCAGACAATAATAATCTTTATTAGTGTCACAAGTAGGGTTACATTAACGCTGCAATGAAGTTTCTGTGAAAATCCCCTAGTTGCTACATTTCAGCACCTGTTCGGGTACACTGAGGGAGAATTCAGAATGTCCAATTCACCTAACAAGCACGTCTTTCGGGGGTTGTGGGAGGAACTGGAGCGCCTGGAGGAAACACACGCAGACACGGGGCGAACGTGCAGGTTCCGCACAGACAGTGACCCAAGCCGGGATTCGAACCTGGGTCCCTGGTGCTTGAAACAACAGTGATAACCACTGTGCTACCGTGCCACTCATCAATCTTGCCAAATCAAGGACTCAACAAAATTAATATGAGCAAGACAGCAATAGTGGATAAATTAATGACACTACAAGGTACAAGTGGCAAATTACCAAGACCATCAAATCATAGCATGGTTAGAGCATATAAGGGGGCCATTTGACCCATCATATACTTGCTGCCTCTTTACAAGAGCAATCCACCTATTGCTACTCCCCCATCTTTTCCCCATAGCCCTGCATTTTGTATCTTTTCAGATAATGATCAAATTTCCTTTTGAATGCCATGATTGAATCTACCTCCACTTCAGGCAATGCATGCCAGATCCAAACCACTCACTGCTTAAAAACATTTTAAAAACTGTTGCCTTTTTTTTTGCCAATTACCTTACATCTGTGTCCTTTGATTTTCAATCATTCCACCAATGTTACAATTTCTCTCTCTACTCTGTCCAGTACCCTCATAATTTTGAATACCTCAATCAATTTTAGCCTCAACATTCTCATCTCCAATGAGAACTGTCCCAGCTGCTCCAATCTATCCATATAACTGAGCTCTTTCATCCCTGAAACCATTATCGTGAATCTTTTCTGCACCTTCTCCAATGCCTTCACATCCTTCCTAAAGTGTAGTGCCCAAAACTGGACACAATGCTCCAATTAAGGCTGAACCAGTGTTTTGTACAGGTTTATCATTATTTCATTGCTTTTGATTTCATGCTCCTATTTATCCAGAATCTTGTTTGTTTGATTCACCACTCTCACTACCTGTCCTACTACCTTCAACGATTTATGCAAATGAGTTAGGAACCGAAGTAGGTCATTTGTCTCCGAGAGCCTGCTCCACCACTCAGTAAGATCATGGTTGATCTGAATGTAGCCTCAGCTCCACTTTCCTGTCTACCCCCTATGCCCTTTGACTCCCTTGTCGATCAATAACTATCGAACTCCACCTTAAAAATATTCAATAATCCTACTATCCACTGCTCTCGTGAAGTACATCTATCCCAACAAGATTCGTCTCTGGGCTATTAAAGACACAAAGGCCAAAACGTTGGCCCCTCTCACCCTCTGGACTCCCGGGTCTTCCGACACTCCCAAGATTGCCACTTCTGGACTCGGGACCGCCTTTACCTTCAAGACCTCCGACATAACGTCTGCGAACCCATGCCAGAATCCCCCAAGCTTCAGACAGGCCCAAGTCGAATGCTATTTATATCTTTTCTCAAGTAAGGAGGCCAAAATTGTACTCAATATTCCTGTACAATTATGGCAAAACTTCCTTACTTTTATAATACATTCGTCTTGGAATAAACAGCAACATTCCATTTGCTTTCTGAATTACTTCCTGAACTTGCTTATTAACTTATTGTGATTCATTTTGTCCACATATATATATACTCCCAGGTTCCTCTGCTCCTGCACCCTTTTTAAAATTATACTACTTATTTGACCAACATGAATCACTTCCAACCAAAATGACTTGCTTCATACTTCTCTGCATTAAATTTTATCTATCAGGTGTGCATCCATTCCACCTACCTGTCCATTCCCTTTTGAAGTTTGAATACAGTTCAAAGCTCACAGTTCACAATAATTCCAAGTTTCATGTCATCCTCAAATTTCAAAATGTCCTGTACACCAAAGTCGAGGTCATTAATATATATCCGGAACAGCTGGGGTCCTAACACCTACCCTGGGGAACTCCACAACAAATTTTCCTCCAAGCAAAAAGACAACCCTCCATCACTACTCTCTGTTTCATGTCACTCAGTCAATTTTGTACCCATGTTACTATCTTTTTATTCCATGAGCTCTTAACTATTCCAACAAGCCTGTGATGGTTTGATCAGATGGTTTCTATCTCTGCATTTTAAAAAAATATGTGACTGAGAACATTTTGGATACTCTAAGTAGAACCTTTCAAAATTCTGTCAGTTTGGGAACCATTCCTTTGGATGGGAAAATTGCATATTCTACAATGCTATTTAAGGAAGGTGACAGAAGCAAACTAAGGAATTATAGACCAGTTTGCCTAACATCTCTTGGGAAATGTCTAGCGTCTATAATTAAGGACAGAGTGTCTGAACACCTTGAATATTTTCAGCTGAGCAGAGGCAGCCAACATGACTGATGAATCTGATTAATTTATTTTTGAAGCGGTGACTAAAGGAGGGAACAGGGGAATTTATATGAACTTCCAGAAGGTATTTGAGAAAATCCCCCTGAAGAGACTTTTGGCTAAAGTTGAAGCTCATGGAATTAAAGGCAAATTATTGACCGAGTTAGGAAATTGGCAAAGTGTCAAGAGACTGAGGGTAGGGATGATGGGCAGGTATTCTGATTGACAGGAGGTAACTAGTGGTGCCCTGTGTTTGGGCCTCAACTATTGGCTATATCCAATAATGACTTGGATGATGGGATAGCAAGTCACATCCAAATTTGCTGATGATCGAAAGATAGGTGAAATTGTAAGCAGTGGAGATAGAAGCATAAAATTACTCAAATATTGATAGATGAAGTGAATGGGCAAAAAACTGTGATTAATGGATTTCAATATAAGAAAATGTGAGGTTATCCACTTGATCCCGAAAAGTGTAGAATAGGGTATTTTTTAAATGGTGACAGCCAAAGAGATTTGAGGCTTCATGTACACATATCACTATAATGTCACAAAACCAGGTGGTGCAGTGGTTAGCACTGCTGCCTACGGCGCTGAGGACCCGGGTTTGATCCTGACCCCGGGTCACTGTATGTGTGAAGTTTGCACGTTCTCCCCGAGTCTGCATGGGTTCCACCCCCACAACCCAAAGATGTGCAGGTTAGGTGGATTGGTCACACTAAATTATCCCTTAATCGGATAAAAAAAATAATTGGGTACACTAAATTTATTTTTAAAAATAATGTCACAAAACAGGGACATAAAATACCCAAAAGTCTAATGGAATTCTGGCCTTTACATCTAGAGGAGTCAAATACAAGGGATAGAATTCATGCTTCAGCTATACAAAGCTCTGGTAGAAGACACTTTGAAGTACTGCGAGCATTTTTAGCCATTGTACCTTAGGAAGGATATTTTTTGCCTTGGCAAGAATACGGCATCGATTTATTAAACTGACATCTGGACTCAAGGTTTAAGCTATGAGAAGAGAATAAACAAATTAAGGTTGTAATCTCTGGATTTTAGAAGGTTAATGGTGATTTGATTGATGTTTTCAAGACCATCAGGGGAAGAGATGGGGTAAAATGTGAGAAACTATTTCTGCTGGTTGGGGAGTTGAGGACTATGGGGCATAGTCTAAAAATTTGTGCTAGACTTTGTGGTAATTAAATCAGTGTACACTTCTTCACGCAAAGGGTGGTAGAAGTTTGGAACTCCCTCCAGGAAGCAATAATAGATACTTGATCAATTTTTCCTTTAAAATGAAATTGATAGACTTTCATTCACCAAATATACTAAGGCATATGGGAAAAGAGCTGGTAAATGGGTTTAGATTGCAGATTAGCCATGATGCCCTGAACTCATGAAATGGCGGGAACAGATTTGAGGGGCTAAATGGCCACCTCCTGTTCCCACTATACTCTGTTCTTAAATTTTCACCCACCTCACTTACACTCCGTCCCCCATCCTTCCATTCCCTGCAGCTCTGGAATCCCAGAAGGAAAACTCCAGGATCAATAAGAAAAACTGATCTCTGGAAAATTTCTCTCTGACCCCACCCCCCCCCCCCCCCTCTCAGGCATTGGAAACAAGTCCGAGATCACATGGACCATGTGTCATTGATAAACATCTTGTACATGAAACAATTGCTGCTCAGCTCTATCTTGTTGGCTGAGAGTCAGAACCCACATCATTAGCCACCAACTTATCCCAGAGGCCCAGAATTTTGGGAACAGAGGAACAGCCTAACATCCAGTCTATTTCTACTCTGACAATATTCAAATAACAGTGTTTGGCATCCACATGGTTTTCTTCAATTCCAGCGAGGTCCAATCGATACCAGCCTCAAACTTCAGGAGAAGTGGAATCAGATGATTCTGACAGTGTCATTGTTACTTCACCATCACGGCCACTGAAACGCCAGGATTCCAACTTCTGAAGGCGGGTTATTTCACCCCAGAATTCTGCCAATCATTGTGAGCACTTGTGGGGGAGTCGAAGAAGGGAGTTTGTCATTTTGTAAAACTGCGGAAATCATGGTGTATGGATGGGTAAATTGTTAAGGAACATAAAACACGTCATTGATTTCATAAAAAGAGAAAATTTTGGAAATAATCAGGTAAAGCAACTTCTGTGGAGAGAGAATCTAATTTAACAGGCTAAATTGTCCCAAGGGGGTTGCGACCCCAATTTGTGACTATATGCAGGTCCTGTGCATGCCCTCGGGTATGCCTTATGGAGCAACTTTACATGGGGCAACCTCTTTATTAGTTGCCTCCACATTTGCCAATTAATTAAGGATGGTGGAAGGCCCAATCGGTGGGCCCGCAGCAATGATCCAGATGACAGCCTCACAAGAAAAGCTGAGCACTACTGGAAAAGAGGGAGACCTGGGGGTACCTTGTAATGGGAGCACTCACAAAGGCCTCCCACTTTAGTAGTGAAAAAGATAGCAAAGTACTCTGAGGGACTTCAGGGTGGAGGATTGATCTCTCAAGAAGAGTGCCTTCAGCTGCCCCTGGACCCCTTGGATAGTTGCAGCCCCCTAATGCTACCAATTACTTATGGGCAGCTGAGAGGGTTGCTGTTGCTGGGCGATGGTGGGAGAGTTGTAACACTGGTAAAATGGCTTGTTACGGGGTCTTAATTGCTTGCTCGCCTCCATGAAGCAAGGAGCCAATTCCCCAGGCAGCCTGTCCCTGGAAAGTCATTTGGAGGCGGAACAGAATCAGGAGCAGTCACAACAGGGTTTTCTGTGACATTTGCCTGCCTCCAAACTCATCTCCATAGGATTGGAATAATTCAGTCCAACATTTGAGGTCAATGATCATTTTTATCAGAACTCACAAAAGGTCTAATAAAACGTTCTTGACCGGAAAAGGGGCTGTTTAGCACAGGGCTAAGTCACTGGCTTTGAAAGCACACCAAGCAGGTCAGCAACACGGTTCGATTCCCGTAACAGCCTCCCCGAACAGGCGCCGGAATGTGGCGACTAGGGGCTTTTCACAGTAACTTAATTGAAGCCTACTCGTGACAATAAGCGATTTTCATTTCATTTCAAAAGTTAACACTAGTTCTCTCTCCACAGATGCTACCTGACCTGTTAGCATTTCCTAAATTTTCTCTCTATTTCTCATTTCCAGCAACTGTAACATTTTGCTTTTGTTTCATTTTAATAATTTTCTTTTCAGTTCCAGCCTGTGTTCTGGAAATTCTGCCCCATGCAATGTAAGTGGGGCAGATTCTTTCACAATGCACTTTTAACACGACTTTGCACCATGTCACTTTGAAGTGAAGCAGCTCTGTAATATGTACAGCACCAATTATTTCATCATGGAGTTCAGCACAGGTTGGTGTCTAAAAGCTTTGATTGCGGATGAAACCTCTCAGGTCATTGTATCAATACTTGCACTGGCATTCTTGTGCTCAACACCTGCCGAACTTTGAGCATTGGGTTATTCAACCAACCAAAATTGTATTGTACTGTTCAGTCGTTGGCCAAATCCTGCTCCTTTAGCCCTCAACATAAAGGTAATTTTTTCCCCACCTCCAAAATTGTAATTAATGATCATGTGAATTCTACGAAACAACCTTGTTAGTTCTAGAAACAAGTCTTTGAATAAAAGCTGAAAATGCTTGGCAGATGCATCCTTCCAGCATCTAAAATTTTGCGTTGCCTTGTGCAGTCAACAAATCATGTTGCCTGTCACCAGTCAGGGGTGTGTGCGAGATGTGTGTTTTTCACAACTTCAGAAGAAGATAGTTGCATATTTTGTTGCACAGGTCTGAAATTGCTTGGAAACTGTTTCCAAAAGCAGAGAAAGTATTGATGCTTTGTGTCAGCAAATCATCTCCATTCTGGTCAGGGCTTGTGGTGTCACTAGGGGCTGGTTTAGCACAGTGGGCTAAACAGCTGGCTTGTAATGCAGAACAAGGCAGCAGCGCGGGTTCAATTCCCGTACCGGCCTCCCCGAACAGGAGGCGGAATGTGGCGACAAGGGGCTTTTCACAGTAACTTCATTGAAGCCTACTTGTGACAATAAGTGATTATTATTATTATTATTATTACTATGAGCAGCCTTATTTAAATAGAGAATACACAAACATCACTTTTAGGCAAAACCTCTCTACCTGTTCCCATGTGAGCCACACAGAGCATGGATGCCAGCTAGCTCCCTGCATGGGGGAATGTAAAATATTAAATTGTGATGCCGTACTAGATGAGTATTTAGTACATCACAGTGGTAACCAAGATGAGCATATGCAGAATTTGGAAATGTGCTGGAGAGAAAATGGCTTATGTGCCTATCATTCTAGAGTAAATAATTTCATATATAGGGCCTGTTACCTTTCTCATTTCTGTGCTGGGTGACTTTTTTTCTATGTTTTGGAAGTGATGTACACATTTCCTTGATTCGTTCTTGGGATACATGCATCGCTGGCAGAGCTGGAAGTTATTGCCCATCCCTAATTTCCCTTGTGGAAGTGATGGTATGTTGTCTTCTTCCATTGGCTGCTGTGTGGTGAAGGTGTTGCTTCGGTGCTGTTAGGTAGGAAGTTCTAAGATCTTGATCTAATAATAATGATGAAACCATACTTGTCCCAAGTTGGAATGGTATTTGACTTGGAAGAGAATATGCAGGTGTAGGTGTTCCAATGCACCTGCTGTCCTTGTCCTTCTAGTTGGTGGAGGTCATGAGTTTGGAAGTGCTGCACAGAAGCCTGGTGAGTTTCTGCACTGCATCTTGTAGATGGCACACACTAGAGCCACAGTCTGCTAGTTGTGGAGACATGTTTAAGGTGTTTAAGATAGGCTGCTGATAAAGCCAATTGCTTTGTCTTACTATTAATCTTCTTGAGCGTTGTTGGAGCTGCACCCATCCAGTCAAGTGGAGAGTATCGGATAACATTTCTCCTGACTGTCCCTTATAGGTGGTAGAGAGACTTTGATAGTGTGAAAGACTGTATATTGAGGGGATTTGCATTGAGAAAATTGGGTTAACAAGTTAAGTTGCACCTTTTGAACTTGAATGTTTTGTTACATTTTGTAATCCCCTGTGCCTTGTGATTTATAGTGAGGAGATATTTATGGAATTTTCTGACTTCTCAATTGTTATATTTATGATGCATAATTTGTGCTGTATTTTTGTAACATACAATTTATTTTTAAGTTTTATTATAAGTAGAAATTTTAAATAAACTTCCTTTCATATTTTAACAATGTTTATGTACTGTTTTAAATGTTTCATTTTTTATATATATATATAGTATATGTGTTCAAATGATATCTAACCTAATTGACCTTTAAACATATTCGGGTGGTTGAATTAGTTAGTCCCCAAAAACAGGCATAGGGAATACGGTACATGATTAATCCCCATCCATTGGTTGCAATGCAGCCAGCACGTCAATTTTGTGAATGATCTCAGAGAGCAGCCAGTATTAACAATGCTGATTGGACTGCACGGTGACGCAGTGGTTAGCATTGCTGCCTCACGGCCCCAAGGTCCACGGTTCGATCCCGGCTCTGGTTCACTGTCCCTGCGGAGTTTGCACATTCTCCCCGTGTTTGCATGGGTTTCGCCCCCCACAACCCAAAGATGTGGATTGGCTACTCTAAATTGCCCCTTAATTGGAAAAAATGAATGGGTACTCTAAATTTATTTTAAAAAACAATGCTGATCATTATCTGTTCATATCATCAGGGGGCCAGTATCATGAATATGCAGTACTACAAAAGCTAGCCTGTACATTGTAAAAGGAAGGTGCATTTTGGCTTGAGAAGGTGCTGGGAATCATGATTAAAGAGAATCTGACCTGGGAAAATGTGAGGAATAGAAAAACAGGGGAGAGTGGACTCCAAAGTTTTCAGACACTGCACTGGAGGTGGTGGTGGAGGAACTGGAAAAAGGAGAGATGTCCTGTATCTGCAGGGGAGGAAGGAGGCTCTTCATACACACATTGAAAAGGCAGTGTGAGCAGGTGGCCATGGAAGTCAATGCCAAGAGATAAGGCCCCATGGGCGGCACGGTGGCACAATGGCAGCCCGGTGACACAGTGGTTAGCACTGCTGCTTCACAGCTTCAAGATCCTGGGTTCAATTCTGGCCTCAGGTGGCTGTCTGTGTGGAGTTTGCACTTTCTCCCCGTGTCTGCGTGGGTTTCATCCAGGTGCTCAGGTTTCCTCCCACAGTCCAAAAATGTGCGGGTTAGGTGGATTGGCCATGTTAAATTGCCCCTTAGTGTCCAAAAGATTAGTTGGGGTTACTGGGTTATGGGGATAGGGTGGAGGCATGGGCTTAACTAGGGTGCTCTTTCCAAGGGCTGGTGCAGACTCAATGGGCCGAATGGTCATCTCTTGCCCTGTAAATTCTATTGATTCTATCTAAATGCAGAACTGCAATAAGTCACATACTTAGTACTGCTGCAAGCCTTATACCTGCATCGCGTTGCTTGCACACTGCCAGCTACTCCAAAATGACAGCCAAATTAGTGGAACATGCATTACTCACTGGCACACACTCTCCTGCAGGACAAATAATGCATAATTGCAGCCAGGAGATAACTAGTGGGGGGACAGGCATGCCAGCATAACCCCTTGGTGGAGACATGCTGGCCATTATTGGGTCTGCCATTGGTGAGGCTGTGGCCAACAGCCGGCTGAAATCATCAAAGAGGACTGTATCCTCCTCCTCACATCCCACTCTCTCCTCGTCCCACATTCTCTTCTGATGTACAATTTAAAGATAATGCACCTCTTACCACCCTGCACCACAACTTCACTCTTGTGCCTTTATCCATTAAGATACCCAAAAGATGCAACCTGGCCAGGCAGTGGAGAGTGACCAAGAGATTAATGATGTACCATTTCTTGATTCCACACACAGCCACCACCACAGATACTAACAGTATACATATTTTAGACAATAGACAATATATTAGAGCTGCAGATGGTGACTCACTGAGCACAAATGGCCTGTAGCCAGGATAAGGGGTAAAGATTAAGAGGTGGAAGAGGTGTTAATTTGCCAATGGATGAGATCACATGGGTCCTACTGCAGAGGACTCATGAGAACTTTGATAGCGCGGTCTATAGAAGAACACTGATTGCTATGGATAAGAAAATACTTGGTGCATTGGGAGATCTATCAAAAAAGTCAACATCAAGGAACACTGAGGAGCCTAGCACCAATTTGACACCAAGTTATATGCAGAGTTCCCAAGCCAAAAGACAATAAGACATAGGAGTAGAAGTAGGCCATTCACCCATCAAGTTTGTTCCGCCGTTCAATTAGATTGTGATTGATCTGATGTGATAATCCTCAACTCCACTTTCGTACCTTATTCCCATAATCCTTCATTCCCTTACTGATGAAAAATCTGTCTTTCTCAGCCTTGAACATACTTAATGACCCAGCCTCCACAGCCCTCTGCCATCAAGGATTCCACAGATTCACTACCTTCTGACAGAAGAAATTCTTCCTCATCTCTGTCTTAAATGGGTGACCCCATACTCTGAGATTATTCCCTCTGATCCTAGACGTTCCCACAAGGACAACAACCTCCCAGCATCTACCCTGTCAAGTCCCTTGAGAATCCTAAAGTCTCAATAAGGTTACCTGTCATTCTTCTAAACTCCAATGCCCCTTTCTTTCTGGCATGGAAGTGGTGGCCAACTCCATTCAAAAACATGTGGACCCAACACTGTTGCAGTGTGGAATGCCATAGCTTCTATTTCAGCACAAGCAGCAGCAGCAACCCAAAGAGTGGAATTTCCCATTGCAGAATTCTGGCTGAGGTGGGAAAACCGGAGTTCACCTCGCAGGCTGCACAGCTGGCTTTTCTCATCACATTTTGCAGCACTCTGTGCAGAAGAAATCTCCCAGCATGACCCACACTGTTACACAGGTAATCATCATTAGATTCCACAGCTAGCAGGAGAAGGGACGAATCCTGAGGTGGGCGAAGGATCACCTGGACTACAAATGGGATATCAGGACGTAGGAGCGGAGCAGGTTAAAAGGCGGCATTTAACATGGCCAAGACTGCGTTGTACAGGAGTAAAGTTTGCTTTGGGATGGTATACCCTGCTCGCTTCTGAGTGATTTTTGACTCGAAATGCATCGGAAGAGGCTGATGCTTTTATGAGGAAACATGGGTTGGGGGCGAGTTAACTGTTATTTGTATGAGGTCTTGTAATTGGTGAGGATATGTGTTATGGGGACTTATTAATGTTTCTTGTACCCGTTTGTTTTTTACTGTTCTTGTGTGGGATAGCTGTGTTACTTTTTCTATAGTTATTAAAGTTGGATGTGGGCAGAGGGCTGATTGTTAAGGCTTTTTATTTATCCTTATTCCAGGCAATAGCTGCCCTGCAAACTGAAAAAGCTAGCTAACGGGAGGGCAGTGGTGGGGGTTATGTTAGGATTATGTTAGGATATGTTTAGATAATGAGGACTTTCAGTGGCTGCTATGTGGTGAGCAGTTGCACATGCAGTGGCTCCCACAAGGGCACTTTGATTTCAACACTTTTTGCCTGGTTTATGGGCGATGTTTGGGTGAAAATTTGTTTAGTTTGATGGGATAGGGTCCCCTCACAAAGATATGTGCAGCAAGAATAATACAAGGTAGAAGTCGGGAAAGGGATCATCATCAGACTCAACAGGCTGTTCGAGCCTTGGTGGGGGTAAACATGGCGGCGGCTTCTGCCGCATCATTTGCCTCCCTGTGGTCAACTGAGACGTTGGCAACATTTTTGGGGGAAGAATTTAAGAAACAGCGGCAGGCGGTCGCTGAGGACCTGGAGAAGTCAATGGAGGGGACTTTGACTCCTATTCAGGTCCGGAAAAGATGGATGGGTGGATAGAGGAGCAAGGTACGGCGATACAATAGGTGGAGGTGGCGTACTCAGACCAGATTTTCTCCTAGAGGGAGAAATGGCGTTGCTGACTGAAGAGCATAAGGCGTTAAAGGACAAGGTGGACAAGCTGGAGAACGGCAAAATTTAAGAATCGTTGGGCTGCCGTAGTATCTGGAGTGCTCAAAATCTACAGACTATGGGGCTGATTTAATGGAAAAGCTTCTAAGTGTCATTTGTGAAGGCTTTTGCTCAGAGTTCCCCACTGCTATCTAATAACACTTAGTCACTTTATTGTGCCCTGGGGACTTTCTCACCAGTTTAGCCCACACGGAATTTTTTTAATCACTGGGGAGCTGAACTCAGAGCAGGCCACCATTTTGATAGGGTGCCCGATCGCTAAGTGAGCATGTAGGACCCCCCCCCCCCCCCCCCGACCGATGGGCATAACCCCTCCCTCCCCCAAGTGAGGACACCATGCTAAGAGGTCCATAGGCCCCCTCACACCCCCCTTCCAGAACTCCCATTTATCACCCCCTCCCAATCTGCCAGCGGTCCCTTCTTACCTGCCCTGCACCTCCCCCGTTCTCTTTTCATGGACATGTCCCAAATCTCGGTGAGTCCATCAGGGGTAGCAAAGGAGTTCTTGGTTTTCATGTAATAGATGGGGGGACAGGCCCATGAAGATTTATGCATCCAAAGGATAAGGAATTTTCTTTTTTCCCACGTCCATCGGTCTACTCCTGGATTGACTCCATTTTGGTGGGTAGCTCTGGTGGGGTGAGGGGAGCAGGGTACTCGGCGATCGTTATTTTGTAGACCTGATGGTGGAACTGGATCGCTCTCAGCAGTCCTGTGGAGATTGGACACTGCATTACTCGCGGATAAAAGATTTTGTGAGCGTATTTCCTCCGCCATTGGGGAATATGTTGAGTTTAACAGGAACGAGCCAGTCTTGCCTTCCACATTCTGGGAAGCCCTGAAAGCAGTCATTAGGGGGGAGATAAGGTGCATAAGGACAAATCTGCAAGGATGAAGAGGCAGAGACTGATGGATTCCATTCTTGAGGTGGACCACCAGTACTCCATTGCCCCGACACTGGAGTTGTTGGCGAACAGAAAGAATTTGCATTGGAGGATGAACTGGATTTAGTTTTTGAAGGCGGGGTGTGGAGTGAAGCTCTTCACAGGGTCAACTTCACTTTGTCATGTACAAGGATAAGCTTGATCCAGTTGAAGGTGGTGCAAGGGCTGCACCTGACCAGGGCACGTATGAGTGGGTTCTTCTCAAGGGTGGAGGATAGGTGTGAACGGTGCGCTAGACGGCAAGCGAATGATCCGCACATGTTTTGGTCTTGCCCCAAATTGTAAGATTCTGAGTCTCCTTTTTTGACATTTGGGGTATTCAACTGGAGCCATGCACATTGGTGGCCATTTTTGGACTATCAGACTCGCTGGTGTTACAGACGGGGGCGAAGGCAGATGTCCTAGTCTTTACCAGGTTAAAAGCCCAGAGGAGAGTTCTGCTTGGATGGAGGTCCCCGATGCCGCCTAGGGTCTCTGATGGCGGATTTTTTTCCCCTGAAGCACATTAATTAACTAGATTGGTTTCCACGACACTCGACAATGGTTTAATAGTCATCATTAGACTTCTAATTCTAGATCTATTGAATATATTGAATTCAAATTTCAAGACCTACAGTGGCGGGATTTGAACCGGCTCCCCTGAGTATTACTTTAGGTCTCTGGTTTACTAATCCAGTGATAATACCACTATGCCACCACCTCCCTTAGCAAAAGCATTATTGGCTTTTATGAGAAGATGGCTGGGGGTTGACCTGTGCAGTTTTTACATCTGAGTATAAGGACTTTTCTTTTTTTCTCTCATGTCCATCAGGTGTACTTTTGGATTTACTTTTTTCTGGTGGGTGGATCTCTCCTTCCGAGGGTGTTGAGGGTGTGGAACTTGGCAATTGTTATCTTCAATCATGCCCCACATTTTGTGGATTTGATGTTGAAGCCGGGGCCTTCTCAATGCTCACCATGGAGATTGGATATGCCGTTGTTGGCGGAGAACAAGGCCAGCAGCGTGGGTTCAATTCCCGTACTGCCCACCCCGATCAGGCACCGGAATGTGGCGACTAGGGGCTTTTCACATTGAAGCCTACTTGTGACAATAAGTGTTATCATTATAAAGATTTTCGTGTGTGTATATCCTCCGCCATCGGGATGTACGTTAAGTTTAATAAAAGTAAGTCTATCTCTCCTTCTGCGTTGTGGGAGGCACTTAAGGTGATCATTAGGGGAGAGGTAATTTCCTACAAGTCACACAAGGACAGGACTGGGAGGGAGGAGCAATGGAGGCTGGTGGATTCCATTCTTGAGGTGGACCACCAGTAGTCTCTTGCCCCTGCACTGGAATTGTTGGCGAGTAGGAAAACGTTGCAGGCGCAATTTCAGGTGCTCTCAACGGGTAAGGCAGTGAACAAGCAGTGATGCTCGAGGGAATTTTTTACGAGCACGGAGAAAAGGCCAGTCACCTTTTAGCGCACCAGCTGTGGCAGCAGGCTGCCTCCCATGAGATTTTATACATAAGGGACTCGGGTGACTGGTTGATTTCAGCCCCTTTCGAAGTTGGAAATGGAAATGGAAATGGTTTATTGTCACGAGTAGGCTTCAATTAAGTTACTGTGAAAAGCCCCTAGTCGCCACATTCCGGCGCCTGTCCGGGGAGGCTGGTACGGGAATCGAACCGTGCTGCTGGCCTGCTTAGTCTGCTTTAAAAGCCAGCGATTTAGCTCAGTGAGCTAAACCAGCGTTTGAAGCTTTTTAGCATAGTCTATACTGATCGAGCCCCTGGAGGGGATGGCGCACATGATGCAATTTGTAGATGGTTGTCCTTCCCGGTGAGGAACTGATGAATAAATTCCAACTCCCAAGTTCTAATTTATTTCCAGTTGCCTGATTTCCTGCATAAGGAGATTGCTTCATTGCCCTTGGTCCCTTCACTCTCTCTGAATAGGGCTTTGTCTCTGGCCGCAGTGGGTGAGGGATAGATTTTGGAAATTTATGGTCAGACCCTATTAGTAGAGCAGGCTCCGTTGGATGAGATGAGGAGGAAGTGGGAGAGAGAGCTGGGTCCGGTTTCGGAGGGAGGGGCTTGGAGTGAGGTTCTTCACAGGGTCAACTCAACCTCCTCCTGTGCTAGACTCGGCTTGATTCAGTTCAAGGTGTGCACAGGACACACCTTTTTTAAAAAAAAATTAGAGTACTCAATTATTTTTTCCAATTAAGGGGCAATTTAGAGTGGCCAATCTACCTATCCTGCACATCTTTGGGTTGTGGGGGTGAAACCCACGCACACACGGGGAGAATGTGCAAACTCCACACGGACAGTGACCCAGGGCCGGGATTCGAACGCGGGTCCTCAGCGCCGTAGGCAGCAATGCTAACCACTGTGCCACCGTGCTGCCCTGCACAGGACACACCTGACCATGGCGAGGATGAGTGGTTTTTTCTCAAGTGGCGGATGGGTGTGAACGTTGTTCTCTGAGTCTGACGAATTATATCCATATGTTCTAGTCGTGTCCCAAACATGAAGCTTCTGGGTCTCCTTCTTTAGCACCAGGTCAAGGATTCATGATATCGAGCCTTGTTCACTGGTGGATATTTTGGGCTTTTGGACTTGCCAGTGCTGCAAATGGGGTAAAAGCAGATGTCCTCGTCTTTGCCTCATGATAGCCCGGAAGCAGGTTCGGTTGGGGTGGAATTCTCCTACTCTGCCCAGTGCCTCGGCCTGGTTGGACGATCTATTGGAGATCCTATACCTCGGGAAGATCACCATTAGGTGACAAGTACACCATTAGAGGATCGATAGAAGGGTTCTCCTCAAGATGTCAACCATTAATTTCCTTTTTCACCCTCAGCTGTTATAGAGTGTTAATAGCCTGTGGTTAGTTGTAGGGGGAGGGAAACGGGGTCAGTGTTGTTAATTTTTTCTTGAAAGGGATATTCATATACTGTACTTGTATGTATTTGTTGGTTAGTGTGAATGTTGCATTTATAATCTAAAATTCTAATTTTGTAATAAAAATATATTTTTTAAAGTTTTACATTAAGTAAGAAAAATAAATAATTATGTTTAATTGTATAACTGATTTTTACGCATGTAAAAATGTACTTGTGTTATAATACAGGGGGCCTGCGAAATTTTTTAGAACACAGGAAGGAACTCGAGAAGTAGAAAGATTGAGTATCACTGCCCTAGAATAAATTAGCTTGTTTAGAAAAAGATAAAATGAAGTACAGTGGAGGGAGACTAGGCTTGTCCATACTACAAGTACCAGCTGGTCTGAATTTACCTCAGTGCTATAAATGTCTCTGTAATTTTTGATGGGACAAAGAGACTAAAATGGAAATATCACTCGACTGGATGGCATATTTCTTTTTCACCATTGTCATGTCTGCAGGCAGCAGTGGCTTGGCTTTTAATCAGAAATCTCTGATGTATTGTTAGCAACGTGTGATCTGCCTGCTGTTGCCTAGTTCCAACCAGAAGTTTCTATGGTAATGTGCAACCTCAGTGAAATGAGAACTGAGGAACACACATGCAGAGCATCGGGAAAATCGGGTTCATGTGTCAATGTCGCATTCGGGGTTATTCTGTTTAAGATTGTTCGTGGACTTTTTTTCCTCATCTTTTCAATTGGGCATTTGCATTATAGACATTCAGTGAGGCTTAAATGTTACTTTGAAGGAATAACACAGTTGAAATATTACTGTATGGCAGATAGCTCATCCATTAAAATTTTAAAAATTGTCACCCAGAAAAAGATAATGAGACCTGTTCTTTTTTTGAAGGTATCAGCTGTGGTTTATATCGTCAGGAGTTCTGTTCCATCTGAGTCAAACGATCATGGATTCAAGCCCCAATTCAGACTTTTAAAAAAAATTTAGAGTACCCAATTCATTTTTTCCAATTAAGGGGTAATTTAGTGCGGCCAATCCACCTACCCAGCACATCTTTGCGTTGTGGGGGTGAAACCCACACAGACACAGGGAGAATGTGCAAACTCCACACAGACGGTGACCCAGAGCCGGGATCGAACCTGGGACTCGGCGCCGTGAGCCAGCAGTGCTAACCACTGTGTCACCGTGCTGCCCCCCAATTCAGACTTGATCACAAATTGCAATCTGATATTTCCAGTACAGTACTGAGAGAGAGTTGCTGCTTTTTGGATGAGATGTTAAAACAAAGCTCTATTTGCCCTCTCAGGTAGATGTAAAAGATCCTGTGGCACGAGTCAGAAAAGAGCAGATGAGTCTCCCCAGGATTCTGGCCAATATTTATCCCTCAACTAACATCACTGTAACAGGTGATCAAGACATTACCACTTTGCTATCTGTGGGAGCTTGTTGCACGCAAATTGGCGTGCTGTGTTTCCTGCAATACAACAATGACTACACTTCAAAGGTACTTAATTGACTGCAAAATGCTTTGGGAATCCTGACGTTGTGACAAGCGCTATATAGAAGAATGTTTTCTTTTCTATATTTCTCTTGTGAACACACCGGGCTTGATTTAACATGCAAAAAACAGAGTCCCATTTTGGACTTGAATAACGGGGTCTTTCTCGGCATCTGTCCTCGTTATCAAACGGGATTATATTTTTCTGGCCTCAGTCATGAACACCTCGCTGAGGCTGCACTCTGGCAATGCCAATGTGCCTGGGTGGCAGTGCCAAGGTGCCCAAGTGGCAGTTTCAGAGTACCACCCTACCCAGAGCCCGACCACCCAGGGGCCTTCGATGGCCTGAGTACCCCCCCCCCCCCCCCCAGATGCCGTTACACCTGGTCCACGTTTGGGTGGAGCAGTGCTGAATGGCACCATGGCGAGGTCTCCCAGGTGTGAGAGGTCTCTCACAAGATTTAAAGGCTCGTTGTGTCACCGAGACGGGCGCAACAAGGCCATTCGATCGTGCCAACTCTTTCATTTGGACATAATTCCATGGGCACTGGAAGATCTTGGTTACCTCACCCAAGAGGCCCATTAATTATGTATCAACACAGATAGGGTTATTTGACTGTTGTCGACAACACAGTCCGGGTCCAACATTGTATTCTGCCAGCACCCATAGGCCCTCCTTCTCCACTGGAGAATGCTATTGAATGGGGAGATGGTTAGATTCTCTTGTGTGGAGTGCCATTGCTGCTGCCGGCCTATTTTCCTACCGTTCTGCCAGGAAGTCCAGGAAAGGCTGCCACCGCCTAAAGAACCCCTGTACTGATCCCCTCAGGGCAAATTTCACCTTCTCCAACTTGATGAACCCCGCCATATCATTGATCCAGGCCTCCACGCTTCGGGGCCTCGCATCCTTCCATTGAAGCAAGATCCTCCGCCGGGCTACTAGGGACGCAAAGGACAGAACACCGGCCTCTTTCGCCTCCTGCACTCCCGGCTCCACTGCAATCCCAAAAATTGTGAGTCCCCAGACTGGCTTGACCCTGGATCCTACCACCCTCGACACCGTCCCTGCTACCCCCTTCCAAAACTCCCCCAGCGCTGTGCATGCCCAGAACATATGGGCGTGGTTCGCTGGGCTCCCCAAGCACCTAGCACACCTGCCTTCGCCCCCGAAAAACCTACTCATCCTCGTCCCGGTCATGTGGGCCCTGTGCAGCACCTTGAACTGTATGAGGCTAAGCCTTGCACAGGAAGAGGAGGAATTCACTCTTTCCAGGGCATCCGCCCACGTCCCCTCCTCAATCTCCTCACCCAGCTCCTCCTCCCATTTACCCTTCAGCTCCTCCACCGCGGCCTCACCCACCTCCTGCATGACGTGGTACATGTCCGAAATCCTCCCCCCTCCAACCCACACCCCGGAGAACACCCTGTCCCGTACCCCACGTGGGGGCAGCAGAGGGAACCCCTCCACCTGCCGCCTGGCAAACCCCCTAACCTGCATGTACCTAAACATGTTCCCTGGGGGGAACCCAAACTTCCCCTCTAACTCACCCAGGCTTACGAACCTCCCATCCACAAACAGGTCCCTCAACCTCCTAATACCTACCCTGTCCCAGCCCAGAAACCCACCATCGATGCTCCCTGGAACAAACCGGTGGTTCCCCCGTATCGGGGACTCCATCGAGCCCCCTATGCCGTCTCCATTGCCTCCAAATTTTGAGGGTAGCCGCCACCACCGGGCTCATGGTATTCCACGTTGGAGGGAGCGGCAACGGCGCCATTACCAGTGCCTCCAGACTCGTGTCCACGCAGGACGCCATCTCCATCCTCTTCCATGCTGCCCCTGCCCCGTCCATTACCCACTTACGCACCATTGCTGCATTGGCAGCCCAGTAGTACCCACAGAGGTTGGGCAACGCCAGCCCCCCCCCCCCCTATCCCTGCCCCGCTCCAAAAACACCCTTCTCACCCTCGGAGTCCCATGCGCCCATACAAATCCCGTAATACTCCGATTGACCCTCCTAAAAAAGGCCTTCGGGATAAGGATGGGGAGGCACTGGAACAGGAACAAAAACCTTGCGAGCACCATCATCTTGACGGACTGCACCCTGCCCGCCAGCGACAACATGTCCCATCTTTTGAACTCCTCCTCCATTTGCTCCACCAGCCTAGTGAGGTTAAGCTTGTGAAGGGCCCCCCAGCTCCTACCCACCTGGACTCCCAGATACCAAAAGCTCCTCCCCGCCCTTTTCAGCGGGAGCCTACCAATCCCCTCCTCTTGATCCCCTGGGTGTACGACGAACAGCTCACTCTTACCCAGGTTGAGCTTGTACCCAGAAAAGCCCCCAAATTCCCTAAGGATCTGCATCACCTCCGGCATTCCCCCCACTGGGTCCGCCACATAAAGCAACAAGTCATCTGCGTATAATGACACTCGGTGCTCCTCCCCCCACCCCCCCCCCCCCCCCCCCCCCCCCGCACCAGACCCCTCCAATTCCTCGACTCCCTCAACACCATGGCCAGGGGCTCAATTGCCAACACAAAGAGGACAGGGGACACTCCTGCCTCGTCCCCCGGTACAACCGAAAGTACTACGATCTCCTATTCATGGCTATGCTCGCCATCGGGGCCTCATATAGCAGTCTCACCCAACTGACAAACCCCTCCCCGAACCCAAACCTTTCCAGCACCTCCCACAAGTACCCCCACTCAACCCTATCAAAGGCCTTCTCCGCGTCTAATGCTACCACTATCTCCGCCTCCCCTTCTACCGCCGGCATCATTATAACATTCAGATGCCTACGTATATTGGTGTTCAGCTGCCTTCCCTTCACAAACCCTGTCTGGTCCTCATGAATGACCCCCGGCACACAGCCCTCTATCCTTGTGGCCAAGATCTTCGCCAACAGCTTGGCATCCACATTTACCAACGAGATAGGCCTATATGATCCACACTGTAGGGGGTCCTTGTCCCGTTTAAGGATCTAGGAAATCAGCGCTCGTGACATGGTCGGAGGCAAAGCCCCCCCCCCTTGCCTCGTTAAAGGTCCTAACCAACAGGGGGCCCAACAGGTCTGCATACATTTTGTAAAATTCAACCGGAAACCCATCCGGCCCCGGCGCCTTCCCCGACTGCAATCTGCCTATCCCTTTGACCAGCTCAATCAGCGCCCCCAGCCCCTCCACCTGTCCCTCCTCCACCTTCGGAAATCTCAGCCTATCCGAGAAGCGCCCCATTCCCCCCCCCTCCCCCCCCCCCCCCCTCCCCCCCCTCCACCGGAGGCTCGGACCGGTACAGTTCCCCATAAAAGTCCCTGAAGACCCCATTAATGTCCACCCCCCTTCGCACCACATTGCCTCCCCTATCCGTCACTCCACCAATCTCCCTGGCCGCGTCTCGTTTACGTAGCTGATGCGCCAGCATCCTACTCGCCTTCTCCCCATATTCATACACTGCTCCCTGTGTCTTCCTCCACTGAGCTTCTGCCTTTCCGGTGGTCAGCAAGTAGAACTTGGACTGCAGGTTACATCACTCCCCCAACAGTCCCTCCCCCGGAGCCTCCGCGTATCTCCTGTCCACCCTCACCATCTCCCCAAACAACCTCTCCCTCTCTCTTTGCTTTCCCCTCTCTCTATGGGCTCGGATGGAAATCAACTCCCCTCTAATCACCGCCTACAATGCCTCCCAAACCGTCCCCACCCGGACCTCCCCATTATCATTGGCCTCTAAGTACCTCTTGATACACCCCCGAACCCACCCGCCCACCTTCTCATCCGCCAGCAGTCCCACCTCCAGGCGCCAGAGTGGGCACTGGACCCTCTCCTCCCCAAGCTCAAGGTCTACCCAGTGCGGGGCATGGTCCAAAATGACAATGGCCGAATACTCGACATCCTTCACCCTCAAAATCAGCCCCCTGCTCAGGACAAAAAAATCGATCCGGGAATAGGCTTTATGCACGTGGGAAAAAAATGAATACTCCCTGGCCCTCGGCCTCGTGAACCTCCAAGGATCCACCCCTCCCATCTGGTCCATAAACCCCCTCAACACCTTAGCCGCCGCAGGCCTCCTGCCCATCCTGGACATGGATCGATCCAATGGGGGATCCAGCACTATGTTAAAGTCCCCCCCCCCCCCCCCCCAGTATCAGTCTCTAGATCCGGAATGCGGCACAGCATACGCCGCATAAAACCCGCATCGTCCCAATTTGGGGCATAGACATTCACCAGCACCACCCGCTGCCCTTGCAACTTGTCGCTCACCATCACATACCTCCCTCCACTGTCAGCCACCGCCTTTGATGCCTCAAACGACACCCTTTTTCCAACCAGAATCGCCACCTCCCGATTCTTTGCATCCAGCCCCGAATGAAACACCTGGCCTACCCAGCCCTTCCTCAGTCTAACCTGGTCCGCCACCTTCAGGTTCATCTCCTGGAGCATAGCCACGTCCGCCTTCAGCCCCTTCAGGTGCGTAAACACCCAGGCCCGTTTGACCGGCCCATTCAGCCCCCTCACATTCCAAGTTATCAGCTGGATCAGAGGGCTCCCTGCCCCCCTCCCCTGCCGACTAGCCATAACCCGTCCCCTGCCCGCCCCAGGCCAGCGCCCCTCGCTCAGCCAGTTCCCCACGGCGGCAAACCCCCACCCCGGCCCCCCCCCTGCAGACTCGAGCTCCTTCCTGGCCATTTCAGCAGCAACCCGGTTCGACCCCCCCATCCCCCCCAGGCTACCCCCTCCGTAGCACTCCCGTGAGCCAGCTAACTTCTGCTGACCCCGGCAGCTCCCGCCACACCTCCGACCCCTCCCAACGTGGGGCTACTCCTCCTCCTCCAGACCCATCAGCAGACCCTCCTCCTCCCGCTCTTGCGCGGGAAAAAAGCCCGCGCTTCTCAGCTCCGACCCCGCCCCCATCCACCCTCAGCACGGGAAACAGAAGAAAAGCCCACGCTTTCCCTCTGCCGGACCCCGCCCACGCAAAAAAAGACAGCACCCCACCCACCCTAGAAACAACCCACAACCAGCTTAAAACAGCAGGAAACAGCATAAAACAAAGACCCTTCCCACCAAAAGTTAACAGTTATTTACAAACCCCCGACCCTCAGTCAGAGTCCAACTTCTCGGCCCGCACAAAGGCCCACGCCTCCTCCGGGGACTCAAAATAAAAGTGCCGGTCCTTGTAGGTGACCCACAGACGTGCCGGCTGTAACATGCCAAACTTCACACTCTTTCTGTGGAGCACCGCCTTTGTCCGGTTGTAACCGGCCCTTACGCTTGGCCACCTCCGCACTCCAGTCCTGGTAGATCCGCACTACCGTGTTCTCCCACTTGCTGCTCCGCTCCTTCTTGGCCCACCTAAGCACGCACTCTCGGTCAACGAACCGGTGGAACCGCACCAGCACCGCCCGTGGCAGCTCATTCAGTTTGGTCCTCCTGGCCAGTATTCTGTGGGCCCCCTCCAGCTCCAGGGGCCCCTGGAAGGACCCAGCTCCCATCAGCGAATTCAACAAGACGACCACATAGGCCCCCAGGTCTGTCCCTTCCAGCCCCTCCGTGAGGCCCAGGATCTGCAAATCTTTCCGCCTCGACCGGTTCTCCATCTCCTCGAACCGCTCCTGCCACTTCTTGTGGAGCGCCTCGTGCATCTCCATCTTTACCGCGAGGGCTGCGGCCTCATCCTCTCTTTCAGAGGCTTGTTGTCGGAGCTCCCGGATCTCCACCCCCTGGGCTGTCTGCGTCGCCAGCAGCTTGTCCGTATTCGCCTCCAGCGAGTCCAGCAGCTCCACTTTGAGCTCCTGAAAACAGCGCTGGAGAGTCTCCTGCTGCACCTGCGCCCACTGCCTCCATTCCTCAAGGCCTCCGCCGGCCGCCATCTTGATTCTCTTCCCCCGCTTTTTCTTAGGCGCTGCCACCGCTATTCTGCTGGCCCCGCTCCTGGTCAAGACCATAGACCACTGGGGATCCTCTGCAGACACCTTCCCACGTCGGGAACCGTTGAGCAAGTACTGCTGGGGGCCCTTAAAAGAACCCAAAAATCCATCCCTGGCGGGAGCTGCCAAACATGCGGCTATGCCCGGAAGTTCCACCACACCCAGAGTTAGTCAGTACAAGCTAAGGCACTGTCTAGTCCCCTCTAAGTATACAATACTTCTATCAGATAGTTATATCTCAATCCAAGATCGTCAAGCTCCTACCTGAAAACTGGCTGTGAAGCAGGATTCCAATTGTTTAAGAATTGATCACCTGGAAAGCAATCAACTAAAAGCTCAAAATGCTGTAGTTAAGGAAGTCTAGGTAAGTGTCCACAAATGAATCTTCTCTTTAAGGCTTATAATTACCCTTGTTATTGGGTACGGAAGGAAACGCTGTCCACAAAATATGAACTTCACTTTGTCAGACTCTCAAATCTGAATGGGCTGCTCTAATTAAATAGTTAAAATTATGCCACAGGATAAGTTTCTACTTAAGTGTCATAACATGTTTCTGGAAAAGTGTAAGCAGCTAAATTACAACTTCATGTTGGTCATGTGCTTTGGTTAGACACTACAGTCTCAGAGATTCAAATGCAAGTGAAAAATTGGGAGGACTACAAAAAGAAAGTACTTGCAACTTGCACCACCTCAGAATGGCCCAAAGGCTTTATAGTCAATTAAGTACTTTAAGTGTAGACACTATTATAATATAGGAAATGTGGTAACTGATTTATACACAGCACTTTCCCACAAAGAGCAATGTGACGATGACCTGATAAAGTATTTTAGAGTTCTTGTGAGGGATAAATATTGGTCAGTTCACCGGGGAGAACTGCTCTTCTTCAAAGCAGTGTCATAAATCTTTTAAGTCCAGCTGAGAGGGAAGACAGTTTAACATCTGTTCTGATAAACAGCACCTCTGACAGTCCAGTTCCCCTTTGTTCCTAACCTAGATACCTGCTCAAGTCACTCGAGGGGGATTGGAACCCAGAACCTTCTAATTCAGTGCTGAGACAGTTACCCATTGAGCTAGGGCTGACACCATCTCTATATTAGTCCTGAGCTTCAACTGAATACTGCACAAATCTCAGCTTTAGGAGTAAAAGCAAATGAAAATTGGTCAGGATGGTCATCCATGTTGATTGGGTATGCTGTGAATAGAGAGACTACAGGTAGAAGGCAACAGGAAGTAGCCTAAAATACCTTGTACAAAAACATGCAAAGTAAGGTGACTAATTGCTTAACCATGATTTTCTGCTTAAGTTCAAAAATCGCCCAGGGCTATAATTTATTTTCAGGAATTGGAGTGACTAAATTAAGATTTATACTCAAATTAAGATTTATACTCATTGTGAAACTATTTTGTTATCTACATCATTGGCTTTGTTTAAAAATATGTTGTTTACTTAGGCAATTTTAAACTAACTTTGCAGTGTAAAACTAAGGGTACTTGGTCGACCATTGGAATGATGGTGTAAGAAGGACAATAATGGACCAGCTGCCCATACACTTTGTTGAAATTGACTTCAATGGAAATTAATATCGGGAGATGTTTATAACAGGCTGATCCAACATCACCCATTTTGCGTTAACATCTGTTACCCTATTGCCCATTACACTGGCTCCTGTTTTACATGGACCTCTTTTTACACTCACTATCACCCAAAGTCATGCTGTGTTTCTAATCTCTGGCTTCCAATAGAAATCAGGGGTGTATCTCTCACTCTCTGTCTCACCTCACTCATTGTCTCTCTTTCTCTCACACACATTCCTTGTATCCAGAGTTTTTTTTTCAAATTATATCCTACTGTCCATAGTTAAAGTCGGAAAATCTTATCAAGGACCAGAAAGGGAATATGTGACAATATCCTGCTATTTTTTGCCTAATGTACAATACTATGTTACTAATGCGTTTTATTTTGTGCTTTACGTGTTAAGAACACTGAGTTACATGAGATATAATGTTGTTGAAAGGAATTATAAGAATTTGAGAATGTAAAAATGAGCTGCCTCCTTTTTATTGATCTGAACCCCATCTGCCTACCTGGTCACCTGGCCACCATATTCTTCAATTCCTTCAGTGTCCAGAAGGACATCTTATTGCCTCCCCAACTCATTTCTTTGACACCTTTGAGTAGTGCAATAGAAAATGAGACAGCTATTTTGACAACAGCAGGATACTACAAACAGCATAGTGAGACTTGCTGCATTGAAGAAGGCCATTTGGCTGTTTCTGATGGTAGTTAATTGCTAAAATTTGGTTTCACTCACCAGGCAGTGTTCATATTTTTTTCTAATATGGCCGTGGGACCTTTAACATAAGCCTGAAGTACTGAAACAGGCAAACCTGGCCTCAGTTTCCTGTCTCGCATGATGTACAGCATCTAGGATTTGTGGGCAGGTAGTTCAAATCAGTGCAAGTCTTTTAATGATACATTGCGAGATAATAATCAGAACCCTTGTTGATATGATCTCTTTCTAGCCCAGGATCATAGAAAATAGGAACAAGAGTAGGCCATTCAGACCACCAAGCCTGCCCTGCCATTAAACTAGATCTTGGTTTATCTATTTCAATGCTATTTTTCCACACTATCCCCAAATGCCTTGATATCTTCAATATCTAGAAATGGTCGATCTCTGTCTTGAATATAGTCAATGACAAAGCCTCCATAGCTCTGTGAAATGGAAAATTCCAAAGATTCACCATCTTCTTACTAAAGAAATTCCTCCTCATCCCAGTCCGAAATGGCCTACCTTTATCCTGAGACACAGACAAGGGAAACATCCTTCTTGCATCAACCCTGTTGAGCCTTGTAAGAATTGTGAATGCTTCAATGAGATCACCTCTAATTCTTCTAAATTCTAGAGAATAAACTCTCAGGACCCGATCTAACCAAACAGGAACAGAGTCCAATAGTGAGCACGTTCAGCTGCCTATTTCCAGTCACTCCCAGTGCCAAGAAACACAATGTTATCTAACTCCCATCCAGTTACATATGGGGCCTCAGTGGGGAACGTGTGCACAAGGCCACACTCAGTCCCATTTACTACACTGAGAAGCTCCGCTCACCAGAATGGCGTCCAGATCTCTTCAGCTCCTGGTGTGACCCCCAAATCCCCAACTAACTATAAAGGGATCCCCTGCAGCCACCCACGCCTACGTAGTGCACCTCCCTGGCCCAATCACTGCCACGTGAAAAATGCCAGCTTGGCACCTTGGCAGTGCCCCTGCCAGCTGTTAGCGCCACCAGGACACTTTGGCAGTGCCAGCTTGGCACGCAGGTGACAGTGCCAGGTTGGCAGTGCCAGGGCACTGAGATCGTATTAGATCTCACGAGGCATGGCGAGCTGGGTAGATCCCAGAAGAGGGATCTCCTGGCATCTACCAGCCATGTTGCGCTCGAAAAGCAGCACGCCGTGACACAACATGGTTGGTAGATCGTGTCCTCAGCCTCCATAATCTCTCCTCATCGGACAATCCCACCATCCCTGGGATGCGTCTGTTGAACCTCTGTTGCATTTCCTCTGAGACAAGTGTGGTAAGAAGACCAAAACTGCACACACTACTCCAGGTGTGGTCTCACCAAGGCTCTATACAATCGCAGCAAGACTTATTTACTACTGTTTTCAAATCCTCTTGCAATAAAAGTTGATATAGCATTTGCTTTCCAAATTGCTTGCTGCACCTGCATGTTAGTTTTCAGTGACTCGAGGACATCCAGTGGCGACACGTAGGTGGCGGTCACACATTGGGTGGCTCCTTCTAGAGCTTTTGTTTTTTTGGCCCTTTTCACACAGATTGTGGTGAGAAATTTATATGATTGTTATAAAAGTTGCAGCAACCAAAGAATGTCAAAATCACAGAAAAGGAATCTGGGAAGAAAGGGTGCGAGCAGTAGTCCGCCAGCAGGCTCGGTGGGGAATTCAGTGGGAGGAGAGATGGCAGGAGCAGAGCCCATAACTGTGGATAAATAAGCTGGCCGAAGTGATGGCGGGAGAGTTTGAGGGGCTGTTTTCCAAGCACTTCGACAGGCATCGCAAGGAGACGATGGCTTTGCTAAAGGAGTGGGTGGATGAGATTCTTGCCCAGATAAAGGAGGCTGTGGCAAAGACGTTGACGGCGGTGCGGGAGCAAGGAGAGGTGTTGGAGGAGACATTGTCGCAGCACAGTGACCAGTTCATCTCAATGGATGAGGAGTTGCAGAGGGTGGTGGAGAGAAACAAAAAGCTGAGAGCCAAAGTAGAGGACCTGGAGAACAGGTATTGAAGGCAGAGTCTGAGGATTGAAGGGCATGGAGTCCTGAGGCCAATGCATTATTTTGCGGAGATGTTCGCTAAGTTGTTGTGGGAGGAGGAAGATCCCTCCCTCCACGTGCTGGTCATGGCCCATCGGTCACTCCAACCAAAACCAAAGGCGAATGAACCACCAAGAGCTGTGATAGTCTGCTTTCAGAGCTACAAGTTGAATGAAAAGGTGTTGAGATGGACGATGCTGAATCGAGAGGTAAGGTGGGAAGGCAGTGGTATTCCAATATACCAAGATTTCACGGCAGAGGTGACTTTTATTATGGGGAAGGCGCTGTTGGCTGGGGTGGTGAAAGCAGAATATTCGGCGATTGTTATCTCGGAACATGCTCCCCATTGGGTGGACGTGGTCCTGGAGAGGTGACTGGCACGGAGACAGGTGTGGTGGTTGAATGTGGGGCTGTTGGTGGACCCAAGCCTTTGTGCAAAGATGGGAAATGTTACTGAAAATTATGTGGGGTTTAATAGGAATGGGGAGATTTCGCCGTCAGTGGTGTGGGAAGCGTTTAAGGCAGTAGTAAGAGGTCAGATCATCTCATTTCAGGCTCAGGTGGACAGAGAGGCAAGAGAGGAGCAGCAGTGGCTATTTAACAAAATTCTGGAGGTGGATGGAAAGTATGCAGAGGATCCTATTCCAGATCTTCTGGGGAGGAGAAAGGAATTACAGGCAAGGTTTGATCTTCTGTCCACAGGAAGGTGGTTCGGCAGTTGAGGCGGGAGAAGGGGGCTATGTACAAGCATGGGGAGAAGGCTGGCCAATTGCTGGAGGGCCAGCTCCGCCAGCGGGCAGCTGCGAGAGAGATTGTTCAGGTTGGAGGTGGAGCAGGGGAATTGGTGGTGGCACCTGAGCAGGCGAATAAGGCATTCGAGGAGTTTTATAAAACGTTGTATGGGACGGAGCCTCTGGAGGATGAGTTGGACATTAGGCGTTTTTAGATTGGTTGGAGTGTCCTAAATTATTTTTTCTTTTTTTTTTAAAGAGTACCCTGTGGGTCAAATATATACAAAACAACAGATGAATAACAGTATTAACATGCACAAGCAACCTTTCTTTCCTTGTTGTTGAAGGGGAGCGGGGGCAGATGTTTGAACCTTTGCCTTACTGATCACTCTCGGGCGGGTCCTGTTGGAGTGGAGATCATTTGCTCCACCCTGTGCCTCAGTGTGGCTGGGGGATCTAATGGCGTCTTTGTATCTGGAAAAGGTGAAATTTGCATTGAGTGGGGCAAGTTTGGGGTTCCACAAGAGATGGGGTTTGTTTGTACTACATTTCAAGAAGCTGGTTATCGTCAGCTGTTAAGGGGGGGGTGGCAGGGGACAGAGTGGGATGTTCGGTTGAGATTACTGCGGGGGGGGGGGGGGGGGGCTTTCTTTACTCTGTTGTCTGTTTTAAAATGTTAAAATATCAAAATTTTGAATAAAAATATTACACAAAAAAAAAAGGATTCCAGTGACTTATGAACCTGAACACCCAGATCCCTTTGGACATCAATACTTCCCAATCTCTCACCTTTTAAGAAATACAAGTAAAGTGGATTACTTCATATTTTTCCACATTATATCCCATCTGCCGTGCTCTTTATTTTCCTCCGTGAAGACCGACAGAAAGGCCAGGATTTCCCTGCCCTGCCACAGCAGGTCTCTCTGGCGGATGCATCTAGCCAACCAAAGGTCCAGTGACTTTGACTTGACAGAAGATCCCACCCAAAATATTTGTTTTGTTTCTGTCAATTCTATATTCCCCATTATAAATTCTCCCACCTTTGTCTTTGCAAAGCTTTTCCTTTTTGCATACCAAGAGAAACTTTTAAAGTAAATTTTTATGTTTCTCACTAGTATACCTCCACATTCCATTTTCTCTTTATCAGTTTCTTGTTCCTTCATTACTGAATTCTAAAATGCTCTCAATCCTCAGGCTTACTATTTTGCTTTTGCAACTTTATATATCTCTTCCTTTGCTCTAATACAATCTTTAACTTCACTTGTTATCCATGGTTGGATCACCTTTCCTGCTGGAATTTCGTGCCTCAAAGGAATATAAATGTGTTACAAACCATGTATTAAGAGGGTCATTCAGGAGGTCTTCCGTTGTCTCGGATCAGCATTACGCGACCTTCTTAATCGGATCCTCCCGCTTAGGTTTTTGCTTGTGTGTTGCGAGAAGGAACACTGTCTTAGAACATAGAACAGTACAGCACAGAACAGGCCCTTCGGCCCTCAATGTTGTGCCGAGCCATGATCACCCTACTCAACCCACGTATCCACCCTATACCCGTAACCCAACAACCCCCCCCTCCCCTTACTTTTATTAGGACACTACGGGCAATTTAGCATGGCCAATCCACCTAACCCGCACATCTTTGGACTGTGGGAGGAAACCGGAGCACCCGGAGGAAACCCACGCACACAGGGGGAGGACGTGCAGACTCCACACAGACAGTGACCCAGCCGGGAATCGAACCTGGGACCCTGGAGCTGTGAAGCATTTATGCTAACCACCATGCTACCCTGCTGTCCGTCTTGTGGTCTGATTTTCCAAAATACGATCAGAGATGGAGCAGTAGGCGCCCTTGATGGTTGTGTAGCAGTGGTCAAGGATGTTAGGACCCCTGCTGGGACAGGAGATGTGTTGGTGGAATTTTGGGGTGGAATGTACACCGCTGTGAGGATGGCAGAAGAGAATTCCCATGGAAGGAAGTATTGGCAGCACCTTACAGTCAGGTATTCCAGGTCCGGGGAGCAATAGTTCGCCAGGGTCGCCACGTCTGAGCACCAGGAGTTGAGGAGGCAAACCCTATCACCCTTCATCTTGCCTGAGGATGCTGTGCAGTCTGGTGATGGAGAACAGGCAAGAATGTTGGAATGAGGCCGAGAGGAGACAGCCATGATCGTATTGAATGGCAAAGTGGGCTCGAGGGGCTGAATTGTCTACTCGACAAGGTTGGGTTTCTCTCATCGGATCCTGGGCCCAACTACAAGCAGCCGCCATCCTAGGAAACGAAGGAATGGCGCCGGTCTGCAGGCGAGACTAAAACAACAAGGTTTCAAGTCTCCCCAGCATACTCTCAGAAACCGTCCATGTGATCTAAAACAAGCTGGACGAGCTTAATGCTAGATTTGCCCCTCAGAGGGAAATGAGAGACTGCTCGGTGCTGTTTCACAAAGATATTGCTCACTCCTGCCTCACCGGACTGTGCCATACAACCTGACAGCTTCTCGTCCACCTTGTGGAAGGTAAGTGATTGCATCTGGATGGGTCCTGGGCTCTGGATGGTTGCTCAACATACTATTTTAGAAAACCATCTAATCTGCATTCTCTCTCTTTAGATGCTGCTGCCAGCCTCTGGGATCTTCTCTCTCTCTCTCTCTCTAGGTGCTGCTGCCTGTCTCTAGATAAAAACAGCAGACTCTAAAGAGAGAGAAAGACAGGAGAATCCAGAGACAGACAGCAACATCTTTTTAAATTTTATTTTAGAGTACCCAATTCTTCTTTTCCAATTAAGGGGCAATGTAACGTGGCAAATTCACCGACCCTGCACATCTTTTTGGGTTGTGGGGGGTAAGACCCACGCAGACATGGCGAGAATGTGCAAACTCCAGGTGGACAGTGACCTGGGGCCGGGATCGAACCTAGGTCCTCGGCACTGTGAGGCCAGACAGCAGTATCTAAAGAAAGAGAGATGAGACAGGCAACAGCATCTAAATAATAATCTTTATTGTCTCAAGTAGGCTTACATTAACACCGCAACGACGTTACTGTGAAAAGCCCCGAGACGCCACATTCCAGCACCTGTTCGGATACACAGAGAGGGAATTCAGAATATCCAATTCACCTAACAGCACGAGTTTCGGGACATGTGGGAGGAAACCGGAGCACCCGGAGGAAACCCACGCAGACACGGAGAATGTGAAGACTCCACACAGACACATGATCCAAGTTGGGAATCGAACCTTGCACTCTGGAGCAGTGAAGCAACTGTGCTAACCACTGTGCTACCGTGCCGTCCAGAGACTGACAGAGACAGTGATCCAGCGACAGACAGCAGCATTTGAAGAGAGAGAAGAGACAGGCAACAGCATCTAAATAGAGAGAGAGAGAGACAGTGATCCAGAGATAGACAGCAGCATCTAAACAGAGGGAGACCCAGAGACAGGCAGCAGCAACTTGAGAGGGGGACCCAGCAGCGTCTAAAGAGAGAGAGAAAGAAAGCGACCCAGAGACAGGCAGCAGCATCTAAACCGATAGAGAGGACCCAGAGACAGGCAGCAGTACCTAAAGAGAGACAGAAAGGGTTGAGAGAGGAGGACCCAGAGACAGACAGCAGCATCTAAAGAGAGAGGGGAGATCCTCTTTAGATCTCTCTCTTTAGATGCTGCTGTCTCTGCTTTCCCCCCCTCTCTCTCTAGGTCCTGCTGTCTGTCTCGGGGTCCTCCTTTCTCTCTCTCTCTAGGTGCTGCTGTCTGTCTGAGCCATTTGCTCTCTCATTAGGTCCTGCTGTCTGTCGCTGGGTCATTCTCTCTCTCTCTTTATCCTGCTGTCTGAGTCATTCTCTCTCTCATTAGGTCCTGCTGTCTGTCTCTTGGTCCTCCTCTCTCTCTCATTAGGTCCTGCTGTCTGTCTCTGGGTCCTTTCTCTCTATCACCTAAGATGCTGCCATTTGTATCTGGGTCACTCTCGTTCTCTCTCTCATTAGGTGCTGCTGCCTGCCTCTGGGTCCTCCTCTGTCTCTCTTTTTCTTTAGGCCCTGCTGTCTGTCTCTGTGTACCCCCCTCCTATCTTTAGGCCCTGCTGTCTGTCTGTGTACACAACCCTTCCTCTCTTTAGGTACTGCTGTCTGTCTCTGGGTCCTCCTCTCTTTCTATCGCTTTTGATTCTGATGTCTGTCTCTGTGTCCACCTCTCTCTCTCTCTGTCTCTCTCTTTAGATGCTGCTTCCAGTTTCTGGGTGATCCTCTCTCTCTTTAGGTGCTGCTCTTTGTCTCTAGATCCACCTTTCTTTTTCTTTAGATGCTTCTGCCTGTCTCTGGGTTCTGCTCTCTCTCATGCTCTCACTCATTAGGTTCTGCCGTCTGACTCTGGGTCCTTCTTTATCTCTCTCTCTCGGTAATGCTGTCTGTCTCTGGTTCCTCCTATCCCTCACTCTAGATACTGCTGCCTGTCTCTGAGACCTCCTCTTTCCTCTCTTTAAGTGCTGTTGTCTCTCTCTGGGTCCTCCTCTCTGTCTGTCTCCAAGTCATACATTCTCTCTCTCTCTCCCTCTATAGATAGTGCTGTCTGGGACCTCTCTCCATCTCTCTTTAGATGCAGTTGACTGTCTCTAGGTCATTCTCTGTCTCTCTCACTCTCTCTAGAGGTCCTGATGTCTGTCTCTGGGTCAGTCTCAGTCTCTCTCTTTAGGTCCTGCTGTCTGTCTCCAGGCCTTGTCTCTCTCTCTCTAGGTGCTGCTGTGCCTCTGCATCCTCCTCTCTCTCTCTCCAGGTCCTGCTATCCTGTCTCTAATTCCTCCTCTATCTTTAGATGCTGCTGCCTGTCTTTCTCTCTCGTTGGCGCCTGTTATCTGTAGCTGGTTCATTCTCTCTCTCTTTTGGTCCTGTTGTCTGACTCTGGGTCCCTTCTCTCTCTAGATACTGTTGTCTGTCTCTGGGTCCCCCCTCTCTCACTTTAGATGCTGCTGTTTATCTCTGGGTCTTCCCCTCTATCTCTTTTTAGGCTCTGCTGTCTGTCTCTGGGTCCTCCTCGCTCTATCACTTTAAGTAATGCCGTCTGTCTCTGGGTCACTCTCTCTTTAGATGCTGCTGTTTATCTCTGGGTCCTCCTCTCTCTCTAGGTACTGCTGCCTGCCAGGTCACTCTCTCTTTATATGCTGCTCCGTCTCTGTGCCTTCCTCTCTCTCTCTACCCCTCTTTAGATACTGCTGCCTGTCTTTAGGTTCTCTCTCTTTAAGTGCTGCGGTCTGTCTCTGGGTCGTCCCCTCTCCTGCCCTTTTAGCTACTGCTGTCTGTCTCCGGATCCTCCTCTCACCCGCCCTTTTAGGTATTGCTGTCTGTCTCGACATCCTCCTCTCACCTCTTTTAGGTGACACGTCTATTTCCGTGTCCTCTCTCTCGCTCTTTGAGTTCCTGCTGCCTGTCACTGGATCCTCGTTGCTCCCGCCCTTTTTGGTGCTGCTGTCTGTCTCTCGGTCCTCGTTGCTCCCGCCCTTTTTGGTGCTGCTGTCTGTCTCTCGGTCCTCGTTGCTCCCGCCCTTTTTGGTGCTGCTGTCTGTCTCTCGGTCCTCGTTGGTTCCGTGGTCCTGATGGAATCGGAACTGAGCATCAAGTAAGTGCTGCTTGACAGCTATGTCAACAACCCCATCCATTGCTTTGCAACTGGGTTTGATCCATTTGAATTGTGTACTTAGGAATGCATGGGAAGGGATCCGATCCATTTGAATTTTATACGATGAGGGAATGGCAAGGGATTTAATCCTTATGTATTGGATATAATGGGTGCGATTGGGAAGACATTAGATCAATTTGAATTGTACACACTCAAGTAGTACCTTCTATATCCTAACCACTTGTTGCATGACATTTTTTTTCTTCCTACATCATTGCTTCTTTTGCTAATTACTTTAAATCTATGCCCTTTGGTTTACAATCCTTCCACCAATAGAAACAGCTCCACTCTGTCCAGACCCCTCATGATTTTGAATACCTCTATCAAATCCCCTTCTCTCCTCCAAGGAGGACAATCTCAACTTCTCCAATCTATGTAACTCAAGTCTTTCATCCTTGGAATCAATCTCATGAATCTTTTCTGCATCCTCTCTCATGCCTTCACATCCTTCCTAAAGTGTGGTGCCCAGAACTGGATGCAATACTCCAATCTTAAACAGTTTTTAATACAGGTTTAATGTAACTTCTTTGTCAGGATGCTGTAAGCTTTATTGATGCACTCTCCACCTGTCTTGCATCCGCAACTGCATCCCCGTAGAATTGTACCCCTTTTATTTTATATTATCTCTCCACATTCTTCCTACAAAAATTAATCACTTCACAGTTCTCTGCATTAAATTTTATCTACCGCTTGTCCACCCCTTTCCATCAATCTAATTCCCTTTGAAGCTTTACATTATTCTCCTCATCATTCCAAGTTTGTCTGGAACAACAAATTGTGTCTTGTACACCAAGATCTAAGTCATTAATGTGTTTCAGGAAGAGCTGAGGTCCTAACACAACTCCTCAGAAGTTCCACTATAAACCTTCCTCCAGTCTGAAAACAAACCATTACCCACTACTTTCTGTTTCCTCTTACTCCGCTAATTTTGTATCCATGTTGCTAATTGGTCCTTTTATTCCATGAGCTCTAATTTTGCTCACAAGTCCATTGTGTGACACTTTATCAGTTGCCCTTTGAAAGTCCATGTAAACTACATCAACAACATTACCCTCATCAACCCCAAGTAGTTGAACATGATTTTCCCTGAACAAATTCATGCTGGCTTTGCATACTTAACTCAAATTTGCCCAAGTGACTATTCATGTTGTCCCAAAATATAGTTTCTAGAAGTTCCCCCCCCCCCCCCCCCCCCCCCATTGAGATTATACTGACAGGCCTGTAGTTGCTGGGTTTATCTTTACACTCTTTTTGAATAAGGAATGATTCGGGAGGGGATTGATCCAGTTGAATTGTACACTGAAAGAGAAGATTTTTTGCCTATCCTAATGGTGTAAAAGAAGAATTTTAGAAGAACAGTTTTATCCTTTGACATTTTGTAACAAAACTGAAATGTCTTATGGGCATTAACTGGATCTGCCTCCCTTTCACAAATTGGTGTGAGTTCTCATTCTCGGGAAAGAAAATATGTAATTTTTGGGAATTGTGACAGCCCCCCCCCCCCCCCTTCTCTCATTTTAAGGGCGTCCATTAACATTTTAAACAAATGCAGTTATAGTGGATTAATGGTGAATTAATCTAACGGGCTTTGCACTTCTAATTAGATCATCCATAATTCATTAAGAAAGAAAGCGCATTAGGATGATAGGGAGCTGGTCACCAGCTTTTTGGAGCAGGTCCGACTTGAGCTCCTCCTCCCTATTCTCACATTCCCAGCACAATCACACATCAGAGAAGAGAGCAGGGCAGCCTGCTGACAGGACAGGGCAAGGCACAAGCTGAACTGCATCTTAGAGAGAGTATACCTGACAAGAGGAAGTACCTCTTCACAAGGACCTCCCTCCCCTGCCCAAGCTGCGAAGTATCTGGGACTTAGCCATGTGAAAAAAATACAGCACTGGGTGGACCTCAGTGATCAGTACTCATCCATTCAGGTGCCACTGGCCTCTAATTGTTTTTCTCTCTCTCTCCCTGTGAGTTGGAACAACATGGCTGCTGAGATTGCGCAGAAAGAATGAAGAGTTAATAAAAATTCTGCATTTCTCTCTCTCTCTCTGGATTTCTGACGGATCTGGATTGTGTTTTTTTGGATTCTACCACCAACTCCCCTCCCCCTTCTGTCTCTCCCCCCCCCCCCCCCCCCCCCTCTCTCTGTCACACACACATTCCCTGTGGAACAGATAAAGAAGACCTAGGAAGCAGAAAATGACTGCAGGTAAATCTTGCAAGCGATTAGCAGTGCCCGCAACAAACAAAAAAAAAGGCACCTTCCGGGGGGAGGGGGCAAAGGATTGCTGTGAGTTAATGCGTCTGGGGAAGGAAGGGGTGGCGGTGGGGATGTAGGGGAGAATCGGGACCGATCCTGATGTGGATCGGCGTCTCAGAGACCCATATCTGAGTGCCCAATGGTAGCTCTTCCCCCCCTTCTCTCTACGCATGCTTTCGATATTCGATTTCTTGCAACTGTGAAACTGAAAGGGATCAGCAGTTCCTCTCAATCCCCGATATTGTTAATCTCAGAGTCTAATGTCATGGAGGGGGGAGGATCGTGTGAAGAGAAAATCTTGTTTAAAAACTACAGAGAGGGACAACATCCGATGTAAGTCTATTTGGCTTTTGATTTTTTTTCCTTCTGCAATGCTTCTGTCTCTGGCGTGTCTTTGAAAGGCAGAGGCCCCCTTTGCTGACTGCTGTTGGTTGATGCAGTCTCTACTGCTGTGTTTACGAACAAGCTCTTTTCGGGTGGCCTGTCTGCCAGCAGATAGAGGGCTGGCAATGCAAATTGCAGCTCACAGATATCATTCCCCCCCCCCCCCCCCCCACCGGTTTAAGTGTAAGGCTGTCTGTCTTGAGAGACATTGGCAGAGATTTGGAGGGAAGGAGGAATTTAATGTAAACAATCATTTATAGATATTTGAGTCTGTGTGTGCATGTATATATTAATATTATATATTGCTTTTGGAACAGTGCACCAGGTTGAAGAAATGCAAAGTCGCTTATTAACGTGACAGACCGAAATATGAGGGAAACATGTTACACAAAGCTTGCCAATGCACAACCCAGGAGCTTATCTATGTCACGCTCATTGGTGGGGTTTGGAGGAATAAGGACCCCAATGTATTTTCCTTAGAATTAGCAGGTGATGAAATGCAACCAGTGCAACTCTGTTTATCTATAGTTATAAATGGTGCTATTTACATTGGGAAGCGTAGAGTTTTTACACGGAAAGAGACCTACCAGCCCATCGTACACCTATTTACTATAATCTCATTTCCCAGCACTTGGCCCCTAGCCTTGTGCGCTGTGGCATTTCAAGTGCTAGTCTAAATACTCATTAAATGTTGTGAGGGTTCACGTCTTTATTGATCAATAAGGGGATCAAGGGTTATGGGGAGAAGGTATGAGAATGGAGATGAGAAAAATATCAGCCATGATTGAATGGCGGAGCAGACTCGATGGGCTGAGTGGCCTAATTCTGCTCCTATGTCTTATGATCTTATGGTCTACCACCCTATCAGGCAGTGAGTTCCGGATTCCCACCGCCCTCTGGGTGAAAACGTTTTCCCTCAAATCTCCTATAAGCCTCTCGCACATTACCTTAAATCTATGTCTCCTGGTTACTGGCCCCTCCGCTAAGGGGAAACGTGCCTTCCGGTCCACTCTCATAATTTTATACACCTCAATCAGCTCCCCCCTCAGCCTTCTCTGCTCCAATGAAAACAACCCCAGCTTATCCAGTTTCTCTTGATAGCTGAAATGCTCCAGCCCAGGCAACCTCCTGGTGAATCTCCTCTGCAACCACTCTAGGGCAATTGCTTCCTTCATGTAGTGCGGTGACCAGCACTGCATGCAGTACTCCAGCTGTGGTGTAACCAGTGCTTTATACAGCTCCATCATAACCTCCCTGCTCTGATATTCTATGCCTTAGTTAATAAAACCAAGTAACCACTCCAGTGTCAAAGCTGGCCATTGACTCTTAATAGATTGCCTCAGGCAGAGAATTTCAAAGCAGCAAAGCTTAAAAACTTCCAGAGGGTGCATGAAAGGTAGTGATAGTACTCTCACCTAAGAGTCAGCAGGTTTCTTGTTCAAGTCCCGTTCCAATGTCAGTATTGAGGGAACACTATTCTGTTGGTGAAGCTATTTTACAGATGAGATGCTAAACCAAGGCCCCATCTATCCTCTCAGGTGGATGTGAAAGATTTCACAGCCACTAATTCAAATAATTTTCGGCAGTGGCCTGGCCAAAATTTATACTTCAAATATCATCAGTAAAAAAGAACAGATGGTCTGGTTACTATCAGATTGGGTTTCTGGGAGCTTGCTGTACAAACATTGGTTGTTGCGATTCCCACACCACAACAATGATTGCTCTTCAAAAGGTTGACTGTAAGGTGCTTTCGGACATCCTGAGCTCATGATAGGCACAAGTTATTTTTTTAACCTTTAGCCAGGCTCAAGGTGTAAGAATTTTATATGAATGCCTGTCGGCATTGGGACACAATTCAAAGTCATGTGACCTATTCCGACAGCCATATTTCCCCCTCAACCAAAATCAGTTTTGACAGAATGAAAGGTTGTATTTTGGTGTTCAGAGTCCTCATGGCAAGGGAATATTCCATTGCAAAACACACATGTTTCTTTTTTTTTATTTTTAAAAATAACTTTAGAGTACCCAATTACTTTTTTCCAATTAAGGGACAATTTTGCGTGGCCAATCCGCCCAACTTCCACATCTTTGGGTTGTGGGGGTGAAACCCACGCAGACACGGGGAGAATGTGCAAACTCCACACGGACAATGACCCAGGTCCTCAGCGCCGTAGGCAGTAGTGCTAACCACTGTGCCACCCTCTTTTATTAAATTTTCACCCTCCAGTTTTGAAGGGGGTGGAGAGCACTGACTATCCACACTCAATAGCTATTATAGTATATAAGAAATAGGAATTGGGCATATGGATCCTCAAGACTTCTCCGCCATTCAATAAGATCATACTTCTGTATCAACTCCATTTTCCCGCTTTATCCTCATATTTTGATTTCCTTAGTGTCCAAAAATCTATTGCTCTAGGTCTTGAATATAGTTATCATTTTGAGCATCCACAGAGAATTCTAGAGAATGCCAAAGTTTCACAGACCTTGTTGTCATTATTCAAGTGCGTAGCCTTGACAGTGAGTGTTGGCAGGCAACGAAAGATGGAAGGAATTTCAGCCAAGCCTGATTTGGGAATCACTGAACTTCAGCTGATCTCTGCCCCCACTATCTCCCAGCCATCCCATCCAGCTCAAGGTCACTGAAAAATTGCAATATCCCTTTTGTAGGTTAAGACTAGTAAACTAGGTTAAGACTGGAGTTTGTGTGGAGCAAACCTGGGATCTTCCAGATCTGTATGCCTCAGCAACACAGTTAAATTACCAAGAGATTAAAACGGGCCAATTTATTCCTGCTTTATGCACATCTGGGGGTGGGATTTCTGGATGACCTGATAGAAATCCTTAGGTTTTGAGAGTAGACAGAGATTTCCACTTGAAGAAAAGCAAAACTTAAGGCCATTAAAATTAGATCACCAAGAAATCAAGTGGGAATTCAGAAGAAACTTATTTATTCAGAGAGTAATGAAAACATAGAACTTGCTACCACAGAGAATGGTACAGATCATAGAATGGTTACAGCACAGAAGAGGCCATTCAGTCCATTGTGTCCATGCCAACTCCCTTTAGGAGCTGCTCAGCTAGTCCACTCCCCTATCTTCTCTCCACAGTCCTGTAAATTTTTTCTCTTCAATAATTATTTAATTCCTTTTTGAAAACCAAAATTGAACGTGCCTGCATCACACTCTTAAGACAGTGCATTCCAGATCCTAACTATTTGCTGTATGTAAAAAAATAAATAAAAGTTTATCCTCTTGTTACCTTTTGCCAATCACCTTAAATTGGTGTCCTCGGGGAGCACGGTAGCGCAGTGGTTAGCACTGATGCTCACAGTGCCGAGGACCCGGGTTTAATCCGGCTCCAGGTCACTGTCTGTGGAGTTTGCACATTCTCCCCATGTCTGTGTGGGTCTCACCCCCACAACCCAAAGATGTGCAGGGTAGGTGGACTGGCCCACTAATTTGCCCCTTATTTGGGAAAAAAATGAACTGGATAAATTAACCTGGTGTTTTTTTTAAATTGCTATCCTCTGGTTCTTACCTTTTTCTGCCAATGGGAACAGTTTCGACTCCGTCTCGACCCATCAGAATTTTGAACACCTCTCAACTTTCTCTGAAAAACATAGAAACTAGGAGTAGGAGTAAGCCATTTGGCCCTTTGAGCTAGCTCCGCCATTCAATATGATCACAGCTAATTTTCTATCTCAATGTCATATTTCCACTTTCTTCCCAAACCCCTCAATGTCATTAAAATGTAAAAGATTATTTATCTCTTTCTTGAATACATTAAATGACTTTACCTTCATAGCCATCTGTGGTAGTGAATTCCACAAGTTCATTGTCCTTTAAGTAAGGAAATGTTTCCTCGTCTCAGTCCTAAATGGTCTACCCCACACCCTGAGACTGTGTCCCCTGGTTCTGGATTCCTCAACCAGGGAAAACATCCTCTCTGTAGCTAGTCTGTCCAGCCCTGTTCTCTAAGCTTCAACAATCTATCCACGTTACTGAAGTCTGTCATCCCCAGAATAATTTTCTATACCCTTTCCAATGCCTTCATATCCTTCCTTAAGCATGGTGCTCAGAATATTCCAGTTGAGACTGATCCAGTGTTTTATAATGGTTTACAATGTTCTTGTATTTTGTGTATATTTATAAACCCCAGGATCGTGTACAATATAATAATAATATAATAATCACTTATTGTCACAAGTAGGCTTCAATGAAGTTACAGTGAAAAGCCTCTAGTCACCACATTCCGGCGCCTGTTCGGGGAGGCCGGTACGGGAATTGCTGCTGGTCTTGTTCTGGGTAAGAAGCCAGCTGTTTAGCCCACTGTGCTAAACCACACCCTTAATAGGGTGTATGCCCTATTAACCACTTTCTCTACATGCCTTGCTATCTTCAAGAATTTATGCACATAGATACCAGAACCTCCTGCTCTTACACCCCCTTTAGAATTGCTTCCTTTATTTTATATTGCCTTTCCTTGTCCTTCCTGTCAAAATATATTACTTCAGACTCCTCTACATTAAGTTTCATCTGTCGCGTATCCAGACACACTACTATCTTGTTATATGTTATCTTGAAGTCGATCTCTCCCATCCTCACAGTTCTCAATACTTCCAAGTTTTGTCATCTGCAAATTTTGAAATTATGCCCTGAACACCAAAGTCCAAATTATTAATATTGTTCAAGAAAAGCAATGATCCTAATAATAAGTCCCACTCCATGCCTTCCTCCAGTCCTAAAAACAGCTATTCACCACTGCTCTTTTTCCTGTCACTCAGCCAACTTTGTACACGTGCTGCCTCTGTCCCTTTTATTTCATTCAACTTTGCTGATAAACACCTTTGGAAGTCCTTGTACACCACATAGACTGCATTGGCCTCATCAACCCTTGCCCTGTTCCTGCCCCTCCTGAGCTCTGCACATGTGATTTTGCTGCTGGTCACTTCGGGATGGTGAGAGAGGGAAGAGGTGAAGAAAATGAGGCACAGATCAAGATTCCTATCTCTGAGTTTTCCCCATATTAAACTCTGGCACAACACAAACTTTTTCTGAAAAATGTTAATGTGGCGTTTTAAAAAAAAATTCATGGAATTTAGGCATCACTGACAAGTCCTACATTTGTTGTCAATCCCTAATTGCTGTTGAATTGAGGGGCTTGCTCAGCCATTTCAGAGGGCAGTTAAGAATTAACCACATTGTTGTTATCTGGAGTCATGTGAAGACCAGACTGGAAAAGGACAGCAGATTTCCTTCCCTAAAGGGCCATTAGTAAACCAGATGGGTCTGCATGACCATCGATGATAGTTTCATGGTCACCATTAGACTAACTTTTAATTCCAGATTTATAATTAATTGAATTTAAATTCCAGCAGCTGTTGTAGTGGAATTTGAACCCATGTCCCCAGAGCATTAGCCTGGGTCTCTGAATTATTAGTCCAGTGGCATTACACTATGCCACCATAAGAGACGGGAAACATAGAAGACTTGGAAACTCTGTATTTCTGTTACTTGTTTCTCTGTCAAAATATTGGACTTGAGAGCTTTCTCTTGATAAAAACAAAATATTACAGACCTCCACAGGACATAGTGCCTTTGTAAGGAGCCTCCCATAATCCCCTCCAGCTCCAGCCCCTGTGACTGACGGGAAGGATACCAACAGCCCAAGTCTGAAGCACCCACTGAACGATCAATTTTCTGCCTCATATGTTTAGTGGTGCTCTTAATTTGGCCCAGCAGCTGTTTCTTACATCCCTCAATTTCACCGCTCACCCTTATCATTGTCCCATTTCACCTCTGTCCTTGACGTGCATCTTACTCCATGTCGCCGTGAGCTACATTATGGGCTGGGAGGTGTTGCCAGAACTGGGACTCATTTCTATTCCCTCACCTCTTACTGTCTAGTGAGAGAAAGCAAGGGAATGCTATTAAGAAGTAGGACTCTCTCAGCAGACATGGAACAAGCGAAAGAACCACAACAGCATGTAGTTTTTAAAAAATAAAACAAATGCACATTACAGGTAACTATTAAGTCCAAAGGAAAACACAAAATTAATTTTAATGACCAGCAATACAAAGTTACAGTAAAAACATTTTTGAGAGTAATCAGCAAGATATCCCTGTTATCAATTTTGAGGCATTACAACAGAATAAGGAACCGAGTAGTGCCAAATAAATAGCCAATTGAATGAATCTATTTATCACAAGAAAATCGAGATACAACCATAACTAGGGGAGGGAAGAATGGGAGAAGGAGAAATCCAGAAGATGATAAGGCTGCAAAGGGAAACAGTAAAAGCGATATCTAAACCCAGAATGATAGGGAACCTTGGATGATTTAATTATGAGGACAGGTTGCATAAACTTGTCTTGCATTTCCTTGAGTATAAAGGGATGATCTGATTGCAATGTTTAAGATATTAAAAGGATTCCATAGGGCCCATACAGAGAAAATATTTCCCCTGGTGAGGGTATCAAGAAAAGTCAGAAAAATCTTAAAGTTAAGGACCAAATCCCTTAAGTTAAATCTGGATGCACTTCTTCTCACCAAGGGTAATAGAGGTCCCTCCACCCAAGACATCAGAAGAACACTTTTAAAAAAGTAGTGTCATGGGATCTTTTACCCCCACCTTCAATTTAGCGTACTAATTTGAAGCTAACACATATCTATCTAAAGTCTCCATTCCCTCCTTTCCCATTTCAATTAAATTCTTGGGCAGGATTCTCCGTTGGCGGATGCAGAAATCGGGAAACCCGCTTGGGCAGAGAATAGGTTCCGACGCCAAAATTGCGGCGGACGCCGTTTTGACGCCAAATTGTAATTCTCCGGTGCCTCAACAACAGTTTCAATGCGGTCCTGAATGCATGTACAGTAAACACTGTTTGCATATATCATTAGCTGGGCTGACCCAGTATTCTCCGGGGCCTCTGTGATTCTCCGCCTCCAATGGGCCAGTACCCGATAGTACAGTTCACTTGTGCTTTTAAAAATCGTGAAACGGGCAGCACAGCTGCACAGTGGTTGGAAAACTACAGCCTCATGGCACCGAGGTCCCAGGTTTGATCCCGGCTCTGGGTCACGGTCCGAGTGGAGTTTGCATATTCTCCCCGTGTTTACATGGGTTTCTCCCCACAACCCAAAGATATGCAGGGTAGGTGAATTGGCCACGCTAAATTGCCCCTTAATTGGGAAAAATGAATTGGGTACTCTAAATTTTTTTTTAAATTGTGAAACTGGCTTTGTGGCTGCTGAGGGGGAGAGAGGGAATACAGAAAGTGTCCAACATCGCCATAATGTGCTGACAGTTGTGCCACTGGCTGGCCGGGTTTCTGCCAGGGCTGGGGGGAGTAGCGGTGGGTGGCTAGGAGGTAGGCTGTGGGGCCAGGGTGGACAGGCATGGAACACCATTGCCATAGCCGGAAAGGCAGCCATGCAGCTGCGCACGCCGCTGACAGCCCATTGTGAACTTAGGCCCTTGGGACGTATAGGAATCCCTCCAAGCTAACCCCCTAGGTGCCCTCTGGCCCCAGCGACCCATCAGCTATATGGGTGTGCTCCAGTGCAACCAGTGCCATCTTGTTGGCTAGGATGAGTGTGTGTGGGGATTGTAATGCGTATATGCGGCTGCAGCTTGTCAGCCTCATGAGTATCATGCACAGACCCGGCGAATCCTGCACCATTTTCATTGGAATCGGTCGCGTTCCACGTGCCACCGATGCTAGCCCTTCCACAGTAGCTGCTTTGGTCCAGGTTCGGCGCCAGTTTTCCTGTCGTGAAAGTCCACGAATCCTGCCCCAACGTCAACACTTAGTCTCAGGAATGGAGAATTCAGCCACTGGACTTTGCTGTGGTGTTGTGGAGATTCTGTGCTGTAATTTCAATGTAAAATCTAAATTGTTCAAAGAGTAGACCATTTTAATTTTAAAAAATAAATTTAGAGTATCCAATATTCTTTTTCTAATTATAGGGCAATTTAGTGTGGCCATTCCACCTACCCTGCACATCTTTGGATTGTGGGGGTGAGACCCACGCAGACACGGGGAGAATGTGCAAGCTCCACCCAAACAGTGACCCGGGGCCGGGATCGAACCCGGGTCCTCGGCGCCGTGTGACAGCAGCGCTAACCAATGCAACCGTACCGTCCTAAACACACCATTTTAAAATTCCCTTTTGATTTTTCACTTGGGTTGCTCAGGGTATTGTTAAATAAAATCTTTAATTCCTGGATAATCTTGGTGGGTTGACAACCCTTATGTAACTGTATGTAGAATGTGTGTGTGTGTTTCCAGTGGAATACCTGGCCATGTCCCATAGCCACCCTTTCCCCGACAGAGACAATTTGTGATTTGCCTCAACGCTTATCACCATGGAAACAGCCACATCATTTATAATAGTTCTATTTGCTTTTCTCCAGGTAAATTATTAATCATTGGATTTTGTTTGGAGTGGCCAAATCATCCAATTGTTCTGGATATCCATCAGAGCTCAGCTTTGTTCCTAAATGTGTGTCACCAATAAGACCAGAAACAAGGGTTAGAGTTAGCAAGTCCGTTTGAATGTATTCAACAACAACTTGTATGAAAGCAAAATACAGTTGATGCTGAAAATGTGAAATAAAAACAGAAATAGTCACCAGGTCAGATAGCATTTCTGGAGAGAGGAATAGAATTAACATTTCAGGTCAATGACTTTTTGTCAGAAAATGGAACTTGAATTCATATATATAAAAAAAAACAACAACTGGTTTAGCACAGTGGGCTAAGACAGCTGGCTTGTAATGCAGAACAAGACTAGCAGCGTAGGTTCAATTCCCGTACCTGCCTCCCTGAACAGGCACCGGAATGTGGCGACTAGGGGCTTTTCACAGTAACTTCATTGAAGCCTACTTGTGACAATAAGCAAATATTATTATTATAATATAGGCCTGTAATGTGGTAAAACACCCAAAGGTGCTTCACAGAAGCAGAATTTAACACCGAGCCACATAAGGAGATATTAGGGTGGATGATCAAAAGCGTGGTCAAACGGGTAGGTTTTAAGGAACCTCTAAATGGGAAGAAATATGTAGAGAGATGGAGGGAAGTCCAGAGCTTAGGGCTAAGTGGTTGAGGACACTGTTGCCAATGATGAAATTATTAAAATCGGGGATACTCAAAGGACCAGAATTGGAGGAATGCAGATATCTTTGGAGGATAGGGCGGGGTGGGATGATGGAGGGATTTGGAAACAAAAATGAGAAGTTTAAAATTGAGTCTTTCCTTCACATATACAATATAGGTCAGCGAGCATAGGGGTGATGGGTGAACAAGCGTTGATGAGAGTTAGGACACGGGCAGCAGAGTTTTGTATGATCTCAGGTTAATGGAGGTTAGAAAATGAAGATGCCACCTCTCACCTCCGTCTGCCCTGTCTCCACACTCCTGCAGTTGGTTAGTAGTTGTACAGCCATTTTTCTCATTTCTGATGAGGAAATGGAAAATCTTTTTGAAATGCCTCTGATTTTGCTCCAAGGTGTTGCTCAGAGCAGTGTTCTCAAGATTAGATTTCAATTCCTGGAATCTTCAGGATAATCCCAGAGGGTTGGAAACCTGAGGGGTGATCCAAACATGAGAGCTGAAGTGACAACCGTTGACATTCATTTAACTTTATTGACCTCAGGAAAGGTAGAAAGATGCCTATGGAGTGGCAAAGATTTTTCTTTTGACACAGAGAATGTTTTGAACTGCCTGAAAAGGTGGCCAAAGCAGATTCAACTATAACTTTCAAAAGAAAATCAGATAAATATTTGAAAAGGAAAAATTTGCAGGGAAATAGGACTATTGAATAGCTCTTTCAAAGAGCCAGCATGGATCTCAGGGCTGAATGGCAGCCTTCTATCGTGTTTCAGTCCATTAGATGTCCAGAGCTCGTGGATGTTCTGGACTCTTGCGCCAAAGTCGATTGATCAACAATTTACCCGAGTGGAGGAAGAAACCTGAGGTAACCATATTAAAATATGTGGCTATTACTTTGGTGGTAGAGAAACTTCAAATGGTCTGTTTCAAGCAGTGTTGAGGGAACTTGTAAACTTATCTCAGTGCAGGGAAATCCTCGGACAAAGTTTGGGCCATAATTTTGCTGCTCCTCCGTGATATTTTTAATGTACATTGAATGATAAAGAATAAAATCTCAGCTGTTTTGGTACTTAGTCATGCGGAACCATATAGTTCACAACGGTCTGACCAATTTGGTCTCCAGATGAGTTAGCTATCTCAACCAGGACAGTGGGGTGAGCATCACAGTTTGCTTTAATGCCCCTGGGCTATGGAGAGGGAAATATTTCCCTTCTGGAAAGGGTGTGGTGCACATAGCCACTAAGGACTGGATTATGCTCGACATTGATGTTAACTAGCAATTGCTTGTGAGTAGTGGAGGGTCACAGGCGGGTTGTGAACTACCACAGCAAGTTTCAAGTTCCTTGAGGGTTTAAAAGCAAAAGTAAATCTGTATGTGATAAAATTTCAGGGAGACACGTGCTCTCATCAGTGAGTAAGTCTGTATCTGTCTGTGTTGCTGATTTGATTACGTGCAACAGATGGCTCCATTCTGACACAGCAGGATAATGAAGAAGAGACGTGATTCCTGGAGTATCTACAGGATGCAAGAGTAGTTCAATTGCAGCAATGTGGAAACAGAGTGAGGGAGGGAGAACGCGAGTGGGAACAACAGACAGCAAGTGAGAGCATAATAACAGAATCAGAGACAGATAGACAGTATGGGAGAGAGAGAGAAAGAGACAGTCAGGGTACAAGAGAAAGGCAGGCAGAAAGAATGCGAGAAAGACCATGTGAAAGCAAGATAGATCATAGAATTTAGATGCAGAAGGAAGCCATTCAGCCCATCGAGTCTGCACCGGCTCTTGGAAAGAGCACCGTACTTAAGCCCACACCGCCACCCTATCCCTGTAACCCAGTAATCCCACCTAACCCTTTTTGGACACTAATGTCAATTTATCATTGCCAATCCACCTAACCTGCATATCTTTGGACTGTGGGAGGAAACCAGAGGAAACCCACGCAGACACGGGGAGAACGTGCAGACTCCACACAGATAGTGACCAAGCCGGGAATCGAACCTGGGACCCTGGAGCTGTGAAGCAACAGTGCTAATCACTGTGCTACCATGTTGTCCATGATGCAGAAAGGCAAAGATCGAAAGGGTGAAACACTGATGGAGGCAATAAAGGAAGGAGATAAATGCAGAGAATGAGTGTGAGGGAGGAAAATTGTGAGAGGAGTTGCAGGTGAAGACAGATTTACTGAGGCTAGCGTGAGCGATAGTCATACAGGCAGAGAATGAGAGTGTATTAGAGAGAGAAAAAGGAGACCTGTTGAGATGTTCTGTGAGTAATGTAGCCAAAAGCAGAGAGAGACAATCAGAAAGTAAAACAGTCTGAAAGCCAATGGAAAAGAGGATGTGGGATCTCTCCCATGGTGCAGGTGCAGTTTGTTTTCTGATCAATGTTAGTTATTGTGAAGATTTGTACTTTTTCTGATTTGATTTGATTGTAACATTTTGGGATACATCTTGGCCATTGTTGGCAACCCCTCCTCCATCCACGGATGGGCAGCGCTCCTCCAGGATCGGGTGGGTGACCCCTCCTCCCTCCATCCACTTGTGGGCACCCCCTCCTCCATCCACAGATGGGTGACCCCTCCTCCATCCACGGATGGGCGACCCCATCTCATTCCCCTCCAGTAGAGTCCAAATGGAGAATGAGATGAATGAGAACAGACTGAGATCTAAAGTGTGGCGCAAAGAAAGCCCCCAAGGTTAAGGGGAGTGGAGCTGAGATAATTCAGACAGAAATTGAAAGAGTGATGCCAACATCTGTGCAGGGAGCAGCAGAATCTGAGGAATCTAAAGTCTTGATCAAAGGTATGTTTTGAGGTAAGGATCTAAAATAAAGGACTAGAAAAAATAAACCAGGTTTAAGAAGTATGAGATATTAAATCTTAAGTCTTAAGCTTTATTTCTGGTAAGTTTGGTTGGTAGTCTAATAAATAAAGGCATGAAAGACACCTCATGGCATGTACATGCTGTGTGATGTGGAAGCTTCAGGATGCTGCTCATGTCCTGAGGAACCACATGTGCAGGAAGTGTCTTCAGCTGGAAGAGCCTGAGCTCTGGGTTTTGTAGCTTCACTCGCAGCTCGAATCACTAGAGTGTATGCAGGGATAAGGCTGAGAGCTTTATGGATATCACATTTCAGAAGGTGGTCACCCAGCAGTTTGAGTGAGCTGGTAGAGAGGGAATGGCTGACTACCAAACAGACAGAAGAGGACCAGGCAGGTAGTGCAGGAGTTCTCTGAATATGTGTTGCTCTCTAACTACTGGTGAGTCCAATGGTTCCTTTGGTGAGTACCAGAGCTAAGTTTATGGCTGGCTCAGCTGTACAGAGGGGGAGGAAGAAGGACAGCAATAAAATAGTAATAAGGGATTCAATAATTAGAGGAGCAGGCTGGTGTCTCTGCGACCACATAAGCGATTGCAGGATGGTTTGTTACGTCCCTGCTGCCTGGATAAGGATGTCACTGAATGGCTAAAAACATTATGAGAGGTGAGGGTGAATAGCCAGATGTCATGGTCCATATTGGTACCAACAACAAAGAGGGATGAGGTCCTGCAGGCAGATTCTAGGGAGGATGGAAAGAAATTAAAAAGTAGATTATCATAGAATTTACAGTGCAGAAGGAGGCCATTCGGCCCATCGAGTCTGCACCGGCTCTTGGAAAGAGCACCTTACCCAAGGTCAACACCTCATCCCTATCCCCATAACCCAGTAACCCCACCCAACACTAAGGGCAATTTTGGACACTAAGAGCAATTTATCATGGCCAATCCACCTAACCTGCACATCTTTGTGACTGTGGGAGGAAACCGGAGCACCCGGAGGAAACCCACGCACACACGGGGAGGATGTGCAGACTCCGCACAGACAGTGACCCAAGCCGGAATCGAACTAGGGACCCTGGAGCTGTGAAGCGATTGTGCTATCCACAATCCACAAGTAGGTAGTAATGTCTGGGGTACACCTGTACTAGTGAATACAGAAATAGAAGCATAGTGCACCTGAATATGTGAGAGACGATACAGCAGGGAGGGCTTTGAATCCTTGAAGTAGGTGGGACCTGGACAAGATGGATACGTTGCACTTCAACTGGCCTGGAACCCTTTTAGCTAAACACAGGATCAAGTATGAAATCAGATGTAATGCATGTTCTTGTCATCTTGTATGTCTCATTTTGGGGGGACGACAATGAATTGGATTCAATTTGAATTTGAATAGTTTCTTTGAGTGATGGGAACCTGAGTGTGCATTCTTGAAGAAGATGAGCAAAGCTGGAAATAGAAAGCAGGAAATTAGTAGCAAGTATGGAAAGCAAAGAAATCAAAGGTTAGAATATGGTCAACAAAGCGGGGAGAGTGTGGGCTTGGCATCAGGGGGTGTTGTGGGCTTGTGTTCTTTGTTCCTGTGGATTTTTGGTTTCCTGATATTTCTATGTACATATGCAAAATGCCTTTAATAAAAACATTTAAAAAAAAGAAAATGGACAACAAAGGAGTTGTTTCAGAGAGCAATAGTATATGCTTCAATGCAAGAGTCAATGAATAAAGCAGAAGGTGAACTGACGGCACAGATTATGAAACTATAACCATTACTGAAATACAGCATAAAGAAGGGCAGGGATAGCAGCTCAACATCCTGGTTACAAGGCTTTCAAATGGCAGAGAAAAGATAAAAATGGAGGGTAGGGTCAAATGTTGGCCATATGGGTTGAACTGAGGAACTGAAAAGGGACATTCTCACCACTGATAGACACCCAACTGGCCAGAGAGAGATAGAAGAGCAAATATCTAGGTAATTATCTGAAGTTTAGGAACAATAGGGTATAGTAATAGGAATTTAAATTACCCCAATATTAGCCAGGATATAATCAGCGTAAAGAGTATGTAGAATCCCTAAAATGTGGGTGGAGGAAGGGTGATAGGGGCATTTTAGTGGTAAGACCATAAGATGAAAGAGCAGAAGTAGGCCATTTGGCCCACTAAGTACACAATGCCATTTAAGATCATGACTGATCTGAAAATATAATTCTCAACTCCACTTTCCTGTCTTATCCCCATAACCCTTGATTCCTTCGCTGATTAAAAAATTGTCTATCTCAGCCTTGAACATACCCAATGACCCAGCCTCTACAGCTCTCTACTGTGAAGAATTACACAGATTCACTACCCTCTCTGTCTTAAATGAGTGACCCCTTACTCTGACTAGTACCCAATTCTATTTTTTTTCAATTAAGGGGCAATTTAGCATGGCCAGTGCACCTGCCCTGAACACCTTTGGGTTGTGGGGATGAGACCCATGCAGACACGGAGAGACTGTGCAAACTCCACATGGACAGTGACCCGGGACTGGGATCGAACCCGGTTCCTTGGCTCCCTGAGGCAGCAGTGCTAACCATTGTGCCACCATGCCGCCCTTGACCCCTTACTCTGAGATTATGCCCTCTGGTGCTCAGCTCTTTCAGAAGGGGAAACAACTTCACCGCATCTACCCTGACAAGCCCCACTGACAATCCTATCTGTCTTTACAAGGTCATCTCTCATTCTTCTAAACTCAAATGAGTACAGTCCAATCTACTCGATCTCCCCTCATAAGAAAATTCCTCCATACTGGGATCAATCCAGCAAACATTCTCTGGACTGCTTCTCTGGTAGCTATCATAAGTGAGTTAGATTTCATGTAGTTATGGTAAAGGACACATAGACCAGGGTTAAAACATTTAAATTGGAGAAGGCTAATTTTGCTCATTTGAAATGTGATTTGGCAAAAATGACTGCAATACATCTGTCACAGCAGAGGGAAGCATTCAAGAGGCAAATAGAAAGGGTTTAGAACAAATATGTTCCACAAAAAAAAATGGTGAGACTCCCAAATTAAGACACCCTGGGTGTTGCAGGGGATTGGGGGTAGAGTACTAGATTGGATTGAGGATTGGCTGACTGACAGAAAGCAGAGGGTTGGTATAAAAGTTCTTCTCTGGCTGACGAACTGTAACTAGTGGGGTGCCACAGGATTCAGTCCTCGGACCTCAACTGTTTATAATCTGTATAAATGATCTGCAAGCAGGGGCAGAGTGTAATACAGAAATTATATCAGATGTTGGTGAGACCACATCTGGAGTATTGTGTCCAGTTTTAGTCTTATGTGAGGAAGGATGTGACAGCATTGGAGGCAGTTCAGAGGAGGTTCACCAGATTGATTCCAGGGATGAAAGGGTTAACGTATGAGGAGAGATTAAACAGTTTGGGCTTATACTCGCTGGAGTTTAGAAGGATGAGAAGGAATCTGGTCGAGGTGTATAAAATACTAAATGGGATTGATAAAGTAAATGTCGACTTTCCCTTGTGGGGAAACCTAGAACAAGAGGTCACGGATATAGGTTGAGAGGCGATTGATTTAGAACTGAGATGGGGAGGAATTACTTCTTGTGGAGGGTGGTAAATTTGTGAGACTCACTGCCCCATAGTGCGGTGGAATCTGAGTCATTAAGTGGTTTCAAGAATGAGATAGATATATTTTTGACAAAAAACGGGTTAAAGGGATATGAGCAACAGGTGGGGAGGTGGGTTTCAGACCAGGAAGAGATCAGCCATGATCTGATTGAATGGCAGAGCAGGCTTGAAGGGCTGAATTGTCCACTTCTGCTCCTATGTTCCTATAAGAAGCATAGAGAGTAGGATGTGGCAAAAATGGAAAGCTTATTGCCAGACACTGAGAGCTCAACACTGTATAAAACCTGAAGTATAAAAAGTGCAGGAGTGAAGTTAAAAGAAAATTAGAAAAGGAAAGAGAGGGCATGAAAAAATTTTGCCAAGTAAAATCAAGGAACACCCAAAAATGTTTTATAACTATATAAAAATCAAAATGTTAACGAAAGAAAGGGGAATTTCAGATCACAAAGGTAACCTGTTTGTATCGGCAGACGATGTGTACAAGTTTGTTTTTGGAACCAAACCAGGGAACAGCAAACCAGTGATGGGAGAGGAAAGGAATGCAACCATTATTGCAGATCATGTAATTTGCTGGTGTGTATAAATTTTAATTAGGAACGCACAGAATAATTCTGGTCAGTCAGCATGGATTTGTTAAAGCAAGGTCATCTATCTAACTTGATAAAGTCATTTGAGGAGCTAACAAAGATTTTAGCAAGGCTTTTGGCAAGATCCCATATGGCAGATTGTTCAGCAACGTAAAAGCCCATGGGATTCAAGGGAAAGTGACAAATTGGATCTAAAATTGGCACGGTGGCAGGGATCAAACTGTAATGGTCATCGGGTGTTCTTGTGACTGGAAAGCTGTTTCCAATGAGGTTCCCCGGCTCAGTACCAGGTCTCTCGTTTCATGGTGCATTGATGATTTTAGCCTTAAATGTGGTGGGTGATTACGAAGTTTGTAGTCTATACAAAAACTGGGCATGTGATTGATAGTGTGGTATAGAGCTGTAGACTGCAGGAAGATATCAGTGATCATGGGTAGAAAAGTGGCATCTGAAATTCAGTTTGGCGAAGTGAGAGGTAATGTATTTTGGGAGGGGTGAACAAAGCAAGGAACTACACAATAAATGGTAGCATATTGAGAAGTATAGCAGAACAGAGGGACTTTGAAGTGCATTGCCCAGAGATCTTTGAAAGTAGCAGCATTGGCAGATAAGATGGTTAAGGAAGCATATGTGATTTATACCTTTGTTAGCTGAGGCATAAGATACAAGAACTGGGAAGTTATGCAGAAATGTATAAAATACTAGCTCGCCCAGAGCTAGAGTAATGCATACAGTCCGGCCTCAACATTATAGGAAGGATGTGATTGTACTAGAGAGTGGCCAGAGGAGATTTACATGGATGTTGCCAGGAATGGAGAATGTTAGTCATGAGGAAAGATTGAGATAGGCTGGAGTTGTTTCCTTTGGAAGATAGGAGGCCGAGAAGAGATTTAATTGAGGATATAAAATTCTGAGAGACCTAAATGGGTTGATGGATGATTAGATAAGAAGGACCTATTTCCCGACACAAAGAAGTCAATAACCTGGTTTAAAAGTAATTGTTAGAAGAATTAGAGGGAAGTTGAGAAATGTTTTCACCAGAGGCTAGTTGGGTCTGGAACTCACTGTCTGAAAGTGTGGTAAGCAAAACTGTTGTGGCATTTTAGAAAAACTTGCATATGCAGTTGAAATTTCCAAGACAATGAACCAAGAACTGGAAAATGGGATTTGGCTGGATAACGTTTTTTCAGCCAGCGATTGGTTGAATGACCTCCTTTTCCATAAACGTTCTATGTTTCTATTCATTGAGGGCGACATGGTGATGCAGAGGTTAGCACTGATGCCTCACAGCGCCAAGGACCCAGGTTCGATCCCTGCCCCGGGTCACTCTCCACGTGGAATTTGCACATTCTCCCCGTGTCTGCATGGGTCTCACCCTCACAAACTCAAACATGTGCTAAATTCAACTTTAATTGGGTACTCGAAAAATTTTTTTAATGTTTCTCTTCATTGATAGATGATTCCTCCTTTATCCATTACTAATGCTGTTTATTCCCACCTTTATAATATTACCTTTCTGAAACCTTGCAGCAGCTAATCAGCTGCTGATATTCTCATCCGTGCTTTTGTTGCCTTCAGACTTGACTATTCCAATGGCCTCCTGACTAGTCTCCGACCTTCTACACTCTATATTCTTGAGCTCATCCAAAAATCTGCAGCCCTTGTCCTGAATTGAACCAAGTTCCATTCATCCATCAACCCAGTGCTTGCAGACCTACATTGTCTCCTGGTGCACTGATGCTTCAAATAAAAAATTCTCATCTTGTGTTCAAATCTCTACAAGCTTTAACAGCCTCTCACAACCCTCTGCAGCCCTGCATTCCTCCAATTCTGTCCAGTTGTGCACCTATGACTTCCTTGATTGGATTGGATTGGATTATTGTCACATGTACCGAGGTACAGTAAAAAGTACTTTTCTGTGAGCAGCTCAACAGATCATTAAGTACATGGGAAGAAAAGGGAATAAAAGAAAATTCATAATAGGGCAACATAAGGTATACAGTGTAACTACATAAGCACCAGCATCAGATGAAGCATACAGGGGTGTAATGTTAATGAGGTCAGTCCATAAGAGGGTAATTTAGGAGTCTGGTAACAACGGGGAAGAAGCTGTTTTTTGAGTCTGTTCGTGCGTGTTCTCAGACTTCTGTATCTCCTGCCCGATGGAAGAAGTTGGAAGAGTGAGTAAGCCGGGTGGGAGGGATCTTTGATTATGCTGCCCGCTTTACCCAGGCAGCGGGAGGTGTAAATGGACTCAATGGATGGGAGGCAGGTTCGTGTGATGGACTGGGCGGTGTTCACAACTCTCTGAAGTTTCTTGCGGTCCTGGGCCGAGCAGTTGCCATACCAGGCTGTTATGCAGCCAGAGAGGATGCTTTCTATGGTGCATCTGTAAAAGTTGGTAAGAGTTAATGTGGACATGCCGAATTTCCTTAGTTTCCTGAGGAAGTATTGGCGCTGTTGTGCTTTCTTGGTGGTAATGTCGACATGGGTAGACCAGGACAGATTTTTGGAGATGTGCACCCCCAGGAATTTGAAACTGCTAACCATCTCCACCTGGGCCCATTGATGCTGACAGGGGTGTGTACAGTACTTTGCTTCTTGAAGTCAATGACCAGCTCTTTAGTTTTGCTGGCATTGAGGGAGAGATCGTTGTCGCTGCACTACTCCACTAGGTTCTCTATCTCCCTCCTGTATTCTGACTCGTCATTATTCGAGATCCGGCCCACTATGGTCATATCATCACCAAACTTGTAGATGGAGTTGGAACCAAATTTTGCCACGCAGTCGTGTGTGTACAGGGAGTAGAGTAGGGGGTAAGTACGCAGCCTTGCGGGGCCCCGGTATTGAGGACTATTGTGGAGGAGGTGTTGTTGTTCATTCTTACTGATTGCGGTCTGTTGGTCAGAAAATTGAGAATCCAGTTGCAGAGTGGGGAGCCAAGTCCTAGATTTTGGAGATTTGATATGAGCTTGGCTGGGATTATGGTGTTGAAGACGGAGCTGTCATCAATTAATAGGAGTCTGATGTAGGAGTCCTTGTTGTCGAGATGCTCTAGGGATGAGTGTAGGGCCAGGGAAATGGCGTCTGCTGTGGACCGACTGCGACGGTATGCAATGTGCAAGGCATTCTGGGAATATGGAGGTGATGCGCTTATTGATCAACCTCTTGCAGCACTTCATTGCGACTGAAGTCAGGGCCACCAGACGGTAGTCATAGAGGCACGTTGCCTGGTGTTTCTTTGGCACTGGTATGATGGTGGTCTTCTTGATGCAGGTGGAGACCTCGGAGTGGAGTAGGGACAGGTTAAAGATGTCCGCGAACAGGCCCTGAGTAGGTTAAACTCGACCGCGACATGTGCTAGGCTCGGGCTGATCCAATTTAAGGTCGTTCACCGGGCCCATATGACGGTGGCTCGGATGAGCAAATTTTTCGGGATAGAGGACAAATGCGCTAGGTGCGCGGGAGGACCAGCGAACCATGTGCACATGTTTTGGGCATGCCCTGAGCTGAGGGGGTACTGGGAGGGATTTGCGGGGGTCATGTCCCAGGTGCTAAAAACAAGGGTGGTGATGAGTCCAGGGGTGGCAATTTTTGGGGTTTCGGAAGACCCGGGCGTCCAGGGGGAGAAAGCGGCCGATGTGCTGGCCTTTGCTTCCCTGATAGCCCGGCGACGAATATTATTGGTGTGGAGGGACTCAAAGCCCCCGAAGACTGAGTGGTGGCTTGCGGACATGTCAAGTTTCCTGGGGATGGAAAAAATTAAGTTCGCCTTGAGGGGATCTGTGCAGGGGTTCACCCGGAGGTGGCAACCATTTATTGACTTCTTTGCGGGAGAGTGAGCGTCAGCAGGGGGGTGGGGGGAGGGGGGGGGTAGAGTAGAGTAGGAGGGAAAATATGGCGGGTAGTACGGGTGGGAGGGGAGCGGGCTTGTGCAATACGGTACGATGGAAGTATTGAAAGTACGTGGATGTTTGCACATTTTTGCCTTTTTTGCTTCCTTTCTGATGATGTCTGTAACTGTTTATAAAGCCAAAAACTACCTCAATAAAATTGTTTATTAAAAAAAAAGATGTCCGCGAACACCTCTGCCAGCTGGTCCGTACAGGCTCTGAATGCACGACCAGATATCCCGTCCGGGCCTGTCGCCTTCCGAGGGTTCACTTTCAGGAAGGCTGATCTGACTTCAGAAGCTGTGACAGTGGGTAGGGGTGAGTTATGGGCTGCTGGGGCACTCAACAGCATTTATTGACCGTCTTCAGCTGTCTCAATTCTAAATTCCAAAATCCCCTCCCTAAATCTCTGTGCCTCCTTCTCCTCCTTTGAAGAAACTACTTCACCAGCCCTCTTGGTTTCTCTCTTGGCTTAGAGTCAATTATTTTCACCTGATTACATTCCTGCAAAGCACCTTGAGACATGTTACTATGTTAAAGGTGCTATATAATTGCAAGTTGTTGTTGATTGATATTTAGGGTACAGTTGATTAAAGCCGAGTTTTAGACCACAAAGGGTTAAAAGCTTGTATTTTACATGCTCCTTTCTCAGCACGGATTGCAGATTTGAACCTGTGACCTTTCTTGTCTATTTGCCTCAGCATCACAGACCAGTGGATTTCCTGTTCCTTAAATGTGAAACTAGGATACCTGTGCTTTTTTGCTGAAGTATTCAGAATCAATAAGACTCGGTGTGAGCGACTATTTATAAAGCACTGCCAGTGGACTGTGTTCTAATCGTGTGAAGATGGCTTTCTCAATAGTGCTTGGTGATTTTTTTCTGTACCATCAGATGGGGTTTTACACCAATATCATCACCAATTTACAGAAGGGAAGGGGAGGATCAGCAAAGAATATGAAAAAAAATCAAAGCAAAGGAAAAATGCACTTAAAAATTGGGCTCCTAGCAACCAGGCTACCCTAGCAGACATGTAGAGGATTATGCTCTCTTGTATTGTGATTCCTGGGTTGGATTAACTGGTGTTTAGTTGGCAGCATTTAGAATTGTTCGAAGCTTTTAACCCTCACTGGTTTAAACCAAACCTTGGCTGACTGACTTGAAGAAATACCATTTTAAACAGGTAATTACTGGTATAGGGGCTGGTTTAGCACATTGGTCTAAACAACTAACTTGTAATGCAGAACAATGCCAGCAGCGCGGGTTCAATTCCCATACCAGCCTCCCTAAACAGGCACCGGAATGTGGCGACTAGGGGTTTTCACAGTAACTTCATTGAAGCCTACTTGTGACAATAAGCGATTATTATTGCAATGTATTCCTCCCTTATTCCTGTCTCTCACCTCTGTTGGAGATGAAATTTTTTTTTTGCCTTTTCTTAATTTTTTTTCATTTCAGAGTGAACTGAATGGGCATCAGACCCAAACTCAAGTCCCACTCACTGCTCATCAGATGCCCAGGGTGTGAAGCCCAGACGAGGTAACTTTGCCTTCATCCCCACTGCAGCCTTGTCTCGATTTCTCGTGTCGAACTTCCATCCTGACTTGAGCTCTGTTAACGCTGGGCAGAGTGAGGATCAAATCAGTGACCTGGGACTGGTACTGTTCACTCGACCTAAAGGTTTGAAATCCTTTCGCTGGTTTTGGGGGGGGGGGGGGGAGGGGGTGTTGGTAGCCAGATGACCCTGACTGACCCCCCCCCCCCAAAAAAAAATTTGGGGATCACTTGAACAGGACCACTTAACACCTCACCTGAAGAAAGTGAAGGGAATCACCTCTCATTTCACAATCCCCAATCTGGCCTCCATCAAACCCCCTCCGCATACCACAGCGAAAACTAAACGCACTAAAAGACAAAACCCCACCCCTCCCCTGACCCGCTGGGACAGGGTGATCTGACCTCAGCTGCGTATAAATGTGTGCAGCAGGAAGTCGCTGGGGAAAGGGAACTGCCTACTCCAGGCTGCAGCCACTTGTGATGTGATTAGACTCGGATTTGGGGAATGAGCCAAGTCTGCGGCAGCCACTCAGCTGCGAACCATCCAATGGCAGGGCCAGCTCGCCTGCAGTGTGGGCGCTAACATTAATTTGCTGCAGCCGCTCCTGTTTATTGAAGCTGCCGGCAGCCCGAGCGCCGTCCACCCAGCCTTCTGTCATCAACCCAGCAGCACTTCACTCATCAGCCAAACGTGACCCAAACCCTCTCACCCCTCCACCGGCTCCCTGCCCCCCCCCCCCCCCCCCGGGCCCCCGCCCCCCACCCCTCCCCATCTCCCTGCCCCGGCTCCCTACCCCCCCTCCCCCGGCTCCCTGCCCCTCACCCCCTGTCTCCCTGCTCCCCACCCCCTGTCTCCCTGCTCCCCCCTCCCCGTCTCCCTGCTCCCGTCTCCCTGCTCCCCCCCCCCCTGTCTCCCTGCTCCCCCCACCCCCCCCCGTCTCCCTGCTTCCCCACCTCCCTGTCTTCCTGCCCCCCCCGTCTTCCTGCCCCCCCGTCTTCCTGCCCCCCTTCGTCTTCCTGCCCCCCTTCGTCTTCCTGCCCCCCTCTGTCTTCCTGCCCCCCTCCGTCTTCCTGTCTCCCCCCCCCGTCTTCCTGCCCCTCCCCCGTCTTCCTGCCCCTCCCCCGTCTTCCTGCCCCTCCCCCTTCTTCCTGCCCCTCCCCGTCTTCCTGCCCCTCCCCCGTCTTCCTGCCCCTCCCCCGCCTTCCTGCCCCTCCCCCGTCTTCCTGCCCCTCCCCCCGTCTTCCTGCCCCCCCCGTCTTCCTGCCCCCCCCCGTCTTCCTGCCCCCGTCTTCCTGCCCCCCCGTCTTCCTGCCCCCCCCGTCTTCCTGCCCCCCCCCCGTCTTCCTGCCCCCCCCCGTCTTCCTGCCCCCCCGTCTTCCTGCCCCCCCCCGTCTTCCTGGCCCCCCCCGTCTTCCTGCCCCCCCCCGTCTTCCTGCCCCCCCCCGTCTTCCTGCCCCCCCCCCGTCTTCCTGCCCCCCCCGTCTTCCTGCCCCCCCCCGTCTTCCTGCCCCCCCCCCGTCTTCCTGCCCCCCCCGTCTTCCTGCCCCCCCCTCCGTCTTCCTGCCCCCCCCCCTCCGTCTTCCTGCCCCCCCCCTCTCTCTTCCTGCCCCCCCCTCTCTTCCTGCCCCCCCCTCTCTTCCTGCCCCCCCTCTCTTCCTGCCCCCCTCTCTCTTCCTGCCCCCCTCTCTCTTCCTGCCCCCCTCTCTCTTCCTGCCCCCCCCTCTCTTCCTGCCCCCCCCTCTCTTCCTGCCCCCCTCTCTCTTCCTGCCCCCCCCCCTCCGTCTTCCTGCCCCCGCCCCCAACCCCCTGGTCTCCCTATCCCCGTCTCCCTGTCCATTCCCCTATCTGCCTGTTTGTCCACTCTTTCCCCCCCCCCCCCAATTAACATTTTGATGCAGTGAACATTTTGGGGGAACATCATGTGGCCTCCACCCCATGCCTCACCCCTCCCCTCCTCACAGTCAATCTGCATCTCAGCGAAGTGGGCATTTAATTTTGTGCTTGTGAATACAAACAAGCACTGGTATGCGATGGGGGCCATTTTTGTCTTCATTCAATGTTCACATGTACCTTCCACTGGTGGTCACTGGAATCGGCCCAATCTCCTCCAGTCCAGCCCCTTCTGCACCACACACCTTAGAACATGGCGCACTGTGTTCTGCAGTCAAAAACTAATTGTTTTAATCACATTGCCTGCTTGACACATCTGGGCCAGTCTCCTAGAGCATTGGCAGTGAGCCCTGCAAATCGCTGCCAAAAAGTGCCAGGATCAACCTACAAAATTGCCCTACTTTAATTTTTACTCCCAGCTCATTGGACCTCAGATTTGAAATTAATCCCTGTGTCATAGAATTTACAGTGCAGAAGGAGGCTATTCAGCCCATCTAGTCAGCACCAGGCCTTGGAAAGATCACCCAATTTAAGCACACTCCTCCACCCTATCCCCGTAACCCAATAACCCCACCTACTCTTTTGGACACTAATGGGTAATTTAGCCTGGCTAATCCACCTAACCTGCACATCTTTGAACTGTGGGAGGAAACCCATGCAGACACGGGTCGAAAGTGCCACCCCGAGTTACCCAAGGCCGGAATTGAATACAGGTCCCTGGAGCTAGAGGCAGCAGTGCTAACTACTGTGCCACCATGCCACGCCCCAACCCCTCAGCTCCTTTCTCCGTGCCCTCCTCTTCCCCTCCACCCCTCTCCATCCACCCATACCGCACTGTTTCCTCTGGGTGAGTTTTTCCCCTCCAACAACTCTGGCACACAAGTTGATCCTTACTCCCATCCCCAAACAGGAATTTATCAAGACCCTTTTGTAAGTAAGTTAACATCTGCCGAACATATATATTATATATACCTGCTTTGAAAGGGCTGGTCATTCTCTGGGGTGTGGGGGGGGGAGAACGTGCAATCTGTCCCTTCCATTTAGTGAGCATTTCTGGTGTTGTGATTATGAATTAGATTATGTTCAGTTGTTGAAAGTTAAAAATAACTGGAATTTTTTTTTAAAGCTCTGTTTGGAGCTGATTGCATATGCAGCTTTGCTGTCAAGGATTCCCAAGTTTGTACTGCACTAATTTCCAGCCACTTATCTTCCAGGGAATGTTGGGTATTTTACAGGGAATCTTTAGATGGAGCTCAGCACGGGCAACAGAACCTTCTTGGGTGGGGCTGGGTTAACGTTCAAACAACCAGCTCAACCCAACAGAGAAAAAGGAACAAATGAGCAGGGACGCAAATCAAAGATTTTGTGCTCAGTTAGAAGGTTAAGAGGATGCAGAATTATCAAGGCTTCTTCAGCTGTATCCCGACTGTTAGCTGTTGTATTCAATCTCCTGCCACTTTATATAAACGAAACACTTTGTTTTTCTCTCTCTCGCTTCTATCTTTATCTTTGTTCTTTCTTCTTTTGCCCCTCTTCTTTCTTTCTCTTTCTGCCTGCATGTAACTCTCTGTCTCACTTTCCTGCTCTGTTTCTTGTTCTCTCTAGCCTACGAGCAGGAGCTGGAGAGTGATTCTTTAAGCATGTCACTGATCATTCTGTATTCAATGTGTGTGCAGGCAGTTTTGCTGCCAGCCTCCGGGGCTGGATGAATGTTTTCATCTGCTTTGGGTAAAGTGCTAATGCTGACCTTGACCCCATGCTGTGTCCATTATCTGCATGGGTCTGACACCGGCCCAGCTACATGTGTTGCTCAGTCGAGTTAAGTGGTCTTCCTGCAACTCCTCTGTGACACGACTTTTAATAATCGGACTGCATTTTATTAAAATATACCCTTGGAGGAATAAAATGTGCTAGCATTCCCTCTCCTGTTTTAATCTAACAGTCAGGTAGGTGCAATTTGCCACAGCCCTGTTGCTGGTGAGGATACTTGTATCTGTCACACTGGCAGCTGTGATGTCAGTGTGGGTATATGTAGGGTGCAGAGGAGATTTGCCACAATGGTACCAAGGATACGTATCTCAGAGTCTGGAGAAACCTTTGGTGTCCTGAGAGGAGAGAAGATTAAGGGCAGAACTGTTCAAACTCACAAAAGTTTTTGATAGAGTACAGAAGTAGAAACTGCTTTTAAAAAAAATATTTTTATTCACGGCTTTTGAACAAAATGTAAATATGCTAAATAACAAAAGAACAATCAAAGAGCATTAGAAGAACATCACATCAACCCCACAAACAACCCCAACCCTCCTTAAGTAACCTTTGTACATTTGTCGACAACTGTTTTCCTTTCACAAAACCCGTCTGATCTTCCCCCATCAACCCTGGCACACAGCCTCAATTGCAATGCAAGTACCTTCAGCAGTAGCTTGGCATCGACATTCAACAACGATATTGGGCGGTATGACCCTCATGGCTCCAGGTCCTTATTACTGTATTTTTAAGAATCAGGGAGCTAGAAGACTGTGATAAAGTAGGGGGAAGTTCCCCTCTCTCCCTTGCCTCGTTATATGCTCTCTCCAGCAGAGAGAAACTGCTTCTAGTGGAAGATGGTTTGGTAACTGGAGGACACAGAGTTAATCTAATTGGCAAAAGAATCAGAGGCAACATGAGGACATGATATATGAACTGGAATAGGCTGTCTGAAAGGCTGGTGGAAACAGATTCATAAGAACAGGAGCAGGTGATTTAGCCCCTTGGAACCTGTTCTGCCATTCAATGTCCAAGAGAAAGAACCGAGAAATGGGACTGATTGTATAGCTTAATCAGAAAGAAAGGATTCGAAAAATGAAAATCACTTATTGTCACAAGTAGGCTTCAAATGAAGTTACTGTGAAAAGCCCCTAGTCGCCACATTCAGTCGCCTGTTCGGGGGAGGCTGGACGGGAATTGAACCGTGCTACTGGCCTGCCTCGATCTGCTTTCAAAGCCAGCTCTTTAGCCCTGTGCTAAACCAGCCCCCTAATTTGCATTAATATCACAGAAACCCTGCAGTTAGAAGGAGGTCATTTGGCCAATCAAGTCTGTACTGACCCTCTGAAAAACCACCCTACCTAGGCCCATTTCTCTCCCCTCCCACCCTGAACCCCACCTAACTGTTGGACACTAAAGGGTAATTTAGCATGACCAATCTATCTAACCTGCTTAACTTTAGACAGTGGGTGGAAACCGGAGCACTCTGAGGAAACCCACGCAGACACGGGGAGAATGTGCAAATTCCACACAGACAGTTGACCCTGGTCCCTGGCGCTGTGAGGCAGCAATGTTAACCAGTCTGCCACCATGCCACCCAATCTGCTGTGTTTCAAATCCCCACGACACCCCAAAGTGCTTTACATAAATGAGATAGTTTGCACATTGTACGGTCCCACAAATGTGATAATCTCTTTTTAATGATGTGTGGGATAAACACTGCCAAGACACAAGGGAGAACTTCCTTCCAGTTCTTTGAATAGTATCCTAGGATCTTTCACCTGCCCCTGAGAAAAGCAGTTAAAGGTCTCATTGAAAAACAGCACCTCTGACAGAGCAGCACTCCTTCAGTATTCTACAGAATCTTAGTCTCTGGAATGGGACTTGAGCCAACAATCTTCCCGCTCCCAAGGCAAAAATGGCAGCAGCTGAATCATTGAGAACCAGCACTCCTTCAGTATGCTTGTCATTATCAGCCATGATAGTAGCTCTTCGCACGGGTTCTGCAGTTTTCCCCATCTCTTTATTTCTCTGTCCTTTTAAGACCCCCCTTAAAACCCAAATCTTTAATAAAGCTTTTGGCTTAAGGCCAGCATCCTTGTGGGCTTGGTGTCCATTTTTGCCGAATTATGTTTTCAGTTAAGGGATTTTTTAATGTTAATGGAACCATATAAATGCTGTTGTCATTATGTTGACAATTTCATGCAGTAATCGAGAAGAATGAAGAGGGAGAAAAAAAAATTGCATTTATATGACACCTTTCACAATCTCCAGGCATCCCAAAAAATATTTCAGCTGATCATTTGCTTTTTATTGAAGTGTAGAACGTACAATAATGTAGTTAGTGGTGTTGGGGTATTGTCACTGAATTAGTCACCTAGAGAGATAGGATAATGCCGTGGGGACCCGGGTTCAAATCCCACCAGGGTAGATGGTGAAATTCAATAATAATCTGGAATTAAACCACAAAAAACATCTCGTAAAAGCCCTTCTGGTTCATTAATGTCCTTTAGAGGAGGAAATCTGCCATCCTTACCTTGTCCAGACCACAGCAATGTGGTTGACTCTTAAAATGCCCTCCAAAATGGTTAGACAAACTACTCAGTTTGAGGGCAGCAAATGCTGGTCCAGCCAGCAATGGCCACATCCCGTGAGTTAATTAAAAAACACTCCCGCAAACAACATTGTTTATTTTTTGTGATATTGGTTGAGCAATGTGCATATCAGAGAACTAATTGTTGTTCTATTGAACAGTGTCGTGAAAGAACAGGTAGGTCTTTGGTTTAATGTCTCATCGCAAAGATATTGAAGTGTCAGTCTGGATTATATGTTCAAGTCCTTGGGGCCTCACGGTAGCATGGTGGTTAGCATCAATGCTTCACAGCTCCAGGGTCCCAGGTTCGATTCCCGGCTGGGTCACTGTCTGTGTGGAGTCTGCACGTCCTCCCCGTGTGTGCGTGGGTCTCCTCCAGGTGCTGTTTCCTCCCACAGTCCAAAGATATGCGGGTTAGGTGGATTGGCCATGCTAAATTGCCCGTAGTGTAAGGTTAATGGGGGGATTGTTGGGTTACGGGTATACGGGTTACGTGGGTTTAAGTAGGGTGATCATTGCTCGGCACAACATCGAGGGCCGAAGGGCCTGTTCTGTGCTGTACTGTTCTATAAAAGTCTCTGCAGTGGAACTTGAACCTCTGGTGGAGGTACAAATGCTAACAAATGAGCCAAGGCTGACACATTAAGGATTACGTGTTGATCTGTGGGGCCAGTTGGATGGATTGCAAAATTATGTTCATGCGCTGGGCTTGTATGTGACTCCAGAGAGTCCAACACATTTAAATAAAATGTCCTATTTGTGCAGTAGAGACTGCTGAATAGAACCTCAGCTTTACTCTGTGCTTTACCCTGCCGAATGCTGACTGGGAATGCTTGATACCACTGACCCATCCCTTCTCCCCCATTTCTCCTTGCTAACCAACAGGAAACACAATACGTGTCCACATAAAGAAAAATATGATCAAACAATAAAATAATTGTTCTTCAATCCTGGTGTAAATCTCTGGCTGTGAGATTGAAATGTGTCCAGGCAGAAGCTTTACTCCGAACTGCCGCCTCCTTTGCCTGTGGATGGTTATCATCATCAGCACAACTCCTTCTCTCTGAGCGCACATATTAATGTATTTTGGAAAGATTAAAATGCTAATGATGCACACAAGCAGCCTCATAATGGCAACACAGTGAACACTGTGATGTGTCCCTGGTATCAGCTTTCAAGAAGCAGGGAGACAGATGACTAGAAATCAGAGTCAGCCAATCTGTGATATTATAACATTCAGGCTCGGCAATTACGTTGTTGTAGAAAAGGCATCTGCTATCTCCATGAGAGAGACACATGGCATGTTATTCTTCAGCAATAGATGCAAGCCTTCTTTGTCCTTACAAGGGGCACATTTTACAATTCTCTGCTCACTTGCAGAGACTGCAGACCCTTTGTGCATTAGAGAATGAACAGATACTGGAGGGTTAGATATTGTGTGTATTACCGAGAATAACAGAGAGTACAGGTCCTGTGCATTATAGAGAATAGCAGAGACAGCAGTCCCCTCTGTATATCATGCAGAATAGTTCAGGCTGCAGGTCTGTGGCAGCTGTGGTTCAGTTGGTAACATTTTTGCCTCTGTGTCAAATTAAGGCTAACTCCCCAGGGAATCTCAGGGAGTGATGCACAAGCTGGAGGTGTGGTCTTTCAGATGAGAGGTTGAACAGAGACTCTGTCTGGCTGCTCAGGCGGGTGTGAAAGATCGCATGTCATATTTGTATGAAGCACAGGGGTAGTTATCCCTGGTGTCCTGGCAAATGTGTATCCCTCAGTAAACATCACAAGAACATTTATCTGTCCATTATGACATTGCTGTATATGGGAGCTTGCTATGCGCAAATTGGCTGCCTCACTTCCTACATTACAACAGTGACAACACTTCAAAAGCACTTCATTGTCTGCAAGGCACATTGAGACGTCTGGCTGGTCATGAAGAGCAGTGTATAAAGGCAAGCCTATCAGGAGCATAGTGGAGACTGCAGATGTGAGTGTATATTGTGCTGAACAGCAGAGTGCTGGCCCTTCTGTGTATAACAGAAAATAACAGACCGTGGCTCTTGCAGAATTATTTTTTAAAAGCATAAACCACAGGTCCTGTATACGTAACAGAAATTAGCAGAGACTGTAGAATCCTGTGTATATCTGAGATTAACACAGCCCGCAGATCCCTGCATATATCAGAGATCAACAGACTGCAGATCCCATATATCAGATTTTTTTTCCAAAACTATACTTTTTATTGCATTACATAACAATTCAAATTTGACGTGACAAAGTACAGCACATATAATTTATTTCAATGCAGTACATCAGGTGTCTCCCTACAGGTTATATTTATACTGTACATTTACATTTAATCCCAAACATTATCTTGAGGTTTGGACACCGGGCCTATATGGCCACAGACATCTCCAAATAAAATAGAAGATAGCTCACAGTGGCACTGGAGTGGGGTATGGGCCTGGTCCACATAGAGCAACTGTGGGTGCACCTGGCACCTTATGGCCAGGTTCTTACCTGCAATGGGCAGGGAGCATGGCACCCACATCACCAGTTTCTGCTTCACCATGGCCATGCACTCCTTCCAGTTTTGGGCACACTCTCCAGCCCCATCCGAGCCACATCCCCAGCATATAAAGGTGGTCTCATCTCTCAGTGAAAGGGGACAAAGGGTCATCACCCCAGTTCCCAAAGAATACGGCCTCGCTATTAGCTGGGACTGCAGGCGTATTCCAGAGAATATTGTACATTAAAAACAGCATAGACACAGGATTGAATTGAAACCCCCTTTACAGTTATTTAGACCCAATATCACATCAGAACCATTAGATGCAGTTTTGCAGTTGGGTGAAGCTGGTCATTGCATTTATGGTGCCGGTATGATTCTAGCTGTTGTTTGTTCACAGGGCTGAGTGACACAAGCTAAAAGGCCATGCAGTCCTTCCGAGATCCCGGGGGTTTCCAGAGCAACCAGCAAAACTTCCAGCAGGTCAGAGCTGACTCGTCGCGTTTGGAAACCTACAGGCAGCAGAACCCGGTCGCCCAAAGCTATGATGCCCATGGGATTGCCTCGAAGGAATATTACAACCAGCAATCTTACCAGGGCTACGGGAACAACACCGCTGGAACTTACTATGGTGGCGTTAAGCAGGTTCCTGCCCAGCAGCCACAGGGTCGACCTCTGAATGTTGCATCGACCTACCAAAGTAGTGCTTACTCAAGACAGTATCAAAGTGAAGGGCAGGATCCGAAATGGGGCACACAGGGCTCTTCAGTGAGAGCAATATCTCAGTATGGGCAGGATTCTTTTAAAGGCTCTGTTCCTTCCACTGTCTACCAGCAGCAGCAGCACATGCAAGCTAACGCCACCAGGAACCCGCCTTCCCTGTCCACCCAACAGACACACTTCATGCACCAGCCCCACCACAAGTCCATGCTACAGCAGACCTCCCCCTACATTGCCAGGTCAGCACAGTTCAACCAGACCTTTCAGTCCTCTCCCACCTCCTACCCCACTGTCCAAGATTACAGCCACCCCTCCCGCTCGTACGAGGGCTACGGCCAAGTGGCGGCAAGTTCACAGTATGACAGGCAAAGTGCCGCCACTCCGGACTATTCCACCCAAGCTGGCTACGGCTACAAAGCGGCCATCGCCAAGTCTGGGGGCTATGAGCAGAACAAGGCCACTCAAGTCAAGCTGCACACCCTCCAGTACCACAACCAGGCCAAGCTGCACCTCCTGAACCAGTCTCCCCAGCTCTACTATCAGGCAGATGCTCCAGTCAAATCTCCTGAGCAGTTCTTTCAAACTTTCAGCCCCACATCCAGTCACTCTCCTGTTTCCACTGTGGTAAGGTCACCATCTTACAGCTCAACGCCATCGCCCCTAATGAACAATCCTGAGACTCTGCAATATGCCCAGCAAACTGAGAGCGAGATCAAAAGCACCGTGTCCCATCTGCTGGCATCTGCAGTGACCTGCACAACGCAAAGTCCCAGCAAGACTCTGGCTGGGAGCTGCAAAGTGCCCCTCAAGGATAAAAACGCGGATAAATTGTTGTCAGACGGCGCTTTCAGCAGCCTGATAGCCCTGAGCTCACAGGTAGAAAACATCCCGAGGACTGTGCAGCAACTGCTGCTTTCCAACACTCTCGCCCCACACCGCAAAATGGCCAAACGGCTGCCCAGGAAGTTGGAAATGTTTAAGAGCTCCGAGGAAAGCCTGTATCCCGAGGAAGTGCTGGGGACCCCTCAGTCAGAGTCCCTGGGGACCCCTCAGTCAGTGCACGCTGAGCTCCAGGAGGGGGAATATTCCAGCAGTCCCGAAGAGCAGTTGGAGAAGATCCACTTCTTCCATGGCCACTGCAGGAACTCTGCCAACCTGGATGCTGTGCGGAAGAACTTGGACACCATCCTATCCTGCTCGCTCGCCTCGACCGAGGACATGGGCGCAGAGTGTAAAGCAGATCTGAGTGGGGAGAGCTACCCAGCACAGTCCAGCCTCTTCGCCAAGGAGGACACCAAAGCCTCCAGTGTGATCATTCTAAAGGACTCTGCCAAGGAGAGGTTGGAGTCAGAACTTCGGTTTAACCATTTTACAGGGGAGCAGGAAGGTAAAGGGGGCCAGTTCAATATGTACAGCACTGACAACTTTCCCGGACACTTGATCCGCCCCAAGCGAGCCGGCCAAGGACAAACCTTCCCCCCCGACTGCAGCCAGGGGCTGGCCAAACGGGACTGTCCATTGATGCCAAAAGCTTTTGGTGATGTTGTTTACAGCCAATCCCAATCTTTCCACAGTAACACACTCCAGCCGTTGGCTGACTACAGAGAGATGTCTCTTGCCAACAATAACCACGACTGCTATTCCTCACAGATACCTGCACAGGAGCTGGACAAACTGAAGCTTGTTGACTTGCCTGATAAGAATGGGAAGGACGCCTTGCTGGAGTGGGAAGAGCTGGAGGCCAACCTGTCCCAGTGTGACCTCCAGAAAATGTACCTTCACAAACTGCAGGCCAACTATAAACATGAACAGCGGCCTCTGCAGAAGGACCTGGTTCCTGGCAGCTCAGTCCAGGAGGTGGAGGAGGAGGAGGAGGGGGAACAAATGGGACAAGACAACGAGGGGGGACCTGCAGAAAATAACGAGAACAGGATCAAGAGCAGCCAACCCCCCTTGGAACGGAAGGAGGGCTCAATGGTCAAGTCAGAAGAAGATGAAGAGCTGGCCATGGAGTCAAAGGCAAACGCAGTGCTACAAGATGCAATCGCTGGTATCGAGAGGAAATCTGTCATCTGTGATGTGTCCCCCACCCGGCTCTGTGTTAAAGAGCCTCTGGAAGGTGCAGAGGACAAGCTGGGCAGCGCGCAGAGAGGGGAGGACACAGTGGGTGCCGGAGCTCCCCCCCGCTTGCTGGGACACTCTGTTATCCATGTTGGCCCAGCCATACTCACAGACCCAAAGGTGGGCCAGGGAGACCCCTCCGCAGCCGGGTTAAAGCCGGAGGGAGAGGGGGTGAAACAGGAGGAGCCTCCAGAAGCCACACTCACTCTGAACTTGCCAACTCTTTCCTCCGACCTCATCAGCTCGGCACTGACCGAGATAGAAAAGGCTCCTTCCAAGAGCAAAGCTCCTAGGGTGAGGAGACTGTCGGCCAGAGTGTCGCCAGGAGGCGGTGTCCGGGTTAAAGACCATTCACCCCCCAAACCAGAGGACAACGTCCAACCTCTCAAGGTGAAATGTTTGGGATCACAGCGAGAAAGAGCGAAAAGCAAAGGTTCCCAGGAGGGATTCACTGTCTCGGAATGCACGGCCAACCCTCCCAGCAGGATGTGCACCCGCTCTTCCAGCGCATTACTGGACAGTGAGCTAAGTGTCCAGTCCCGGGCTGTCCTGAGGAAGGGAATGCTCACTCACCGGGAAGATGCTCCAAAGGAAGGGAGCTGTGGCTCTAGGCACAGGCTGAACTCGGTCTCAGACAAGTGTTTGATCCAAAGGCAAGGTCCCAGTCCAAATGTGAGAGCTCACCTGACCAGGACCAACAACATCCATCACAATCGCCCCCCTGATACGGCCCACCCCCAACAACAGGTGAAGGGCCAAGAACGCCTGACCCAAGACTCCAATTCATATAAATCCGTGGTACTCAGAGCCAGAACCAGGGCGCAGGGAATGGTTTCACAAAAAGATGTAAAACAGCGCAAGAGTTGCAATCTTGTCTCGAGCCGATGTCTGACCACCAGAAATAACTCTTCCCTTTCAAAATCTCAAAGACAACTGACAGCCAGACACGAAGTGTTGGATTATGTTGAAGAGGAGATGACGGCCGAGAGATTAAAGGCACGAAATTCGGCTTCAAGACTCGGAGGGCAGGAGGACCAAAGATTTCCCGTTTCGCACCCTTTGAAAAGGAAAGGTTACTGCTCCCTCCCGCTGATCCCGGCGAAAAGACAGCACCAGATGTCAAAGGGGAACGATACCAGGTCAGAGAAACAGAAAGCGCTCCCTGGCCCTGCTCCATCAGAAAGTAACCCAACTGCCCATCCTTTGCTGGATGAACCCATCCAAGGTGAGAATTGTGAAGGGGCTTCACAACGGGGTCTGAGTAAGGAAGCATCAAACAGTCATGGCAATGACCTGCCCGCTATTTCTCTGAAAACCCCTTCCAAGACAAAGATCCTCCCCCCTCGGAAAGGCAGGGGCCTTAAACTAGAGGCTATCGTGCAAAAGATCACCTCCCCAAACTCAAAATCATTTGCTTGCAGCAATTATTCTGATAACAACGTGACATGCCTGACTCTGGATGAGATACTGTCCCTGAAAGAAGAGAAACTCACTGAAAACACCAGCAACGAGGTGCACCAGCCGCTAATTAGCCAGAACAAAGTGGCGGCCAAAGATGCTTCTTCCAAGATTGCCCTGGTGGAGCTGAATAAAAAGTGCCTCCTCACATCTAAGAGGCTCAAGGAGGAAAATGAATCAAGGACGCAGGAGAAGAACAGCATTCATGGGAAGACCGATATCAATGTACCCACGGAACCAGAATGTATTGAGGCGGAAGACCGGCTCAGTGTGAAGCTTTCTCCCAAAGAAAGGGCCACGGTAGAGAAGGAGGGAAAACACAAAGCTAACACTGACACAATTCCCCAGCATGCTTCTCCTTCCTCTGTGTTGTCTTCTGTTTCAGATGCGGGTCCAAATGAAGAGTTGGACAATCCTCAGGATGATCTGGAGCTGAAGAGGCCAACTCCCCCGAAATCTTGTCCACCGCCTCCGAAGAGACGCAGTCGCCCAACGGGAAATAAAAATGTCAGACAAACCAAGAATAATTCTAAAGTTAAGAGGCCCAGTGGGAGAGGCGGGAGAAGGAGAAGGAAGCACCTGAAAGGCAGCAAGACTACAAAAGCTGCTCACAGGCGCAAAAACCAATTGAAGAGAAGAAACCCACCTCTTGTGGAAACCAAAGAGCCGGTCATCCGGTTAAAATACGTCTCCTATAAGATGCCAAGAGCTGAAAACAAAGCTAAGAGTTTTTCCCCTTATATTCATGTTGAGAAGAGTAATGAGGTCTCGTCCACCTGCACAATCATTAACACTTTGCCGGAGGAACAGTCCAGGTTCCAAAAGATGAAGAAAAGATCTTCATTTTCACAGTCCCCTGTATCAGCTAGTAAGACATTGCCAACATCCTCAGCTATGTTACCAGGGCCAGTAGTGCTGGACTCTGCTAAGCAAGGCCATCTGGTCTGCTGCTTATGTGGGAGGCCGAAGAATCACAAAGAGCTCGGGGACCTCTTTGGGCCATATTACCCAGAGGATTACACACCGCCAGTAACAAAGAACCAGCATGTCAGGGGGAAATTGGAGATGAAGAATGGGATCAAAGTGAAGCAAGAGAGGCTCTCGGTTGAAGCAAAAGTTGCCGAGTCGGACAACGAGAGTACTGTCAGCATCACGGCAGAGATTCCGCCCAGTCTGGAGAAGGCAACTGAGGTGGAAGATCAGAACCCACTCCGCACTAGCTCAAGGGAAAAGTGCAAAAAGCTGAGCTGCTACTGCTGTGAGAGGACAGCAGAAGACACCGAGCCCAAGAAGGTGAAGAAGAAGCCAGGCTTAGAGGAGGAGCTGCAGCCTCCTGAACTGCCTCTGGACCCCCACGAGCACTGGTTACATGGAGCCTGTGCTGTGTGGACAAGTGGAGTGTACCTGGCTGCAGGGAAGCTGTACGGGCTGCAGGAAGCTGTGGAGATGGCCAGCGAGATGGTGAGATATCAAACCCAAATTATCCTGGGCGGGGAAATGCTGCCTCTGGAGGCATCACACAAGTTAACTTGCTGCAATAGTGTCATAAATAATATATTGTGTGTGTAAAATATATCTTCCATTTTTGTTTCCCAAGCACATACTGATTCAGTCATGATGCAGCTCTTTAGGCTGTTTTGAATGGCAAACTGGCTTAGAGTGTTGTCCCTTTGACTCTTCGGATCAGAGCTTTGAGTCCTGCTCGAGAAGGGTCAGAAATCTCCTTGTTTAGTATGAGGGCCCTGTGCTATGGTGGGATCAGCCTATTGATCATCTGCGCAAAGCAATAGGACTAAAGATAATTCTTGGTTAGTAGTGTCATCCAGGGATGGGAAGAGGGACCATAAGATTGTTCGGAGTACAAAGAACAAAACAGCACAGGATCTGGCCCTTCGGTCCTCCAAGCATGTAATGGTCATGATACCAACCTTTGCCAAAACCCTCCGCACTTCCTTGTGCCATATCCCTCTATACCCATCCTATCCATGTGTTTGTTAAGATGCCTTTTGAACGCCATTAATGTATATGCTTCCACAACCTCCCCGGCGCTTTCCATGCACTCACCACCGTCTGCGAAAAAAACCTGCCTCGCACATCTCCTCTAAACATTGCCCCATGGACCTTAAACCCATACTCCCTAGTGACTGACCCCTCCACCCTGGGAATGAGTGCTTGTCCATCCACTCTACCCATGCCCCGCATAATTTTGTAGACCTCTATCAGGTCACCCCCCTCAACCTTCGTCTTTCTAATGAAAACAATCCGAGTCTATTCAGCCTTTCCACATAGCTAAAGTGAGGGAATAAAGCTAGTGACGGAATAAAAGTAGGAAAGTGCTGCTGATACAGTTCATCTAACGTTTGGGGTCAATAGATACGTTTGGGGTTATCTAACTGGGGGAGAAAGGATTGGTGCAGTCAGCAGGGGGAATGGATTGATCAGGTTCTTCAGCACTCCAGCCCATCCTCACAATGACTACAAAACAAAGTATGTGAGGAGACACAAAATATAGGGTTTAAAAAGTGTCTTAAACATACTTGGAAAAAAATGCAGGGCTCTAGGGGTACATCAGGGAGTGGCTCGAATTGAATAGTTTTTCCAAGAGCAGTCACAAGCACAATGGGCCAAATGGCCTCCTCCTGTGCTATGATTCTAAAATTGAGTTTTAAGCTTCAGAGTCGAGTGTATTTTGTTCCTCTTTCCTCGCTGCCACTTGTAACAAGTTTGTTTCCTCCCTTGTGCTGCAATGACTTACCAATCTGTTCTCTATAAATTTGGAGCTCTGATGAATTTCTTAAATTAAATCCTCTTACCAACTGAGTGTGCAAAGGTAATTTCTCTCTATGCTCGTTCATTAAGTCTTAACAGATTCTCAGTTTCAGAATGATGTATCTTCATCTTGACTGCAAAAGCCACGCTTTTGTTCCACCTCGTATAATCGGAGCATCAAATAGCTCAGAAGAAAGCCATTTGGCTCACTGTACCGTTACCAGCTCTGTGAACGACCTATCCAATTAGTACTACTTCCCTGCTCACTCCCCAGTAGCCATGCAAATTGCCCCCTTCAAATATTTAGCCGATTCCCTTTTGAAGGTTACTATTGAACATCCAAATTGATTTACCAGATTATTCTTCACAGCCCCCGCCCAACTCCCTCCCTGACCTTTCAATACCTCCCGCCCAGGAAAAGTCATTTTATTTTGAATCATTTCATTAATTTCTAGGAATGTCCAAATATTTTCCCCAAGACTTTTAGCAAGCTGATATTCCATCAATACTGATTTATTAAATTGTGATCTGAGAAGGATATGAATAAGATCTGGCATCAACAAATTTAAATGTTTCTTCAGGTGTATAAATATTTAACTCCCCGTGTTTCGGGACCACATTGCATAATGACTCTGCTGGACTACAAGCATCCCTTTCTCCTCCATCGCTGCTTTTGACTTGCGGGAGCTTCCCACAGTGATGTTCCCAGCCCAGATAGTGTAGGCCTCCTCTAATTACTAATAATCATCATCATAGCCGGGCAAACAGAAATTCACAATCCATACAGTGGCATCCCGCCAGTTGGAAACACATTTATGCAGCCCATTTTGCTTGGAGAAAAGTCCCGAGGTTGTTCATAGGTGTGATCAGACAGACGCTGGATGCCGAACAGAAGGTTGAGATAGATTAGCATTTAGAGGTGGGCCATTGGACAGCAGCAGCAACAACAACTTGTATTTTTATTGTGGCTTTAATGCAATAAAACACCCCAAAGTGGAGCAATTATCAAACAAAATTTGGTACTGAAATGCACAAGGAGCAATTAAGACAAGTGACAGGAGGCAGTGGTGTCTTAAATGGAGAGAGAGAAGCAGAAAGGTTTAGGAAAGAAATCCCAGAGCTGAGAGTCGAGGCAGTTGAAGGCACAACCACAAATGGTGGGACAAAGGGAGTGGGGGTACACACAAGCCAGAGTCAGAGGAACACCGTCTTCCTGGGTCGGCAATATCCCTTCATATCTTTGTTTTGCCTATTTTTCATTACTCGGGCCTCGCACGCACGGGACAAGGTTTGTGAGTGATCTGCCAGGCTCCGATGTGGCTGCGAATGTCATTCATGGGATGTGGCGAGGCCAGAAACTACACAGCTTAACAAAGGGCAGGAGACCAAAGCTGGTCAGTTGTCAATTTAGTTTTTGCTGCGTGAAATTTAGTTTTACTCCTCTTTAAAAAGCAGGAAATATTAATTGGAGAAAATCCTGGAAATCATTCCCCTTACTGGCCGATACTTATTTTTTCGTTGCAGAGATGTTCCAGATGTGAGCAGGTGGGTGCCACTTTGGGCTGTTACACCAAGGGTTGCAATCAGAAATACCATTACATCTGTGCCATTGAGTCAGGTAAGGAAAGCACAGTTGACTGTCAAACCTGGTCAGTCTTGTCTAAACTTGTCTCAACTAAACTTGAAGGGGTTCTGAAGGGTAGTGGGAAAATAAACTATTTGCACTGTCAGGAGGTTCAGTAACTATAGCACACAGATTTAAGATTGAAGTTTTAGGGTTTAATTTTCTGTATGCTGCACAGGCACAATGGATGTACTCTGTGTCTTTGGATAACTTGCGTTATATGATTTATAATTAGTTTTAACAGAGTCCTGTTAGTTTCTACTTTAAATTAACTCTAGAATTTAAAAAATAAATAAATTTAGAATACCCAATTCATTTTTTCCAATTAAGGGACAATTTAGTGTGGCCAATCTACCTACCCTGCACATCTTTAGGTTGTGGGGGCAAAACCCACGCAACACGGGGAGAATGTGCAAACTCCACACGAACAGTGACCCAGAGTCGGGATCGAACCTGGGACTCGGCGCTGTGAGGCAGCAGTGCTAACCAATGCGCCACCGCCACCTCAATTAACTCTAGAATGAAACTCCCAAACCTGCAAATGTGGTTACCTGTGTTTATACCGCTCTCTTTTCCGGGTTACACATTGTCCATGGAGATCTGTATCGAAGCACAAAAACACCTAACCTAGAACGCCATACTTTCTGGGCATCTTCGGGACCCTTTGTTCTTTGTATACCATGTCAGAATATAAACAATACATTTAGCATACCTGGTACAAATCGCTTTATAGCCACTGAAGTACTTTTTTGAAGTGTAATCGTAAAGAATTAGGGCAGTCAGTTATTCCACACCAAACTTCAGCAAACAGCAATAACTAAACCAGATAATCTGTTTCATTAGTTATATTGGTTGAGACTGGGCGACCAGTGTATCCCCTTAGCAGTGTACATGCAATGGCCATGCACCAGCCTGGTAGATATATACAAACATGTAAAATAGGAGCAGTTGTAGGCCATTCGGGCCCTCGAGACTGCTCGGCCATTTGATAAAATCATGGCTTATCTGTTTGTACTTCCAAGTTCTACATTCCCAACTATTCTGATATTCTTTAATTTCGTTGCCCAACAAGAATCTATCTACCTCCGCCTTAAACATATTCAATGGCCCGGTCTCCACAACCTTCTGAGGTAGAGCTCCAAAGTCACACAATCCTCTGAGAAATATATTCTCCTCATCTCTGGCCTAAAAGAGTGACCCCTAATTTTAAAACAATGTTCCATAGTTCTGGACCCACCTGCTGGAGGAAACATTCTTTCCACACCCACCCTGTGAAGATCATTCAGGATCTTGTATACTTTAATCAGGTTACCTCTCACTCTTCTAAACTCCAGTGGAAACAAGCCCAGTCTGTCTAACCTCTCCTCATAGGACAACCCCTTCATTCTCATCAATCTAGTAAATCTCCTCTGAACCACCTCCTTTAAACCACCCCCAATGCGTTCACATCCTTCCTTAAATAAGGAGACCAAAACTGCACACAATATTTGAGCTGTAGTCAGACCAGTGCCCTGTCTAACTGAAGCATAACATTCTTATTTTTATGTTCAATTCCTCGCTTAGTAAAGGATAGCATTCTATTAGCCTTCTTAATTACTTGCTTGTACCTGCATACTAATCTTTTGTGGCTCATGGACTAGAACACCTCGATCCCAGTGCACCTCCGAATTCTGCATTTGATCTCCATTTAAGTAATACGTTGCTTTTTCATTCAAATACAAAGTGAACAATGTCACATTTTCCCACATTATACATAATCTGTCAGATTTTTGCCCACTCACTCAACCTATCTATATTCTTCTGCAGCTTCCTTATGTCCTCTTCACAACATACTTTCTTACCTATTTTTGTGTCATCTACAAATCTAGCGACCATACCTCACTCCCCTCCTCTAAGTCATTGATATCAATTGTAAAACGTTGAGGCTCCAGTACAGAGCCCTGTGGGACTCTGCTCATCATATCCTGCCAATCTGGTAAAGATCCATATTCTGCCAGCCAGCCAATCTTCTAATTGTGCTAAAATGTTACCCCCTGCACTATGAACTCTCATTTTCCACAATAATCTTTCATGTGGCACTTTATCAAATGTCTTCTGGAAATCCAAGTACAAGTCCAAGACGACTGGCTCCGCTTTATCCAACTATTTTGTGTAAACAAATTAAACTAAATCAAATGAATTGAGGGACAAAGTAAAAGAGGCAACCCCTTAAAGGGATACCAACTTGAACAAAAACAAATCACAATAAATTTTTTTTCTTTAAAATGTATTTAAAGTACCCAATAAATTTTTTATGACCAGTTAAGGGGCAATTTAATGTGGCCAATCCACCTACCCTGCACATCTTTAGGTTGTGGGGGTGAGACCCACACAGACATGAGGAGAATGTGCAAATTCCTCACGGACAGTAACCCAGGGCCAGGAATGAACCCGGGTGTTTGGCGCCGTGAGACAACAGTGTGAACCACTGCACCACTGTGCCGCCCGATAAAACGTAAAACAAAAATGTGGGAAAAGGGGCCGATAAGGCACCTCAGTCCCTGCGGTGCCCAGTGAGCACCGAAGGCCTCGACCGTGCAAGTGGAGCTCCCCTTTATCCACAGTGCACTGTCTCGCCTTCAAATAGATCCAATAAATTGGCTAAACATGATTTCCCTTTCACAAAACGATGTTAACTCTTCCTGATTACCTTGAGTTTAATGAACAATTCTAACACCTCCCCACCCAGACATCAAGCTAACTAGTCTATAGTTTCCTGTTTGCTGGCTCCCTTCTTCCTTATATTTGCTACGTTCCAATCTGATGGAACCTTTCCAGAATCTAGTGAAAATTGGAAAATTAACTACCTCTTTTAAGACCCTGGGGTGAAGTCCATCAGGCACCAGAGACTTGTCATCCCACAGCTCCATCAGTCTGCTCTGTATAGCTTCCCTAGTGACTGTAACTTCACCAAGTTCCTCTTGATTTACAGCTACGACTGGAATGGTTTTGTATCCCCTATATTCATCCACCATTTCCTTATTACCTATTATTAACTCCCTATTCTCAATCTCTAGAGGACGACGGTTAATTTACTTGTTCTTTTCTTTTTCAAATACCTGTACTCTTGCTATGTTTTACATTTATATCTAACATCCTCTCATATTCTTAATTTATTTTTCCTGATTAAGCTTTTGCTGTTTTTATAAGCTGATCTATTATCTGACTTACCACCTCATCCGTACAGATCAGAATTTTAAAGGGGACATTGGTTAGAAATCAGAACCCCCATGCTCCTGTTTAAAATAGTGTCATGAGACTTTTTTGGTCCACATGAAAGGGCAGATGGGACTTTAGTTCAACGTCTCATCTGAAGGATGACACCTCTGACAATGTTGCACTCTCTCAGCACTGGGCTGGTGTGTTAGCCTTGATTATGTGCTCAATTTCCTGGGGTGGGGTTTGAACCAAACAATCTTCTGACTCTTGAAGCACAATTGATAGCAAATGAGCACACTTGGCATACTGTTGGAACTGCGATAATTATTATTCTTCTCCTCGCTCGCAGGTTGCCAATTAAGTGAGGAGAATTTTTCAATGAAGTGCTCAAAGCATAAGGTAGGAAAGCAATGTGTTTGGGGAGTTGCACAGTATCACAATTTTCTCTTGGCTCCCCGACCCCCTACAGTGAAAATTATCAATGTAAACAGAAGGTGATATTGTCGCACTGAATTGGAGAGGAATTAAACCTAGTGTTCAAATTACTCACCTATATTTAAACATTGCAGTGCATTTATTAAAGGCAAGTTGGAAAGTCAAAAGGGGAACTTGTCATCGGGACCCCTTTAAAAAGAAAACTGTTACCGTACCCAGTGACTGCTCACTGTAATACTTGGTTTAATACCGACACAAATAAGTCATAACATTCACCAATAGGTGACACATTTTTACAAACTGTCGAAAATAGGGATTGCACGCAGTCACTTAATTGTTCATTTTTTCTGTTGGTTCATTTTTAATTAAAGATCTGGAACTGTAATGAGCATCAGAGGTAATAAAGCTGACTGCTTTCATTGATAAATTCAATGTTCCAGAACAGCAGCTGCTGGATCACCTTTAACTTTTCCCAGCCTTGTTTGTTTCAGGCATGAACCAAGTATCCGCAACGAGCTTAGTGACTGGAGTTTCTATAGTTGGAGGTCATAATAATATAATCTTCATTTTTGTCACAAGTAGACTTACACTAACACTGCAATGAAGTTACTGTGAAAATCCCCAAGTCGCCACATTCCGACGCCTGTTCGGGCGCACAGAGGGAGAATTCGGAATGTTCAATTCACCTAATAAGCACGTCTTTCGGGACTTGTGGGGGAAAACCGGAGCACCCAGAGGAAACCCACGCAGACACAGGGAGAATGTGCAGATTCCGCACAGTGACACTATCCGGGAATCAAACCCGAGATCCTGGTGCTGTGAAGCAACAGTGCTAACCACTGTTCATTGAGCACACATTGAGGGCAGATAATCGACTGGAGCTTCGAGCTCTGGCCTTTGGGCATTTGCTGTTGGCTCTCCACTGTGAAAGGCAACTACTGTTGTAGAAACACAGCTGCTAATTTACACCCAGCAAGATTTCAGAAACAGCTAAAATGTTTGTGTTGGAGGAATATTGCCTGCATCATTAGGAAAGCTTCCCTGCTCTTCCTTTAGAAGTGCAATGACATCTATTCAGTATGCATTCATATATTATCGACTGTCACGTCAAATCAGAAGCGAGAAGCTGTATTTTTACAGACAGCTGGACTGTGTGTTTACACATGGCATTACCTTATAGTTAGAAAAATCCAAAATGAACTGCTTTTAAAACTATTACATAGATCAGTACAGCACAGAACAGGCCCTTCGGCCCTCGATGTTGTGCCGAGCAATGATCACCCTACTTAAACCCACGTAACCCGTATACCCGTAACCCAACAATCCCCCCATTAACCTTACACTACGGACAATTTAGCATGGCCAATCCACCTAACCCGCACATCTTTGGACTGTGGGAGGAAACCGGAGCACCCGGAGGAAACCCACGCACACACGGGGAGGACGTGCAGACTCCACACAGACAGTGACCCAGCCGGGAATCGAACCTGGGACCCTGGAGCTGTGAAGCATTGATGCTAACCACCATGCTACCGTGAGGCCCCAAGATGGTGGTTTGCCATCTCAAATCTGCACGACAAAGATTTAGAAAGGTATAAAAGTCCTGGAAACACAATTCAGTTGGGATTTGTTAGGATATCATAGGCTGGATTCTCCACCCCACCCTGCCACATTTCTGCTCCGGCCCGCTGGCGGGATTCTCCGTTATGCCGGCCGGTCAATGGGGTTTCCCATTGTGGGGCAGCCCCATGCCTTCGGGGAACCCCCAGGCACCGGCAAAACGGAGCATCCCGCCGGCGGAGAATCCCGCTCAAAATCCTTACATGCAGTACACAATAGTGAAGTACAGTACCCCAGCCCATCCTGTAACAAAAGTGCTCCTGTATTTACGCGTCATTCATGGTTTCTTGTTCCTCTTTCCTTTTAGAGCACATCGTCTAAAATACTATAACAACAGGAAAATTTCATTGTGCCAAGTGACATTACCACACAAGGTGTTAAATACAGACTGCAAACCGAGAACAGTCAGTGAATGTATTGTGGAATAGTGCAGTTGAAGGAATGGAAAGATACCAAGATACCTGAAATACGAAGAGGACATCAACAGGTTGACTCTGTTCGTCAATGTATTTTCTCCCCCATTGAATCCTTGCTGCATTTTTTTTCCTGGGGGCTGGGTTGGTTGGGGGGGGGCGGGTAAATATTAATAGGTTGAGTTTTTCTGAACTGCAAGACGCCTGTGTAAACACTGATAATTTAAGCTCCAAACCATCAATTGTCTTAATGTTGCTGTGTAGATAATCTTTTGCAGTGGGATCCAGGGTGTTTTGCAAGGGAACTCGAGGATGGGGCAATGATACCAACCTGCAGTCTGCTGTTAAATGATAACTGAAAACTTCATGGATGAGGAAAATCTAATTTGGCAAAGTAGGTAATGAACTATGTTTTGAAACAAAGACATAACTGATTGCCTTGCCGTGGTTTTTTTTTAAGTTTAATTTTACTGATTTTATACAGTAGAAAAAGGGGGATTCTCCAGTGTCTCCAAAGTACTGCGGGAGATTGACTGACACAGTGAGTATTCCCTTTATCACACTTGGCAGTGTTCGATTATTTTGAGTTTGCAAAATTAATTTTTGTAAATTTTTTAAACAATAAATATAAAGATAAGGACGCCATCAGACATCACCATGGAGACACTTGCAAATATGTCAACCCTAGAAATGAAAGGAGTGGAGGAATTATTTTTCCTGCAATTATCAGTGCACCCAAGTGTGATAAAGATGATTATTGCAAATTAATGGAACCAGCGGTTTCTAGATAGTCCGATATCTACTGGGAAGAGACCCACAACTTTAAGCTCCTTCTTTCAATGTGTAATGTAATGTAATGTACATGTACCTGTAATGCAATGCCACTTTTTAGGAATTAAAAGCAATCTAGCCTACTGGAATAATTGAACAGGTTTTTGTAATTACTTTTCTCCTGTACATTGTTGAATTGTTGGATTAAGGAGTAGCACAGACTGGGTACAAGAGATAATCTTGCGTTTTTAAAAATAATTTAAGTGTACCCAATTTTTTTTTCCCAATTAAGAGGAAATTTAGCATGGCCAATTCACCTACCCTGCACATCTTTGGGTTGTGGGGGTGAAACTCATACAGACACAGGGAGAACGCGCAAACTCCACATGGACAAGCTTGGGTTTTACTGGAAATTTGAAATTTCCTCCTCAAAAAGCTCCGTCTGCTGAGGAAGTCAATTTAAATATTTGCGATTGATGGATTTTTGTTAGGTAAGGGGGTATTAACAGATATGGAGGACTTCCGGTTGTGGCCATGTCCGACTAGGTCGCGCGCACGGCAGCTCCCGCTGGGATCGGACATTTGGGCCCTTCAGCGGAGCGGTAGCAGCACTTTGGCAGTGATTCCCAGCATGGCAGGAGACGCTGGAGAGATTCCCCTCACTGTTGCATGGAGGGAACCAGGAGTGGGTTCACCAAGAGAGCGATTGCAGGGAAGCGAGCTGAACAGGTCCGGGAAGACAAAATGGCGGCCTATGCGGACCAAGCAGCGTGGGCCCAGTGGTCGAGAGAGCAGCAAAAGTTCCTGCGAAGCTGCTTCTCAAAGCTGAAGACAGCGATGCTGGTCCCTATGAAGGCCTCCATGGGAATGATGGTGGAGGTTCAGAAGGTACAGGAGAAGTCGATCAAAGAGGTGGAAAGGTATCTGACAATGAGGATGAGATCCTGGGCCTGGCGGTCAGGGTGGAGGCACGTGAGGCACTGCACAAGAGATGGCAGGATGACCTCGAGTGTAGGTCTAGGAGTCAAAACCTGGGGGTTCTGGGCCTCCCTGAAGGTGTGGAGGGGGCGGAATCGAGCACGTATGTGACTACAATGCTGGTGACGCTGATGGGCGCAGGGGCCTTCCCGTGGCCCTTGGAACTGGATGGGGCGCATAGAGTCCTCGCGAGGAAGCCGAGGGCGATGGTGATAATGTTCCACCGCTTCACAGAGAGGGAGCGTGTCCTGCGTTGGGCAAAGAAGGAGTGGGGCAGTAAGTGGGAGAACTGTGAGATTCGGATATACCAGGACCTGGGAGCAGAATTGGCTAAGAGGCGTGTGGGATTCAACCGAGCTACAGCGGTCCTCCACAGCAAAGGGGTGAAGTTCAGGCTGCTGCATCCGGTGAGGCTCTGGGTAACGTACCAGGACAGGCACCACTACTTTGATATGCCGACCGTGGCGTGGACATTAAGCATGAAAAGCTGGACTCGAACTAACAGGGCAGCTGCACGCGGGTGAAGTGCCCTGAGGGGGATGTGTAACCGGGTGTTGGCCTGATGTAAGCTTAGTAGCAGAATTTAAGCTGTCCGCTCTTCTTCTTCTGTTTTTTCCCCAGGGGGTGTGTTAACGCCCGGGTTGTGCTTCTCGTTTTATGGGAAGAATGTGGATGGCGCTTGCTCTCTTACCCTGTAGGGGAGGGGAGGTTAAGGGGCCGAGGGAGGAGACTACAGTAAGATTGGGGATAGAGGCGGGAGCGGAGGGAGTCAGCATGGGTTAGCTGACTTACGGAAGCGTAATGGAGGAGAAATCAATGCTGAGCGGGTGCTTGGGAGGGGGGATTGGGATCGGCGGGGAGGGATGGGGTGCTGCTTTGCTGACTGAAGGGGAGCCAACTTTTGGGTACGGATGGAGAGTCGGGTTGGGGGGCCTCCGGCGGGAGGGCTGGAGCGAGCGGAGGGGTACGGGCACGAGGCTGGCCGAAAAAGGGAGATGGCTAGTCGGCGGGGGGGGGGGGGGGGGGGGGGAGATCAGCCCCCCGTCCAGGCTGATCACGTGGAATGTGAGGGGTCTGAACGGGCCGGTCAAGAGGGCCCGCGTGTTCTCGCACTTAAAGCAATTAAAGATGGATGTGGCCATGCTACAGGAGGCGCACTTAAAACTCGCTGACCAAACGAGGTTAAGGAGGGGATGGGTGAGCCAGGTGTTCCACTCGGGGCTGGACTCGAAGACCAGAGGGGTGGCAATTCTGGTTAGCAAGCAGGTGGCATTTGAGGCAGGGAGTATTGTGGCGGACAAGGGGTGCGGGTACATAATGGTGAGTGGCAAGCTGCAGGGGGCCCGGGTGGTGTTTGTGAACGTTTATGCCCCGAACTGGGATGACGTGAAATTCATGAGGCGCATGCTAGGTAAAATCCCGGACTTGGAGTCAAGTAATTTGATCATGGCAGGGGGGGGGGGGGGGGGGTACTTCAACACAGTCCTGGACCCAGCATTGGACCGGTCTAAGTCGAGGTCGGGAAAGAGAACGGCGCCCTCTCTGGAGACTAGATGTGGGACTGCTAGCAGATGAAGAGGTGTGTGGGCAGATAAGGAGGAGCATCCAAAACTATGTGACAACAAATGACACGGGAGGTAACAGCAACAACGGTCTGGGGGGCTATGAAGGCAGTTATTAGAGGGGAGTTGATTTCTATTAGGTCCCATAGAGAGAAGAGGGCAGAGAGGGAGAGGCTGGTGGGAGAGATACTCAGAGTTGATAGGAAGTACGCGGAGACCCCCGAGGGGTTGCTAAAGGAGCGCCAGAGACTGCAGTCTGTTCGATCTGCTGACCACTGGGAAGGCGGAGGCACAGCTGAGGAAGGTGAAAGGGACAGTCTACGAGTATGGGGAAAAAGCAAGCAGGATGCTGGCGCACCAACTTCGCAGGAGGGAGGCGGCCAGGGAGATCGGGGGAGTTAGGGATAAGGCAGGAAATACGGTCGGGCCCAGAGAAGATCAACAAAGTCTTCAAGTTTTATTCTAAACTGTACGAGTCAGAGCCCCCGGTGGGAGGGGCAGGGATGAAGCAATTTATGGACCAATTGAGGTTCCCAAGGGTGGACGATGGGCTGTTGGATGGACTGGGGCCCCCAATTGAGTTCGAGGAGATAGTTAAGGACGTAGAAAATATGCAGTCGGGCAAGACACCAGTTCCGGACGGCTTCCCTGTGAAATTCTACAAGAATTTCTCGGAGCTGCTGCGCCCACTCCTGCTAAGAACTTTTAATGCAGCAAAGGAGAGAGGAACCCTCCCCCTGACGATGGCACAGGCTTCGATCTCGCTCATTTTGAAGAGGGAGAAAGACCCACTTCAATGTGGGTCCTACAGGCCGATGTCGCTCCTGAACGTGGATGCTAAACTGCTGGCTAAAATTTTAGCTACTAGAATAGAGGACTGTGTACCGGGAGTGATTGATGAGGATCAGACAGGTTTTGTGAGGAGGCTCCTAAACATTATCATGGTGCCCTCGGAAGGAGGGGACGCAGAAGTAGTGGCTGCAATGGATGCAGAGAATGCCTTTGACTGGGTGGAATGGGAGTACCTGTGGGAAGCATTAGATAGGTTTGAATTTGGTGAGGGATTCATAGGGTGGGTCAAGCTACTGTATCAGTCCCCCGTAGCGAGTGTATCCACGAACCGGCTGAGGTCGGAATATTTTAGGCTGCACCGAAGGACGAGGCAGGGGTGCCCCCTATCCTATCCCCGCTACTATTTGCCCTGGCAATTGAGCCGTTGGCCATAGTGCTGAGGACTTTAAGAAACTGGAGGGGGCTGAACCGGGGGGGGTTGGGGAAAGAGAGCACCGGGTTTCACTCTACACAGACGACCTGTTATTGTATATCTCTGACCCAATAGAGGGGATGGGGGAGGTCATGCAGATCTGAAGGGACTGTGGGAGCTTCTCGGGGTACAAGTTGAACGTGGGGAAAAGTGAGCTGTTTGTAATCCACACTAGGTGTCAGGAGGAGAGACTGGGGGAGCCCCCGCTCAAGATGGTGGAGAGGAGCTTTCGTTATTTAGGTATACAGGTGGCTAGGAACTGGGATGCCCTGCACGGGCTCAACTTATCTTGGCTTGTAGAGCAGATGGAGAGAGACTTTAAAAGGTGGGACATGCTCTCGCCTTCCCTGGCGGGAAGGGTGCAGACAGTGAAAATGACGGTCCTCCCCAGATTCCTGTTCCATTTCCAGTGCCTTCCCATCTTCAGCCCAAGATCCTTCTTCAAGCAGGTGAACAGGATTATCACAGGATTTGTGTGAGACCCCGCGAGTTAAAAGACTGTTTTTGGAGCGCAGTCGGGTAGGGGGGGGGGGGGGGGGGGTTGGTGCTTCCGAACTTCTGTAGCTACTACTGGGCGGCTAATGTGGCCACGATTAGGAAGTGGGTAATGGAGGAGGAGCTGGCGTGGAGACGGCATCATGCAAAGGCCCCAGCCTAGGGGCACTAGTAATGGCACCACTGCCGTTCTTGCCGGCACGATACACCACAAGCCCGGTGGTGATGGCGGCGCTGAGAGTCTGGGGTCAGTGGAGAAGGCACAGGAAGGAGGGGGCCTCAGTTTGGACTCCGATACGGAACAATCATAGATTTGTTGCGGGCAAGATAGATGGGGGTTTCAAAGCTGGTACAGGGCAGGCATTAGAAGGATGGGGAACCTGTTCGTAGATGGGACTTTCCCTGGCTTGAAGGCGCTGGAGGAGAAATTCAGCCTGCCCCCAGGAAACGCCTTCAGATACCTCCAAATCCACGACTTTCTCAAAAAACAGGTGGGGACATTTCTGGTGCTACCCCCTCATAGGATACAGGAGAGTGGTGTCTGGCTTCTGGGTAGGAGAGGGGAAGGTGTCGACATTTACCAAGAACTGCAGGAGGCAGAGGAAGCCCCAATGGAGGAACTGAGGTCAAGTGGGAGGAGGAGCTGGGTGAGGAGCTGTGGGCTGATGCCCTAGGCAGGGTAAATTCCTCATCATGTGCCAGGGTCAGCTTAATTCAGTTTAAGGTGATACATTGGGCACACATGACAGCAAGGATGAGTAAGTTTTTCACGGTGGAGGACAGCTGTGCGAGATGTTCAGGGAGTCCAGCGAACCATGTCCATATGTTTTGGGCAGCCCTTAAAGAATTCTGGCAGGGCTTTGCGAGGGCTATGTCCAGGATTCTGGACACACGGGTGAAACCGAGTCCAACAATAGCGATCTTTGGGGTGTCAGAGGATCCGAGTGCAAGCGAAAGAGGCCGAGGTTTTGGCCTTTGCCTCCCTGGTAGCCCGGAGACGGATCTTGTTAATGTGGAGAGACTCGAAACCCCCGAGTGTGGAGACCTGGGTTAGTGACATGGCTGGGTTCCTCAGCATGGAGCGAATAAAGTTTGCCTTGAGAGGGTCCTTGCTGGGGTTCTTCCAGCGGTGGCAACTGTTCCTTGACTTTCGAGGAGAGTGTTAAAATGTCAGCAGCAGCAGCAACCTGGGGGGGGGGGGGGGGGGGGGAGAGCTTAGGTGGGGTACTGTTTATTTAATGCATATTCTCTGTTTCTATAATAACAGCCACCTAGTTTTGTTAAATATTTTCCTTTATTTTTCGGTTGTTGGTTATGTAAAAATTCTGTTTGAAAAAACCTTTAATAAAAACAAATTTTAAAAAAAGATATGGAGCAAAAGCAAGTCAAGTTGAGTTGAAGTACAAGTCTGTGAGGCCTAATTGAATGGTGGAATAAGCTTACAAGGCTGCATGGCTTCCTATAAGTTTTCTTGATCTCCATTCAGTGACTACCATTGGGAATGAACAAGTATGACTGAGGTGCAAGTGAGAAAAAGCTTGGAATAGTCTATTATCCTAATCGGTAAGGCTTCCCTCACTTACGAATAGGCTCAATCTGAAATAGACTGGGGGAGTTCAAAAGGAATGGAACAGAAAAATAGATTCCAAGTTGGCAGAGCAGACGCAGCAAATTCTCTGCTACATTAGTGTTTTGGTGAATAGCAGCCGGTTTCTTGACTCTTCCATTTTGTATTGGCTGGCCGTGTCCAAATGGCCCACAATTCTTGACTGAAAATAATCTAAAACAACAGCAGTTATCCTATTTCCTTGAGCATGTAGGTTTTTCTCTTGCAAACAAAAGGCTCTTTGAACAGCATTAAAGGGATATGTACAGAAAGGGGTTGTGGAAAGGAGCTAAATGGCAGCAAAAGCAGTTGTAGGGGTTGATTATTCAGCAGTAAAGAAAGGCCCTGTCCAGTTTCAGAGAGAAAAATTAAGGATAGACATGATCCAACTTCTCATAATATTGAAGGATATTGCTGATGGAAATATGGAGGTAATTACTCAAAATTGATACAAGAAGCCAGGACTCTGTTACCTGAAAGGGGCCAGGGAATGGAGGGCAGAACATTCTATAAAACGTTTTTAAAACTATAGCATATTTTCTACTCTGATGGTCATCATCACAGAATGATACAACATGGAAGGCGATTTAGCCCATCACGCCAGTCTTTCTTCTAGACTGCTCCAGTGAAGCAACTGTTCTCGGTGATTTTAATTGGAATGGGGCAAATACAACTTTACATTGGCCTACAAACTAATCACTAATGACCTAACTTCAGACAGTTTGCTATCTATGCAGCATATGTAGTACAGGTTTCTGTTAGGGCAAGAATTAACCCCATCCCCCACCACCACCATGCAGCTAGTGTACAACCCAACTTAGAATTCCATCACAGGTAAGAATGTGGTCATGATGTTGCAAATAGCAACTTAAATATCTTCTACACTGCACGTCTGAACAGAACGTCAGTTTAATCTTTCATCCAGAGGACTGTAGTCCCACCAATTTAGCATTCCCCAAGTATTGAACTCTGCTCAAATCCTGATGTGGGTTCAAACCCAGTCACACTGCTTGCAAGTTCTCCATCCCTCAAAACTACAGAATGATGAAAAAACCCGGAGGGCTCTGAAAAGATGGTCGGCATGGTAGCACAGTGGTTAGCACAGTTGCTTCACATCTCCAGGGTCCTACGTCCGATTCCTGGCTTGGGTCACTGTCTGTGCAGAATCTGCACGTTCTCCCGTGTCTGCGTGGTTTTCTCCTGGGTGCTCTGGTTTCATCCCACAGTACAAAGATGTGCAGGTTAGGTAGATTGGCCACGCTAAATTGCCCTTAGTATCCAAAAAGGTTGGATGGGTTACTGGGTTTGGGTGGAGGTATGGGCTGAGTTAGGGTGCACACTCGATGGGCCAAATGGCCTCCTTCAGCACTATGATTCGTCTATGATTCTAAGAACTGTGAAAGTGCATTCAAACATTTTCATGTAAAAAAGTTATATTTTGTTCCCATGATTCTTTCATTTGTGTTATTTTAATCATATAAAAGTATATTTGCACAGAATACAGCCCAGAATGGCTTTTATCATTGGTGCAGTATTACAAGAGAAGCTAAGCTTCTAGAGACAAGTGCTTTTAATTCTACAAAAATGAATTTGCTGCATTCCAACTTGTCTTTTTAAAAAAATTATAAATATTTTTATATGTACAGTTTTAAACTATGAAAATACAATTTAATTTGACCACGTCATTATCTTAATACGAAATTAAAAGGGCCATGCTGCTTTACCTGGGGCGCACACACACTATACACAGTCACAATGCATCAGGGGTGTGGGGTGGGATTTTAAAAAAATACAAACACTTCAACTCGTGGTGACTGTGGTGCCGCTACCAAGTTTCATGATCATTTGCTGGCAGTCATGGAGAGTCCGTTTGTCGCCGATCTTTTCCAGTGTGCGGGCTGCCTCGGCCAGCATGCCTACCCGCTGGCCTGGTGTGGACAAGAAGCTCGGGGGCAGGTAACGACACGCTAGTAGGAGAGCTTCAGCATGCTCCCGCCGACCTGGGTGCGCCTCAGCCTCGCCTGTCACATGACATAAAATTACAGAAATGAGCCAACAGTCAAACCCCAAACGTTTCAATAGTTTTCCAATATGTGTGTCTGCCCATGAAAAAAGCCATTTGGGAGATTTCCGTTGGCGGCCATGGCGGGTGGTCACACACACGGCAGCCCCTGCTTGAAAGCATAGAAGAGCTCTTTTTACCCAAAATTGGGTGCAACTTCGACGGAAAAGCGTGACTGAAGATCGGAGTAGTTTCCCCCGGGAGTGGCATGTCTGCTGGTTATCAAACCTGGCAGAAGGTGAAGGACTTGGCCAAGGAGTTGGAAGAGACCTGTGGCATAGCGGACAGTGGAAGGATGGCGGAGGGGGAAGGGTCAATGCAAGTAGCAAAGCCCCAGATGGAAGAGTTGATGGCCTTCATCAAGGAAGAGTTTCACCCGCAGAGGACAGAGATGCAGGAAGATTGATTGAAGGCTATCGAAGCAGCTGTGGCACACCTGAAGGGATCGATGGAGAGGGTGGAGAAATGTTTGGAGGCACAGGGGTCGCAGATCCAAGAGATTGAGAAGCTGATGTCGGACCACAGCGATCGGGTGGTGACATTGGAGGCGGAGTTCTTAGGAGAGTTTTGCAAGACATTGAGAGCAAAGGTGGAGGAGCAAAAAATAGGTCAAGAAGGCAGAATCTGCAGATAGTGGGCCTGCCTGAAGGAGTGGAAGGTGCGAGTGACACGAGGTATGTTTTGAGGATGCTGGCGGGGCAGGTGGCAGAGAGGGTGCTGGGCAAGGCCCCCCACCCCCTGAAGTGGACTATGAGCGCACAGGTCTCTGAGGCAGAAGCCTAGAGCAAAGGGTTCCGCCACAGGTGATGATCGCGTGGCTCCACAAGTTCGTGGAGGAGGAGAAGATTCTGCAGTGGGCCAGGAAGAAGCGCAACTGTGAATGGGAGGGGAGCAAGGTCCAAATATACCAGGACATTGGATCGGAGCTGGCAAAACGGCGTGCAGGGTTCAACAGGGCCACGGTGGTGCTGTATCAACAGCGGATCAGGTTTGTGGTGCTCTATGGGTGACGTATGAAGGCCAGGAATACTATTTTGAGCCCCCAGAAGCAGCCAATGACATTATCAAGGAGCACAAACTGGGGCAGAACAGAACTGAACAATTTTGGGAGACAGGTGCTGCCACTTTGAAGTGAAGAGAACACAGGAAGAGTGGGGATTGGAGGGAGTTTTTTTTTCTCTTTTCCTCCGATGTGGAAGGTTTTTCCTTCTTTTCTGCTGTTGGGTCGACAAAGTGTAGCAGGACGGCTATCCCCACCCCACTCCTGCTGCCGGAGGCTGTGCTTTTCTTTTTGTTTGTCTTTGGGGGAAGGTGACCTGTAGTTCGAGGTGAGCCTTCGTTTGGGTGGAGAAGGGAGAGGTCAGCGGGGTGCCTTCTTCACTGAACAGAGGTGAGGGCCAGGGAGTCAGCAGGAGGATGGCAGATAATGTTGGTGAACGGAAGTGAGGTGGTGGAGAAGACCAAGAGGTTGCCGTGAGGGTGATGTGATGAAGCGAGTTTGGAGAAAAAATATGGTCAAGGGCCATCTTGGATGGGCCAGGTACAGGGTGAAATTAACAGGGGTAGAGCTGAAAAGTGAAGATGGTAGAGGGGAATGGAGGCATAAGCCCCCAGTACGGCTGATAACATGGAACGTGCGAGGGCTTAATGGACCGGTGAAGAGATCTCAGGTGTTTGCGCACCCAAGAAGTTTAAAAGTGGAAGTGGTTTTTCTGCAGGAGACACACCTCCGCGTGAAGGAGCAGGATAGGCTGAGGAAGGAATGGGTGGGTCAGGTTTTCCACTCAGGATTTGACTTAAAGTCGCGGCGGATGGCAATTTTGAGTGTAAGAAAACGTTTTTTTGAGTGCAAAGGAAGTGGGGGACCCAGGTGGGAGATACGGGATGGTGAGTCGGGTATTAGAAGGGACGCCTGTGGTGTTGGTGAATGTGCCTGCACCAAATTGGGATGATGTGGGTTTTATGAGGGGGTTGCTGGCAGCAAGGCCCGGACTTGGCCACGCACCAGTTGCTTATGTGAGGAGATTTTATTTGTGTCCTAGAGCCAAGGGTGGATAGGTCGAGCCCCAGGTTGAATTGGAATGGCAAAGGAGCTGGGTAGGTTTATGGAAAAGATGGGTATGGTGGACCTGTGGCACTTCAAGAACCCAGGGGGAAGGGAGTATTCCTTTTTCTCATGTGTAAATGGTGTATTCAAGAATCGCCTTTTTGTGGTGAGCCGGGAGGTTTTGGTTGGGGTGGAGGGGGCAGAATGTGCTTTAGATCGGGACGGGAGCAGAGGCTCGATTCGGGGCTGCTGGCAGATAGAGATTTTGTGAAAAAGTGCGGGCTGTGATCAACGATTATGAGAATTCAACCAAAATGGAGAGGGGTTGGCAGCCACATTTTGGGAAGTGCTAAAAGCAGTGTCTGGTGTCTGAGGGGAGATATCTCGTTCAAGGCACATGCGGATAGGGAAAGGAGGGAGGAATATGAACAGCTAATGAATGAGATAGTGGAGGTAGATAGGGAGTACTCGAGGGTGCCCATCATGGAGGGATTGGTGAGGAGGAAAAATTACAGGGGCAATTTGATAGTTTGACTACAGGGGTGGGGGTAGGACAGCTGCATAGGACAAGGGGAGTGCAGTACGAATATGGGGAGAAGGCGAGTCAAATGTTAACACATCAGTTACAGAGGCAGGTCGCGTCCAGGGAAATACGGACTGGGGCAGGGGATGTGGTGTCGGAGCCGGGGAAGATAAATGAGGGATTTGGGGATTACTAGAAGGAGCTGTACAGGGCGGACCTGCGGGTTAAGAGGGGGTGGGACGGTTCTTAGATGAAGTGGAGTTTCCACAGTTGGAGGAAGAGAAGAGGCAGGCGCTAGAGGAGCCCTTGGGGCTGAGGGAGGTATTGGATAGCATTTGGTAGGTTTGGAGTTGGGGGAAGGCTCCAGGGCCCTGAATGTTACACAGCGGAATTTGCAACGGACCTGGCACACATCTCTTGGGGGCATTTAATGAGGCGTCGAGAAGGCAGAGCTGTCAGAGACGATGACGCGACAACGATCACATTAATACCAAAAAAGGGGAAGGATGGTCGTGTAGGCCCATATCGCTCTTAAATGCAGACGTGAAATGCTGGCTAAGTTGGTGGCGTGAAGAATGGAAGGTTGTGACCCAGGGGTGGTTGCTGAGGACCAAACAGGCTTTGTGAAGGGCAGTCAGTTTTCTAGTAAGATAAGGTGGCTGTTAAATGTGATCATGGTCCCATCGAGAGCCCAGGTGCCAAAAGTAGTGGTGTCCATGGACGCAGAGAAGGCATTCAACCTGTACCTGTTTGAGGTCAGGGAAGATTTGGGTTTGAGCCGAAGTTTGTGGCATGGGTGCGCCTGTTATGTGTTATATGTGGCACTGAGGGAGAATGTGTGGACCAATGACATGGGTTCAAGGAACTTTAAACTGCACAGGGTACAAGGCAGTGGTGCCCACTGCTGTTTGTGCTAGCTATAGAACCTCTGGCAATAGCTCTTAGGGGGTCGGCAGAGTGACAAGGGATTACGAGGGGACGAAGTGAGCATCAGGTGTCACGGACGACCGACTATTGTATGTTTCGGACCCGCTGGAGAGCATGGAGAGGATCATGGGCCTGGTGGGGAAGTTTGGGGCTTTTGTGAGATACAAGTTAAATGTAGGAAAAAGCGAAGTGTTCCCGGTGAACGAGTTGGGTCGGTGAGCCAATCGGGGGGGGGGGGAATGTAATTTAAAGTGGCCAGAGACAGGTTTAGCTACCTGGGTATTCAGGGAGCGAGGGAATGGGCAATGCTACACAAATGGAATTTAACAAAACTGGTGGAGGTGGGGCTGTATTTGACTTTGGCAGGGAGGGTCCAAGTGGTGAAGATGAACATTCTGTCGAGGTTTCTGTTCATATTCCAGACACTCCCGATCTTTGTACCGAAGACCTTCTTTCAAAAACTGGATATGATTATTTCAGACTTTGTATGGGCAGGGAAGGCGCCACGGGTTAAGTAGACCCTGTTACAGAGGCAGAAGGGCGAGTTGGCGTTGCCAAACCTGTTACTGGGCGGCGAATGTGGAGGTGAAGTGAAGCGGTGGAGAAATAATAGAATGGGTTTGGAAGAGGAAGGGGGTCCAGTGTGAGGGCTATGGTGACAGTGGCATTGTCAATGGCACCAAGGAAACACTCAGCCCTGTAGTGCAGTCCATGAAGACGGTCTGGAACCAGCCGAGGAGGCACTTTAGGATAGAGGGGACGTTGGTGTTAACGCTGTTGTGCGAAAACTACGGTTTTGAGCTGTGGGGGTGGAAACAACAGAGGATATGTATAGGAAGTGGAGAGAAGTGGTGCTGGTTAAGAGGAGGGATCTGTACCTGGAAGAAGGGTTTGCCAGTATAGAGGAACTGAAGGAGAGAGTAGAGCTCCCAAAAGGAAGTGACTTTAGGTACCTGCAGGTAAGGGACTTTGCGTGGAAGATTTGGAAAGAGTTCCCCAGGTTGCCGAGGTACACTCTGTTGGAGCGATTGCTGCTTCCAGACGTGGAAGGGGAGGGCAGGAACGCGAGCAGGTGATGAAGATTAAGGAGAAGTGGGAAGGGGAGCTGGGAGAGGAGATAAACTGGAAGGCATGGAGTGTGGCACTGCGAAGGGTAAATGCAACCTCCTAGTGCACATGGATGAGCCTGATACAGTTCATGGTGGTACACAGGGTACATATGACTCGGGCAAGAATGCGTGGGTTCTTCCAGGGAGTGACAGACATGTGTGAGAAGTCTGGGGGGGGACAAGCAAATCATGTTCATATGTTCTGGGGCTGAGAAAAAGTGGGGAGATTTTGGGCGGGAGTGTCCGTGGCGCTAACAAGGATAGTGGGGGTGGAGGTTGAGCCGGACCCATTGGTGGCGATATTTAGGATTTCGGAGAAGCCGGAACTGATGGAGAGCCGATGTTGTGGTCCTCGTCTCTTGGATTGCCTGGTGAAGAATTCTTGTTGGAGTGGCAGACAGCAACACCATTGGGGGTGGCGGTTTGGGTGGGGGACTTATCTAACTTTCTTCGGATGGAAAAGGTCAAGTACAAATTAAGGGGTTCAGCGGAGGGCTTCGAGGCGAGGTGGGGGATGTTCGTGGCTGTGTTTGAGGAGCTGTTCATCGCGTGAGGGCGAAGGGGGGGTGAAAAAGAGGAAAATGCGTACAAACTGTATAGTTGTGTGTTGGGGAGTTTGTTCCCCAAATTGTTTATATATTTTGTAACCTTTTAGATACGTTTGGAAAAAAATACATTAATATATAAAGAAAAGCCCTTTGAGCATGGTAGAGCCGCCAGGCTGTATTGTATGAACTGGTAACGGACGAACAAGACAGATTCCCAGAGTACAAATGCTGAGAGCTTCACCCTCAAGACCCATTGTGTAGAATAACACTTGATAGCTTAGTAACCCGAGGGGCCGAGCTTCTAGTCCCAAACAATAAGCTCAAGTCCCATATATTTGTGTGCTGAGCATCAACATTCATCCATTTATGATTTTATGATTTGAAAGATGGAAATGAACTTTCACGTCTAATTTTCTTTGAAGACAGGGTGTAACAAATTGGATTAGAAGACTGCCCCAAAATAACTGCTCTCTAATTGCTGTTACTTACCGCCTTTGGGTACTGGGGTTGTGACCCGCCTCCTGAGGCTGCGGTCCAATAGCTGATGAGTACGGGTTGGACTGGCACCCGCCATTAACCTGGCTGTCGCTTCATGTAGAAATACCTAAAATTAAATGAAAACATCATCTTTTAATCTAAAGTACTGTTCGTGCTGCTCTAAACATCCCAATCTTGCTCCTCCTTGGCTCCAAATAACACTTTCACTTCCCTGTCTCATCACGGGATTGAAATTAAGACTCGTTACAGCATCTCCGATTCAAACATATTTGCCCCTTCCCCAAAATCCCACAACTGCAAAGTTCCTTTCCTCTCCCAAACTATTGATTTGAAGAAGCCTTGCACTGTCAGAGTTGCTGTCTTTCAGATGAGACTTTAAACCAAGGTACCAAGTTAAGGCCTTATATCCTCACCAATATATATCTATCAACTTGACCACAACAACTGGTCATTGGCACATTACTGGTTTTGGGAGATTTCTGTGCGTAAATTGGTTGCTGTATTTTCTACATCAAAACAGTACAAAACACAAGTCCTTCACTAGCTGAAAACCACTTTGAGACATCCTGAGATGGCTGGGAAGGTACTATATAAATAAATGTTTCTTTCTTCATCTTGTCTTTTCTTCCTAATTGGGATTGTACACCAAGGTATACTCAACTGTTCCTATATTTTCTATCTAGGACGTTGACTGTAGAATGATTTCTTCCACATAATATTTAATTAATAAGCAAAGTTATCCCAAATTAAGAGGCTGAACTACATTGAGTTTAAGCAAAAGACAGGATTAAGACAAGCTACATCAACCAAGTTGTAAAAGGAAAATGTAGTAAAGAGAGCTTGCCAACAGTATTGTTTGTTACTCGCGTTCATTTCAATTATAATTCATAGTTAGATAGGAGTTGTTATAATGTACATAGAGTGCAAGAACAAGGCAATTATTTTTTTTATTTTTAAAAATAAAAATTATTATTATTATTAGAGTACCCAATAATTTTTTCCAATTAAGGGGCAATTTAGCGTGGCCAATCCACCTATCCTGCACATCTTTTTGGGTTGTGGGGGCAAAACCCATGCAGACATGGGGAGAATGTGCAAACTCCACACAGACAGTGACCCAGGGCCGGGATTCGAACCCAGGTCCTCAGCGCCGTAGGCAGCAATGCTAACCACTGTGCCACCGTGCTGCCCTAGAACAAGGCAATTATGTTGAACTGTACACTATTAGACCTCAGCTGGAGTATTGTGTATAGTTCTGGGAGCTACTCTTTAGGAAGGATGTGAACACATTGGAGACAGTACAGAAGAGATTTACAAGAATGGTTTCAGCGATGAGAAGGTTCAGTGGCAAGAAGCTTCAGTTATGAAGATAAACTGGAGAAATTGAGACTGCTCTCCTTGCAAAAGGTGAAGAAGAGGTTTGATAGAAGTGTTCAAAATCAAAAGGGGCTAGACAGAGCCGACAGGGAGAAACTGTTCCCACTCAAAGGGTTCAAGAATGAGAGGGCACAGATTTAAAATGATTTGCAAAAGAAGCAAATGTGATGTGATAAAAAAAACTTTTTCCACATAGCAAGTGGTTCAGGTATGGAATGCACTGCCTGGATGTGTGGTGGCGGCAGATTCAACTGAAGCATTCAAGAGGGAATCAGATGATTATCTGAATAGAAACATTGTGCCGGGTTACAGAGAAAATGCAGGATAATGGCACAAAGTCATAATGCTCATTCAGAGAGCCAAAAGAAGGCCTTCAATGGTGCGCTCTTAAAAAGCAACCTGTTCTTGGAATGATTTAATTAACTCTTTAAAAATTATATATTTCCTATCATAGAAAATATTTGAGTATTAATGCACTAAATTCGTGCCCCTGTTCAAAAAAGGGAATAGGGATAACCCTGGGAATTACAGGCCAGTTAGTCTTACTTCGGTGGTAGGCAAAGTAATGGAAAGGGTACTGAGGGATAGGATTTCTGAGCATCTGGAAAGGCATTGCTTGATTAGGGATAGTCAGCACGGATTTGTGAGGGGTAGGTCTTGCCTTACAAGTCTTATTGAATTCTTTGAGGAGGTGACCAAGCATGTGGATGAAGGTAAAGCAGTGGATGTAGTGTACATGGATTTTAGTAAGGCATTTGATAAGGTTCCCCATGGTAGGCTTATGCAGAAAGTAAGGAGGCATGGGATAGTGGGAAATTTGGCCAGTTGGATAACAAACTGGCTAACCGATAGAAGACAGAGAGTTGTGGTGGATGGCAAATATTCAGCCTGGAGCCCAGTTATCAGTGGCGTACCGCAGGGATCAGTTCTGGGTCCTCTGCTGTTTGTGATTTTCATTAACGACTTGGATGAGGGAGTTGAAGGGTGGGTCAGTAAATTTGCAGATGATACGAAGATTGGTGGAGTTGTGGATAGTGAGGAGGGCTGTTGTCGGCTTCAAAGAGACATAGATAGAATGCAGAGCTGGGCTGAGAAGTGGCAGATGGAGTTTAACCCTGACAAGTGTGAGGTTGTCCATTTTGGAAGGACAAATCTGAATGCGGAATACAGGGTTAATGGTAGGGTTCTTGGCAATGTGGAGGAGCAGAGAGATCTTGGGGTCTATGTTCATTGTTCTTTGAAAGTTGCCACTCAAGTGGATAGAGCTGTGAAGAAGGCCTATGGTGTGCTAGCGTTCATTAGCAGAGGGATTGAATTTAAGAGCCGTGAGGTGATGATGCAGCTGTACAAAACCTTGGTCAGGCCACATTTGGAGTACTGTGTGCAGTTCTGGTCACCTCATTTTAGGAAGGATGTGGAAGCTTTGGAAAAGGTGCAAAGGAGATTTACCAGGATGTTGCCTGGAATGGAGAGTAGGTCATACGAGGAAAGATTGAGGGTGTTAGGCCTTTTCTCATTAGAACGGAGAAGGATGAGGGGCGACTTGATAGAGGTTTATAAGATGATCAGGGGAATAGATAGAGTAGACAGTCAGAGACTTTTTCCCCGGGTGGAACACACCATTACAAGGGGACATAAATTTAAGATAAATGGTGGAAGATATAGAGGGGATGTCAGAGGTAGGTTCTTTACCCAGAGAGTAGTGGGGCATGGAATGCACTGCCTGTGGTAGTAGTTGAGTCGGAAAATTTATGGACCTTCAAGCGGCTATTGGATAGGTACTTGGATTAGGGTAGAATAAGGGAGTGTAGGTTAACTTCTTAAGGGCAGCACGGTAGCATTGTGGATAGCACAATTGCTTCACAGCTCCAGGGTCCCAAGTTCGATTTCGACTTGGGTCACTGTCTGTGTGGAGTCTGCACATCCTCCCCGTGACTGCGTGGGTTTCCTCCGGGTACTCCGGTTTCCTCCCACAGTCCAAAGATGTGCAGGTTGGGTGGATTGGCCATGACAAATTGTCCAAAATTCTATGATTAACCTAGGACAAAAGTTCGGCGCAACATCGTGGGCCGAAGGGCCTGTTCTGTGCTGTATTTCTCTATAAAAAAAATTATTTTTTAAAAGGAACTTGATCAATTAAAAGGAAACTGGGTTTGAGGGAGGAAAGAGATGCCCATGTTTTCTGTCAACATTATTTACCTAGAACACACTACCCTCTCAGAGGATGGCATAAGCCTAGCTACGGCCTTCATCTCACTGCTTGACAACTTTCAGAGACCATGGGCGAAATTCTCCCCCCCCCCCACGACGGGTGGGAGAATAGGGGGAGGGCCTTCCCGACTTTTTTGACGCCCCCCCCCCCCCCGCCGAAATCCCGACAAGAATCGCTGCCGCCGTTTTTTTACGGCCGGCAGCGATTCTCAGCTGTTAGAAGGGCCGAAGTCCCAGCCCTTTACGACCTTTTTACGAACGGCAAACACACCTGGTCCTGCCATTCGTAAAAACGTCGTGACAAACTCGCAAAAAATAACCATGGCACCGATTGGCACGGCAGTACCACGGCCGTGCCACGGGTGCCATGGGCCCGCGATCGGTGGGCACCGATCGCGGGCAGCGGGCCCGATGCCCGCGCACTATTTGTCCTTCCGCCGCCCCGCAGTATCAATACACGGGGCGGCTGAGGGGCAACCCGGCCCGCGCATGCGCGGGTTTCGCTCAAAAACGCGATGACGTCACCCGCGCATGCGCGGGTGGAGTCTTCCCACCTGCGCATGCGCGGCTGACGTCATATGACGCGTCAGCCGGCGCTAACTCCGGCAAGCGGGCTTAACGATTTTCGTTAAGCCCAACTTGTCGGAGCCTCCGACGTCGGGCTGCTAGCCCCGACCGGGGACCAGAATCGGTCCCCCGTCGGGAAGGGGCGCGCTGCCGTAAAACCCGCCCGGGTTTTACGGCAGTTTTACGATTTCTCCCGTTTTGGGAGAATTTCGCCCCATAAGATTTGTTTGCAATCTCAGTGTCACGTGTCTCCAAGATGAGTTTGTAACCACATATCCACATCACCAAGATCGCCTACTTTAATCTCCGTAACGTTCCACGTCTAACATTTCCTGAGTCCATCCTGCCTCAGCTCATTGGCAACTGAAATCCTCATCTATGCCTTTGTTACTTCTGGATGTGCCTATTCCAACACACTCCTGATCGGCTTGCCATATTCTACCTTCTGTTATCAAGAGTTCATTAAAAATTCTACTTCCCCCGTCTTTACTTGCACCAAACTTCATTCACCTATCACACTTGTGCTTGATGGCTCCTGGTCAAGCAACACTAAATTTCAAAATTTGCATCCATGTTTTCAAATCCCTTCCTGGCCTTGCCCAAGCCAACTTTGCAATCTCTTTCAACTCCACAATTCTCATAGGTATCTGCATGCATTTAATTCCTGCCCCTTGAGCAACCCCGATTTTAATTGCTCCGCCATTGGTGACCATGGGCTCGATTGAACGGCCATACTGCACCCAAAAAGCAATGTGCCATGGCGCAACATGGCCGATAGAAGCCAGGAGACACCACCCCCGGGATCTACTCGGCTCATAAGTCTTGCGAGATCTAATGCGGTGTGAATTCCGGCCATTGTGGGTAGGATCACATTTTGGAGTGGAATCTGCACATTCGAGCGAGACGACTAGTCTCACTTTAATGTGCAGATTCCCAATTCCGAGGATCTATCCCCTTCGACTCGGAGAACTCACATGAGCGCTGTTCAGTATTGATCACCACAAACGGGGACCAGACAGAATGGCGCTTGTGGGCGTCTCCCAAGGGATTGGATCCCCACAGGCGCATGCCCTTTGGGCAGGGTGGTACCCTGGCACTGCTGATGCCACCCAGGCATTGCCAACCTTGCACACTGGCAGTGCCACCTGGGTGCCAGACTGGTACTGCCAAGATGCTAAAGTGGCACTGCCAAGGTTCCAAGCTGGCATTTATAATTAAGTGTTTCACATGTGTAATCATTGTTCGGTAAACAAATTTGGCAGCAATTTTATGTGCAAGATCTCAAAATTAGCAAGAGATAATAGATTAGTTGATCTATTTTTGATGGTTTTGGCTGAAGGAGTGTTTCCCAGGACACCGGTAGAATTCCTCTCTTCTTCACAGTCACAACACCTTTGACACTGACCTGAACAGATAGACGAGGCCATGGTTTAACATCTCAAGCAAAAGGTGGTGCAATTGATAATGCAGCAGTCTCAGAGTGGGAATTAAGTGTCGTCAGGATGATATTCTTTATTTAAGTGGGGCATTAACCTCCCAAACTACTGATACATGGCTGAGTGCTTCCAACTGAGCATTACTACTGGTGTTCTGAAATAGGCTTCTGAGGATGCCTCTTCCTCAAATTTCCTTTGCTCCGTAAGTAGCATTTTGACATTCACCAAATATTTCTCCCCTCATTGCCATAACTAAGATCAGTAACTCATACAGTGAGATAATTGTTCACAGTCCACAATTGCTCTACAGAATCCAGATCTACTCTCTTTGACTCGCAAAGCCCCTCAAAAGAAATTCCTCTAATCCCTACCTCACAACCTACTTACTCTACGGAGGGCCGGTCTGAAAGTCTGGGACAGCTTCCTGAGGCTGCTGAGGTCCTGTTGAAAGCCTCTCAGCTCTAAGGGGGATGCCTGGTGCATGCAGTTCACAGGTTGACTCATGTTGATCTGTTGCTGCCACATACTGGTTCTGGTGATGAGCATGAGATCACACAGCAAGAGCTGCACTGCCTGAAAAGAGAACAAACAATCTGTCACAAACCTCTTTGCTGTTCCGGCATCTGAAACAACGTGGGTATCGTAATGCTCTGTAATTATTTAGTAATGGTTCCTAGATAATCAGTTCCATATATTTCCACAATTTTATAGTTTACAGCTGTTTTACTTCAAAATTTATTTTAGTCAATTACCTGACCATTTTCAGCATGATCACAAGCTCGACATAAAAGCTGTTACTGATTTGGGGTCCCATTATAGGGGCACAAAATTGCAGCTACAATTCTCCACATGCAAGTTGTCTACTTCAGTTAGTTGATAGCCAACAGAATGGACACAAAAAAAGATGAGAAACCAGTATGAGAGAGAGAGAGAGAGAGAGAGAGAGACACACACCCAGACAGAATGGGAGAGTGGGAGAAAGAGAGAGAGAGGCACATGGTTGGGGGGAGGGGGGGGGGGGGGGGAGAGAGAGAGAGAGAGAGAGAGAGAGGAGGGAAGAGAGAGAGAGAGGACAAGATAAGATTAAGAACTGCAGAAATAAACCATTCAAAACAATACATCTCAATCACCACACACTGGTCAGCTCAGGTTTTCCTCTCAGATGCTCTGTAGAACTGGTGTCAGGGTCTGGCTCTGTATTACATTGCAGGTGCATTGCACATCAAGGACACATGCAATGCAACTACAATGCACCACAGCTGCAGCCATTCATCCAGTCATGGATCGATGAGGCAAAAAAAACTACTGGACATTCTGACCATTGCTAAATGGATTCTACATCTTGGTGTTTTTCTTCTCTCTCCCTATGTTCAAAATACTTGGGAGGAAAAAAAGCTGCATTATTACCACAGAATACAAGATTGTAAAAGTCAACCTGTCTTGACTGCATAGTTTATAACTAATTTCAGTGCAAAGTTTCTCCCGGCCAGTGCAGAAAGCATAACCGATCTGGATCTCACTCAAACAGATAGCAATGTAAATGGAAGTATTTAAAACAAGTTTACTCGCCTCTCCCACGGTTCAGATGAGCTGAAAGTAACCGTAACTGATGGCTCCGGGAACTCTTTTTAAAAATAAATTATTTATTAATTTAGAGTACCCAATTCTCTTTTTTACCTCAATTAAAGGAGCAATTTAGCGTGGCCAAGTTACCTAGCCTGCACATCTTTGAGTTGTGGGGATGAGATCCACGCAAACATGTGGAGAATGTGCAAACTCCACATAGACAGTGACCCGGGATCGAACTTGGGTCCTCGGTGCAGTGAGGCAGCAGTGCTAACCACTGTGTCACCGTGGCGCCCGACTCAGGGAATTCTACAGATTAGAAAAGTCCCAGGTTCACACTCTGGGTGTGTGCCAAGTTAGCTTATGTCAGCTGCAACAGCACTGGGAGTGCTATGCTTAATCATAACCCACTGTTGGTTATACAGATGGATGTCATGGTGAGGACATGAGTACGGAGATGCCCCGCTATGCTTCAACAACCTGTTGATACTTGTCTTTGCTCACACCTGAACAAGGACTATGGATTAAGGTGGCAACGGTACCTGTGGAGTCAAATTCAGCAAACGCCAGGATCTTCAGCCAGAAAATAAAAGCATGTGGCACATGGGGAGGTTGAAGAACACATCTATCTGAAAACCACTGGCTCCGTATATACAAAATAGAATCCAAAGCATACTATACTCCAAGGAATGCAAGTAACTGCTTAGCTCCCTCATCCTCCATATAAAACACACTGGGCGGGATTCTCCATCAGCCGACGCCGGAATTGGGAAACACGATTGGACGGAGAATCTGTTTTGACGCCGGAATCGCAATTCTACGGTACATCGACAGTGGTGTCAATGCGTTCCACTCCGCACGTACAGTAAACACCAGTGGCATATCATTAGCGAGCCTGACCTGGTATTCTCCAAGGCCTCTGTAAATCTCCGTCTCCACCGGGGCGAATTCCCAATGGTGAGGTTCACTTGTGCTTTTAAAAATTGTGAACCAGGCACCGTGGCTGCTGAGGGACAGAGAGGATGTACGGAAAATGTCCAACATCGCCATAGTTGGCCGACAGTCATGCCGCTCGCTGGGAGGCTTCTGCCAAGGCAGAGTAGCAGGGGGTGGCCAGGAGGTGGGCTGTGGGGTCAGGGTGGACAGGCATGGAACACCATTGCTGCGGCCTGCAAGGCAGCTATGCAGTTGCGCATGTCGCTGACTGCCCACTGTGAACTTAGGGCCACAGGTCATATGGGTGTCCCCCTAGGCCACCCATCTCGGTGCCCTCTGGCCCTAGCCAACCCATCAGCAGGATGGGCGCGCTCCAGCGCAACCAGTGCCATCTTGTTTGTTGGAATGGTGTATGTGGAGAGTGAAGCATGTGTACGTGGCTGCAGCTTGTCAGCCTCCCAAGTGTGAATCACAGACCCGGCGAATCCCGCACCATCCTCGTTGGAATCGATTGTGTTCCACGTGGCGCTTGCGCTAGCCCATCAGCTGTCACTGAATCGGTCCAGGTGCGGCACCAGTTTTGATGTTGTTGAAGTCCACAAATCTTGCCCCGGTGTCAACGCTTAGTCTCAGGAAAGGAGAATTCCACCGACTGCCTTTTGAATCTCTGTCAGAATTCTTATTTGAGGATAGGCAGTGTTTAACTGCAACAAGGACATTAAATTGAGGATAGGGAAGGAGGGGGTGGAAAGGAAAGGCAGCTGCCTGCAAATGTTGAATTAAGAGACTTAATTTTCCAGTGGAGTGCTCTAGTGGCTCTCTCAGCACGTTTGACTTACTATACAAGACATGCTTGGCACGGCTTTAAAAAAAGCTGCCACTCCCGGTTGGCATGAATATACTGCACCAGTATTTCTGGGCAGACACGTCCTGTTGAGATTTAATTTCCTCCCTTCCCCATCAATATCCTCTTTCCATCTACACGCAGATAAAATGTACTCTAAAACAGAAATAATTCAGAGGAAAGCAAATGCATTTTTAAAAAATTGCACAAGATATTCGGGAATAAGTATGTCATACTGTTAAGAGCTTACTCCCCCACTAAACGCTCTTAACACATTCCTTACTAATTCATCAGTAGACGACAAAGCACACTCACTCTCTAATGACAACTGCAAACTGTTTAAAGGTTGCAATGGAAAGGTGTTGAACAGAGGCTGCAGATTTTCCCAGCAGGGAGGAGGGAAGATTGCTGAGCTGAGTCACACCCAAGCGATCTCCAATACTACTTGGCAGACAGATTGGCAGCAGCTTGCACAGGGAAAATATATAAAGGCAATTTACCCACAAATAATACTTTAAAAACACAAAATGTCAATCATTTATAAGGTTGCCTGAAGATATCAGTTAATTTTTTGGGCCGGGGGTGTTAATTAAAGAGAAAATTGTTAAGTATATCACAATGTCACAACTAGGGGCTGGTTTAGCTCACTGGGCTAAATCGCTGGCTTTTAAAGCAGACCAAGCAGGCCAGCAGCACGGTTCGATTCCCGTACCAGCCTCCCTGGACAGGCGCCGGAGTGTGGCGACTAGGGGCTTTTCACAGTAACTTCATTGAAGCCTACTTCTGACAATAAGCGATTTTCATTTTCATGTCAGGAGGATGTTTAGGCAGCATACAGAATATATACAGCAAAGTTTCATCAACCTCCATATTTCTTCCCTTCACCATAATGTAGAAGTTAGCACTCAAAACCATGTAATTTCTCTGCTTTTATTGTAATCACTTTTGTCCAAGACATCAAGAATCCAAGGCTTACCCTTACCTTGTCAATACTGTTGCTGCTGGGAGATGCCATGTTGAGGCTGTCCCTCAGGTATCCACTGGCCTTCTCACAGTGAATGAGGCTCATCTGACTGCCGTCCTGTTTACTCAGCGTGGCACGAATGCTCTTGAATGCAAATAACGCTGCTTTTGGCAACCGGCTCCTGCAAGAGATTAGCACTTAAGCATCGGGCAAGATTCTCCAAGGAAGCCAACAAATAATAATGTAGATGCGTGTGTACTGGAGTTCGCATATCACATGTTCATCCAACTTGTGTACCTATGAAAAGTGTACAGCTTATACTCAGTTACAAACTGCATGCCTTTAACAAGATTAAAATGATGGTTTCTACCCCTTCTATGTTATCAATTAGTAGCGGTGATACATACCCCACTTTTCAAAGGGACACCACTAAAACTGTAACAAACAAAAGCAAAAAAAACTTTAAAAGAAAACTTAAATCAAATTAAAATAAGATTCTTAAATGTGACGACGCACTCTAGTTGGCAGAGAGTGGAGCCTGCCTCTTTTGATTCAACCACTGGTTTAGTCATTTAAGAGGAACTAAGTGGTCCTTACGAAAGAGGCGGCATTAATAGACTGCAAGAAACAACAGAAACTGGAAAGAAAACCCATTTACTCCCTCCCAGGGGAATGTCCATGTAGTTATCTAGTGGCTTCAAGAATGAAACAGAAGCATTTCTAAACAGAATTCTCATTATTGGTTGGAAGTTTAATTGTAAACGAGGTGAAGGTCTGCTGTGGTGGGATCAGATTGCTGAAATTTAGACCAAAGAGATCACAGGTGAGTATTTTCTCGCTACTCTCATTTTCAATTTGATACTGAATTTTCGACACACGAGGAAATTTCTACAGCTATAATGTTGGAGGCCCACATAGTGGTAGAATCCTAGTACTACAGCACTACAGAAGCTCAATCAAGTGCCTTCGACTTCCGGTGACGGCGGGCAGGAGGCAGCCGCACATTGGAGGGCTCCCATTCGGGTACGGCATTTTCAGGGTTTAACGCCCGGTCCCAGGGGCAACAGAGGCGGCAAAAGCAGGGAGAAGGCACAGTGAAGGAAAATGTCAAAAACAAGCAAAAAAACGGCCGTGAAAAAAGCAGCTGAATGTCCATCGGGGAGTGGAAAGGTTACCGCGGGGACGGCAAGAAAGGTGGAGGCTGGAGCACCAGGGGAGGCCGCATTGCCCACGACTGAAGAAATTACTAAGGTGATGGCTGCAGAACTCGAAAGGCAGTTCACTAAGCACATGGAGGAGAGGAGGAAGGAGACGGGGGCAGTATTAAAAGTGCTGGTGGAGGAGGCGATTGCCCCGGTGAGGGCGGTGGTATTGAGCGCAGTGGTGGAGGTGCGGGAGCAAGGCAAGGCGCTGAAGGAAGTGGAAGAGACATTATGGCAGCACAGTGATCAAATTACCTCGATGGGGAAGGAGATGCGGAAGGCGATAGAGATCAACAAGGATCTGCGAGCCAAAATGAACGACTTGGAAAACGTATCTAGGCGACAGAATCTGCGGATTGTGGGTCTTCCCGAAGGAGTGGAAGGCCCGAGGCCGACGGAGTACTTTGCCACGATGTTGGCGAAGCTATTGGGGGAGGGGAATGATCCCTCCTGATATGAACTAGATCGGGCTAATTGGTCCTAGAGGCCTGTACCAAAGGAGAGTGAGCCGCCAAGAATAGTAACTTTGTGTTTTCGTAGGTACAGTGTGAAGGAGAAGGTCCTGTGCTGGGCAAAGCAGAAGCGGGCTAGAGCTGGTATACGCATATATCAGGACTATACGGTGGAGCTGGCGAGGAGGCGGGCTGCTTTCAGCTGGGTGAAGAATGCACTGTACATCAGTAAGGTGCAGTGCGGCGTAGTATACCCAGCTAAGTTGAGGGTGACCTACAAATCCAAGGACTTTTATTTTGGGATGACGGAAGCAGCGGAGGAGTTTGCAAAGGCAGGACTGTGGCTGAATTGAGAAGTGGCCATGTACCGATGTAGCCTCATGTAACTATTTTTTTCCACTGCGGCTGATGTATGTGCTAAACGAGCTTACGTATATACTTGGACAAGGGAGGAGATGGGACTTTCGCTTGCAATGATGGTTCTTTGGGGCTTGGGTGCGTATGCAGGGTTTGTGTGCTAAAGGGGATTTCTGGGTATTCCTGGGACCGGGCAAGGTGGAAAGAGACCTGGGCGGGGGCCTCCACGCTGGCCGGTTTAAGCCGGCCAGTGAACGGGAGTGAGGTTGGTTGGGGGGGGGGGCTGCGGCCATCGGAGCCCGGCAGAACAGGTTCCGATGAGTCTAGCCGGGGTGGAAAGTTGGGGGGGGGGTGGGAAACAGTGGTTGGGGAAGGAGTTTCATTAGAGGAAGTGGAGGGGAGGGCTTGCAATGCGTGGGTGTCATTTACAGTACTCTTTCGGGGAACGGATGGCATTGAATGTTTTGGGGGGGGGGGAAGAACTCTACAGGTCAACGGTGACCATAGGCGATTCCAGATTCCTTTTCTCTTTTTTTCTCCTTTGTTTGTCCCACCATGGGAGGTTTGTTTTATTTGATGCTTATATTGTCAGGTGGGTCATTGTTTGGGGTGGTGGGAGGATGGAATCGTTGTTGTTGATAAGGGAATTGACTTTGTATTTGTTACCGTTTACTGCTTGTTGGTGGGGTGTAAATTCTGAAGAAAATGTGAAAATGTAGAATTAAAATATTTTACCAAAAAAAATCAAATGCCTTTCGTGCAGCATAGTTTGTGTTGATTCAGACCGATCTAGGAAATTAAAATGAAATGAAATTTGCTTATTGCCACAAGTAGGCTTCAAATGAAGTTACTGTGAAAAGCCCCTAGTTGCCACATTCCGGCACCTGTTCGAGAGGCTGGTACGGGAATTGAACCCGCGCTGCTAGCCTGCCATGGTCTGCTTTAAAAGCCAGCTAGCCCTGTGCTAAACCTTCGATCTTTTAAAATTGCGGGACAGTGAAGCATTCAATGCTCCATAGAATTTACAGTGCAGAAGACTCACCTGGTAATACCCTTAGTTAAAATAACATGACTTAAGACCTTTTGAGTGAATGTAATGCAAAACAGATTATATGGAGAGATTTCAGGCAGTGACACTTACTCTGTTGTGTGCAGGGTCTTCGGCATGTATTCTACCACTGGGTAAAGACGTTCTGCTGCCTCATCTTCACCTTGCAGCCAGTTGATAGCAACAACAATTATGGAAGCCCACCACTTAGCTACTGGATCAGTGCCTATACATGCAATAAGTCACAGCATTAAAGTCATCAAAACCAACACAATACAGTCTGGTGTGGGTGTAAAGCCATACAAACCAATGGACACCAGGTTTAATACTGCTGCGCTTGGAGGTATCAAATCTCAGGTCAGTGACAATAGGGCTGCAACAATTGTCATCAATACCCAGATTTGGAATTTGGCCAGAAAATACATTTAAGCATTTTTATATGCCTTCCCCTGCTGGAAGATGTAATGCGTATTGACTATGCGCAAGGCCAAGATTAGGTACAGACTTTGGTGCTGTGCAATGTCAGAAGCTGCTAATATTCACTGTTTAGAGCCACACGTGAACAATGGCATTTTGGGCAAAGCAGGAGCTGTCAGCAATGTAATTGTAGCATCACTATCCTGACTTGTATGGTTTGATACCGTACTAGGTGAAATAGAATTTAAAAAATAATTTAAGAGTACCCAATTATTTTTTCCCAATTAAGGGGCAATTTAGCATGGCCAATCCACCTAGCCTGCACATCTTTGGGTTGCAGGGGCAAGACCTGCGCAAACACAGGGAGAATGTGCAAATCCCACATGGACAGTGACCCAGGGCCTGGCCCTCGGTGCTGTGAGACAGCAGGGCTAACCACTGCGCAACCATGTCTCCCTTGGTGAAATAGAATTTTAAATAGTTTGGTGACATTAAAAAGCCAAAAAAAAAAAGCAACATACGATTTAGACGGTGGTGTAGGCTGACCTGTGACAGTTGTCATGCTGGAGCTGATTGCACAGGACTGTATGGTTACTGCAGCAGCATCAGAGCAATTGTTCAGCAGCTGTAAGTATTCGAGAGCATCTGAGAATTCACTGTGACAGAAAGGTTGGGGGGGAGGGGGGGGGAACAGTAAATATCTGTACAGGATCTTGTTCTATTCTGCAATACATTTACTTTAATATATACAAGGATTAAATTACTAGATAACAGATTTGATATAGATGTACATAAAACTGAGTAGATTAGCAACACTGCTATTATATAATAGGTACAAGGAATGTCAGATCTCTAAAACAGCGCATTATCCCTTTGTAAAAGTCTGCTATTTATTATATCCCTCACTGACCGGATGTCAAAACACCCTTTTCTTTATCTTCGTTTGCTACAAAGTCTCAGTGTCCATATAGTATCTGCAACAAGAATCGAACCCCAACAGCTAAACTCCAAAAGGGTTTATGCCAAAACCGAACAGAACATACTGACATGAAAGAATATTTGGGTGGAGGTACAAACCTCTCCCGAAAGAAATGGTGCTCCGCCACACCGAAAAGGAATTGCTGTGCTGAATTTGCTGACTTCAACTAGACTGACAAGACAGATAAGAGAGGACTAGAATTGGCCTCTGCACTCCTGGGTTAGGATCACTCCTACGGGGTGTTCAGGTACTTAGCCTCTCAACAGTGATCACTGTCTGGTGGGGACCAGCTAACTCATCATTTTATTCAAACTTACTTGGTGTTTAGGGAGGTGGATGCATGCAAGCACTGACTCTGGCAAACGGTTCCAACACAGCTCTCTGCTACTTTGTCCATTCCTCATGGGCGGGCCAAATCAATGCACATAGCTAGGCAGTTTGGCCAGAAATCCATTTAGTAAAACTTTAACTACAGCTGACTAAATATAAGAAATTGATGAGATGCACATTGAAAAAACTTAATATTGACCTGTCTTTTCACTTTTCAGTAGCTGATGGGGTTGCTGATTTTATTTTTCATCTTACATCCTCACTTCCTATCTCTCCAACTGGGATGTGTAACAGTGCATCACACCAGCAGATTACATGAGGTTGCTCACCCTCCCTCTCCCGTCACTGGCTTGCTGTTCTCTGGTTTGGCAATGCAATACAACGCTTTTTCCAGCAGATGCTCACGAAAAGCCTGAGTCACCTGAGCCAATGGATCGGCTAGAAGAGAAAAATAAATAACTTTACACATTTAATAATACAATAAACAGTGGCTGATATTCAAGGATTGTCAGGAGCAAGCTTTTGCTCACCATGGACAAAACCTTCCATCACCCTCTGTAACCACTCGCTCCCTGACAATCATTGCATTTGTATTTATATTTTCTCTGTAAGGGGCTTTGGGTCATTCTCTAGGTTAATACCACTAGCTGTTGTTACTAATACAAATCTGGTATTTCCAGGGCTTAGTATTTGTCGTCACTTCTTTTGAGTTTTAATTTTTTTTTTAATTTTGGAGAACTCAAGTCATTTTATTCACCCAATTAAGGAGCAATTTTAGCATCCACCTAGCCTGCACATCTTTGGGTTGTGGGGGTGAGGCCCACGCAGACACGGGAAGAATCTACAGACTCTATACGGGACAGTTTTAATTCTGTTGTTCCTTACGTTTTCTGATACCAAACTAAACTTGATATGACAGTGTGCTTTATAAAACACAAAATGCTGGGTTTATTAAGCCGGTCAGGCAGAATCTGTGGAACCTGGTGAAAGGTCAGAATTTGAAACATTAACTCAGTCTTTCTCTGCATAGATGCTGGGCACCTATTCAGAGAGACGAGAGTTAATGTTTTTAAGTCCTGACCTTTCACCAGGTTCCACAGATGCTGCCGTGCAGAGTATTCCAGTTTTTAATTAACAGAAGGATTACCTGAGTTTCCAGTAATACTGTAAATGCTGTCTTTAGGGGTGTTTTTTACAGTCCAGTCTTCATCAACAAAGAATCTATGACCTAGAGGGTGGCACAGCCATTTCATTGCAGGTGGTATGGTACCACTTTGGGACAGGCAGATCTGTCTGGCACTGCTCAGGAAGAAGCGCTGCAATGGAATGGTAAATACAAACTTTAACGGGTAAAAAAAATAACCAAATACATCAAAAAACAGAAAATAACCTCCCTAAACGCCAATTAAGTTTGAATAAAATGCTGAGTTAGCTCGTCTCCACCAGACAGTTACAGGGGAAAATTAATTCAAGATGCTTGCTCCCGATCACTATCCAGTAAAATCTGCTGCAAGGTGACCTCATTTGGATAAAGCAGCCATGAGCTGTAAAGTGCTGCTTTACCACCACATTTTCTTGGTTGAGTGCCTCCTAGCACTTCCCATTTGGGCTCATTCATTAAATGTTAGTGCCTTTAGAAGTACACGCCCCATTAGATGTCAGTGCCCTCAATGGGGACACAAGAATATTTGAAGTGTTGAGTTACACCAGAAGCTGTAATGTACCTAATATATCTCTCCATATTAGACTCCACAACACTAAAGCAGCAGGGAGCATTTAATGAGGAGTGATACCTTCCAATCTCTTTGTAATTATGATTATTTCTTTAACAGTTTACTGGAGGACTCTACAGGGAACCATTTACTGCATTCCTGTCACAGAACCACTTTTTGGAAAGCAAAGCGATGTTTTTGTTAGATTCCTCACCTTCTGCTGAGTTTCTAATATTAGCCAAGGAGACATTGAGCAGAGGGCAGCAGTTCAGAAATCTGTGAGGAGAAGGTGGAATTAGATAGGCATCTTTACTGGGCTTGGAAGTCCCATAGCATCCATCATTGACAAGATTGGTCATGGTCTGGGAGCAAGTCTCCATCACTCATTCACAGTAAGTGGGGCCGTGATGGGGTGGGGAGGAAGAAATGACTGGACACCTGATAGAATGGTATGTAATATCATAAATTTCTTTTAAAATACTAAATAGATATCACAGAGAAAATTAAGAGTGTCTCCTTTTAACTGACAAACCCACAATGCTCGTCAGAAATATTAACTAACAGGTAGCAAACCTCAACTATTACTCTGCAAATAGAACGGAATCTTCACCATCACAATCTATGTTGTGAAGCGTGCACTTGTACTGACAGCTGTACCAGGAAATAGATGGAGACGAGGTTATTCATGCTGCATTGCTATCATTTCAGTTTACTTTTTGGATTTGTTGCTCGACTGCTAGTCTCCAATTGTAGCTCATACTTATTTCCTTCACATTCACTCGGTTTTTCTATGCATGTGAGAGAACCCATGTGTCATGTTATGTCTCTTCAAAATATTTCACACAGAATAGATTACCCTGAAGTGCAGTGGCTGCACTTGCACATGTGAATGTGGCAAACATTTCGTGCAGGGATAATGATTCAAACACAATACAGCATTTGAGTTGACATATTCAGATTTTACATTTCTGGATTCCATTGCATACTTATTTGTCAAATGCCACTTGCAGTTTGTTTAGCATCTGAAAGAAAAAAGGTAGGTTAACCTTTGGCTGGAACCCTTAAGAAATAGATCAGCCAAAGAAGGATCACTGGGTCTCGTCTTGCAACGTCATCAAAGCAAATAGGCTTGGTTCTAATTTTCTCCAATCGAGGGAATTCTCCTTCCCATAATTCAGAACAAAATATGTCAATATTTATCAATTATCCAACAGCATAACATTTTTGAAAAATAAACGAATGAGATAGCCTTCCATCGCTACAGTTTCTCTGTAAAGCAGTTTTTCCCCAACTCCTCCTCCAGTTATCTACCTGAAGGAAAGTTCAACCCATAGCTTTGTGATCCCTGCACGGGTAGGGCAAGGAAGGAGGTCAAAAATCCAACCCAGGGGCAGCATGTGGGTAGCACTGGGACTGCGGCGCAGAGGACCCGGGTTCGAATCCCGACCCTTTCTATGTGGAGTTTGCACATTCTCTCCATGTCTGCGTGGTTTCACTCGCACAACCCAAAGATGTGCACGTTAGGTGGATTGGCCATGCTAAATTGCCGCTTAATTGGAATAAGAAAAATAATTGGGTACTCTAAATTTTTTTTTAAAATCCATAACAGGGATCGAAACCCCATGCTATTAGCATCAACCTGATCCACATTGGCTGTCCAGTCAATTGCCCCATCCACCAAGACCCAGACTACTTAAAAAAAATATTTTTCCCTTTCCTTATGCATTTGCTCCCATTCCAGGTGTGCTTTACCTGGTGCGCACACACGTACTCGCGCGCGCACACAACGTACACTACAGAAGGGTGCATTACACAACAGAAGCCGGAAATAGGAAGTGTAGCTGTTTTTCCGCTAACTCATGGAAATCAAGCCGGGGACTATTTTTATTCCCCCAATATAGAATTTTCTTTTCAATTTTGACAGGTTTCTTTCAGAAACAAAATAATAAACCACAATAATTATATAGGTGCTACTTACGGTCATGAAGTGAAGCCTCCTGTGCAAACTGGTTTTAATTCGGATCGCTGCTGCCACATACATCTCTGCCATGGTAGCAACAGAAACAGCATCTCCGGCACATTCAGCAAGGTTTACCGCACTCAGAGCCATGTTAATTGCAGACAAGTGGCTACCACCCAGTTTGCCTAAGCATTGTGGGGGACAAGACAGCCATTAATAATAAATCCATGTTTGTGAATGAAGTAATACTGAAGAAACAACAAAGAGATCACAAGTAAAAACAAGTTGCTCTCTTGCTATCACCACCACCGGTACAGTGATACCCTGATGCCAAGCAGCTCTCTACAATTCTACTATGATCGGAGAACGACAGTGAAGTTCCAGTTTCAAGCAGACGGTCCAGGGCGACAGACATACCCTCCAATACAATGCTTTATTCTGGAGGCAAATTATTAGTCTGCTGCAGATAACTCATCTCTCACCAAAAACATCCTCTCAGCAAAAACATCCATAGTAGTTGGCAATCATTTTCTTCTTTAGGACTAGGTATTACATATGGGAAGGTAACAGATAATCAATTGGTAAATCATCATTTCAATGGGACAAACTCATTTGGCAAATAAATGACCTTCCTTGCCCAGCCATGCTTTAACCATATGGGTATCTTCCACTTTTTGCAATGAAAATTACTGCTGCAGCACGGGCATCAATACCCCTTTCTGAATATTTTGTAACCCACCTGCAGACTGTTAGTCAATACAGTTTCATTGAGGGAGGAGTGATGTTAGACATTTATTTGTTTTGATTATTTGTATTCCTGTTTGTTTTTTTATGGGCGAGTTTGATGTATATATAAAATGCCTCAAAAAATGTTTTTCAAAAAATATATAGTTTCATTGAAAATTGGTCAGAGTTGCATTTCTGTACTAATGGTTCCTGTTGGGGTATACAGTTCGACAAGTGCTGATACATCCTCTCACTCCCAAGTGTGCACGTCTGGGCAGTGAGTGCCAACAGGCTATTTATCTTTGAGTGGACTTGATCTTGGCCTCACCCTCTTTGGAGATGCATCCACCAAGAGCCTTTGCACACACTGGCTGATATTTTTGTCCTTTGCAGCAGAGGGAATCGCCCAAGAGAACAAAGCCTAGGGATCCATGCTGGAGCATCCTGGTCTCCACTTAGGAACGTATTTGGTAGGTCATCAACCAACTGAACTACCAGATCAATGTAGGCCTATCCCGCCTGCCCGGTCACTCAAATGAGGTCAATTATATAATCAAACCTATTGTAATCCAGAGTAACTTCACTACAAACAGCAAAGGAGGAAAGGAGTGGGGCAGCGAAGTGATTTCAAACTAATTTTCAACCTTTTCTAGAGCCACCTAACACCAGTAAACACTGTTTCTACGGGTCCGTTTAAAATTGTACTTCTTCAAGGATCTGGAAGTCACCCATAAAATTGACTTCTGCTTAACAAAAACAAATTCCTGGTATCACAATTATTTTCTTTATAATAAAGGAGAAATATTTCAATCAAATGTTCTCTCACTCCTAAACATTTCTAGAAGACTGGTTAAAAAACAAACACTGTTTGGCAGTACAATGAACTGTGGGGAGGAATGTAGGTTTGAATTCTTCCTCACTTCCCAGTCACGCCACTGAAGCTTCAACGCCAGGGAAGCTGCTGGAGGAAAATGCCAAGCAGGAAAATGCTAAGTAGGAACAAGGAGAAACTCTGAAGCAGAGTTTTTATTGGTCACAAACCTGTCAAGCATCTGTGATAGCAAAGGCTGACATCCAGCTTTGCAGGATGTGCAGCCTGGCAAGAAACTGATGTCAAAGAGTAAAGGGACCCATACTCATTTGAAAAAAAAACACAAAACTGCAGTTATTGAATTGCCTTTGCTGTCTGTCTGGGTTACTAAGTACAATTCTGACTCCCTAACCCATAGGAAGGTCACCAAGAACCGAGGGAGTGCAGCACTTCAGTCTTTCCAATAATATGTGAAAACATAGCACTCTCGTAGATGGATGTAAAAGATTTCATGGCAGCATCTGAAGTAGAGCAAGGATAGTTCCCAATGTCCTTGCTGACATTTATCCCTCAATGAACATTACTCAAATAGAGATCGGGGAAGACCTGAGGCCCTTAAAAGAAGCTACCTACGCATGCACGCACACCTGATGTTTCAAACTGGTCCACACACACACGTGAATTTTCTAGCAAGGATCTTTGGACAGTAATCATGAATGTGAAGTCTAATGCACTTTTAACTCTCCTCACTACAAATTTACCAAGGCCAGCTGTAGCACTGCAAGATACATTTTAACCTGGACAATTGAATTCACTAGACCAGGACTCTTTTGTGCAGGAATAGTGCAATTACCAGCACAGTATCTATTTCTTCGAGAATCTTGTGAATGGATGCATCACCCATGAAGCAAACCAGGTGTCAGTTCAACACTCTTTGTCGTGTTGTGCTGAACTACTGAAGCTGCCTGGCTGTCAAACGATTGCAGCACAAAATGCAGAGGCTAATCTAGAGCAACAACCTTTTTTTTTTGATTATTGCTCACAAGATGCAAATATTGCTGCTTCAAAAGGCTTTACATTTTACAAAGAACACACACCAATCATATGAAGCTGTTGCAGCTTGTGATAGACCAGCGCTGCATCCCGGGTGCTCTTCCTCATGTCATCTTTCAGCTCCTTGTTCTGTCCGAAGCCTCCAGCCCGTGCTGCAAACCAGCGCCCGATCCACAGCCGCTGCAGAATATGCCGGATAACATTCCACATCAGGCTACAGGCAAAGTCCAAGTTTGATGTAGGCAGAGGACGCCCCAAAGCCTTTAAACAAGTCCATAGGTTTTGGGAAGCTTGAGCAAAATCTCCCTGGCAAAATAAAAAAAGAGGAAAACATATTTCCACTGAGATTTCAAAACATAAGAAATAAATCTCTTTTCTCCTCATCTCATAAGACCATAAGACATAGGAGCAGAATTAGGCCACTTGGCCCATCGCGTCTGCTCCGCCATTCAATCGTGGCTGATATTTTTCTCATCCCCATTCTCTTGCCTCTCCCATAACCTCCCATTTCCTTATTAATCAAGACCTATCTATCTCTGTCTCAAGACACTCAGTGATTTGGCCTCCACAGCCTTCTGCGGCAAAGTGTTCACCACCCTCTGGCTGAAGAAATTCCTCCTCATCTCTGTTTTAAAGGTTCGTCCCTTCAATCCGAGGTTGTGCCCTCTGGTTCTAGTTTCTCCTACCAGTGGAGTCAGCCTCTCTACGTCCACTCTATCCAGGCCTCACAGTATCCTGTAAATTTCAATAAGACGCGCCCTCATCCTTCTAAACTCCAACAAGTACAGACCCAGAGTCCTCAACCGCTCCTCATATGACAAGCTCTTCATTCTGGGGCTCATTCTTGTGAACCTCCTCTGGACCCTTTCCAAGGCCAGCACATTCTTCCTTAGATACAGGGCTCAAAGCTGCTCTCAACACTCCAAATGGGGCCTGACCAGAGCCTTATATAGCCTTAGAAGTACATCCCTGTTCTTGTATTCTAGCCTTCTTGACATGAGTGCTAACATTGCATTTGTCTTCTAAACTGTCGACTGAACCTGCACCCAAGTCTCTTTGTGCTCCTGATTTCCTAAAAATTTCCTCATTTAGAAAATAGTCTATGCCTCCATTCTTCTTTTCAAAGTGTATAACCTCACTTTTCCACTCAACTGAAACTAGTGGATTCTGCTGACTTGCAGTTTCATGGGTGCTGAATAACTTCACCAAACGAACATTCTTCACAGCTGAATAAAGACATCTGGTGTGCATCCCACCTATAGGTGGGATCACAGATGTGAATTTTAACCTCACTCCGTACCTGTGCACACCCTTCCCAGCACACAGATCTCTGGACTGTAATCAGGAACAGAAATGCCAGCTGATCTTTTCTCTGTAAACCAGGGATGCTGAGGCGCAGTGTTGCAACTTATAAAACTGTATTACTGACGGATGTATGATACTTCTTAACTCCACATTGCAAGTCAAACGCAAAGACAAGACAACCAGCTTTAGTGATTTTAGAAAGCACAGTAAAATAAATAACAATCACAATGAAGTTGTAACCGCATGGGAGTTGTCCTTAGATAGGGGGTGCTTCCAATGAAAGAAGCATATTGGGTTCTTTTGGTGCAAGTTCGACAGAGAGAAATACATAGTGAACTTGGGTGCAACATACAGGTTGAGCATTCCTTATCCGAAATGCTTGGGGCCGAGTGTATATCGGATTATGGAATTTTTCAGATTTAATGATATAATGTTCAAGATGGCAAAATATGTTTTGTACTTACCTAAAAACATTTTCAATGCAAGTCACAGTAATATAACAATGCATTATCGTCCAGCTACAATGAGATTTTGGCACCAAAACAGCCCGAACTAGGGCTTGTAACGGTCTGTGGCGCATTGAGACTTTGTGCATCGCCCAGGAACCTTCCCAGAGCTTTGTGGGATAACCCACTCTTGACATCTCATCGGTGCTCAAAACAAAGTGTGGATTTCAGGGCTTTTCAAATTTTGAATAAGGGATGCTCAACCTGTATCACTTTTTTACAATGCCCACAAATTCCCTCAGACCTGACTGACGCAATACTGCAGGTGAGAGGGACAGTTGCCATCACAGAACCGATCATGGGTCATTTGTTTGGTGTGCTGTGCATCCATGGGGTAAAGTTAGCTCCTGAAAATTTCAGAAATGATCCAAGACAACCATTCTTCTCATAAAACTTTGCTGGTGGCAATTACTAATAATAATCTTTATTGTCACAAGTAGGCTTACATTAACACTGCAATGAAGTTACTGTGAAAAGCCCATAGTTGCCACATTCCAGTGCCTGTTCGGATACGCCAAGGGAGAATGCAGAATGTCCAATTCACCTAACAAGCATGTCTTTCGGGACTTGTGGGAGGAAACTGGAGCACCCGGAGGAAACCCACGCAGACACTGGGAGAAAGCGCAGACAGTGACCAGCCGGGAATTGAAACTGGGACCTTGGTGCTGTGAAGCAACAGTGTTACCACTGTGCTACCATGCTGCCCAGTTAAGCAATGATAAAGCTATATGCAGGAGCAAGGCCAACAACTGAATAAAACAAATGGGAATAACAGAATTGTGTGCGGATTTTCAGAGAAACGCATTTGAAAATTTGATTCTTTCTAATGTATGTCAACATTAAAAAAATTTCCAGAGAAAATAAACAAGTAGTACTGTGCTAAGTTAATGCTACATCTGTACTGCCTCAATTCTTTGTAATAAGAAATTTCACCAAAAAATAGGCATATTAAACCGCCAGAATAAATAGACATCCAGAATAAATCATTCTTACCCTTGCCAGGTCCAGATCAGCCTGCTTGCGATGCCTCCAGAACAGGACAGATGACTCGGAGTGCAGCCTAGTAACGGGTTCGCCATAGACAAAGATTTTAACAAATACGAGCAGGACAATTATCCCATTAATTAACCAGAGGATCAATGTCGGCCAGATCCAACCAAACCAGCTAGAAGTGTCTGCCGGAAAGAAAAGAGCAAAAGAAAAAAATTGCTAGGCACAGGGATTACTTCCAAGAGTAGTAAATTAAGGTGTCACTCAGCAAAATTTTAAAGAAGGGATCATTTAGCCCTTCAAAGCAATTTCTTTGATGAAGGAAAATGTATCCTATTATGTTTGTTATTGAAAGGGGGATGGAATATAAAAGTAATTTTGCTACAGTTGGTAAGACCACATCTGGAATATGGTTTAAGTTTTGGTCTCCTTACTTAAGGAAGGATAAAATTGCACTGGATGCAGTTCAGAGAAGTTCAGTCTACTTATTCTTGGGATGAAGGAGCTAGCTTATGAGGAAAGGCTAAAGAGGTTGTATCCATTTTTATTAAGAATGAGAGTTGAAACCACAGCTGATTAACGGTGCAGAGACGAACGGTTTATCTTGCCTACTGGAAGTGGGACTACAGTAGATTCTGGGTACAATCTGATCACCAATTGTCCTCTATGATCTCTTAAAATCCTCTGCAGTCCTATTTGTATGGTGCACCTGGAACCACTAACTGGATCCATTCATCTGATTTTCCACTCATTCCCAGCAAATCTGGCCTCATAGTCACTTGTTTTCTCATTTCTGTATTTCATGGAATCTCAGACGGATATACTTTCAATTCAGGGTGTTTACTTTGTAGGGTGGGGCACTAATTATTTTCAACTCGATTCCTCCAAAACACCCACACAAACTATATTTACTGCTCAGTTTCAGATGCAAGTACGTTTTCTCAGATATCATAATACAAATTAGTCATAATTTTGAATACAATGAGACCACCAGTTTTTAAAAACTGTTCTCATTTTCTGGCTGTGTTTGAACCCACAGGTTCTGTTTGCACTCTGGTGCTTTGCCCGGCCATTTCTCACATGCAAACGTAGACTGTAAAGATATAAAAGCCCTTGGAATAGGGCCTTTTATATTTTCATTGCTTCTTTTGTTCATTTAGACACCTACCTTCCATAGAAATCCCCAACATGTTTCTGCCTGCTCCACTGTATTCGTGACCTTCCACAGAACTGCTGATGTCCGTCGCACCCATCAAGAATGCCAGAGGATTAAAGGAAAGGCAAAGGAACATGAAGGTGCACAGCACCATCCTGGAACGATCCAACATGCCACCGCTGGTTGGTAGTGCCTGCTCTTGTTTAACGGACACCTAGAGTCAATAGGAAGCATTGTCAGTTCAAAATGCAAATCAGACTAACCATTTTTCGAGTACAAGATTCCAAGATAAGAAGAAAGTTCAGAGCAAGAAAAGGCCTTTCAGTTTATTAAATTCTCATTTTCCACAGACCCTGTATAATCCACAATATCATGGACTCTACTGCTGGCGCTGAGGACCCGGGTTTGATCCCGGCTCCGGGTCACTGTCCGTGTGGAGTTTGCACATTCTCCCAGTGTCTGCGTGGGTTTCCACAACCCAAGATGTGTACGTTAGGTGGATTGCCCACACTAAATTGACCCTTAATTGGAAAAAAAATAATTGGGTACCCTAAATTTACAAAAGCGTGGACTCCACTGTACCCAACTATAATGTCGGATAGAAATAGTCCAAAATCCCTAAATTCTATCAAGCAAACTAGAAATATCATCCATCTTCATTAATCACCACTGCTCTGCTAGCCTGTACAGACAAATTCTGAACAACCACACCCTCACCAATCCACAGCAACAGAGGATTTCTGAAAAATACTAAGAACATTCATTACGTCACTAACTGGTTTAGTATCTTCCTGATAACATTTAAACTTGTGCAATATGACATTCAAGGTTGGCAGGATTATAATTCACAGCTATGCATATAACCATTGATTAATGAATAAACTGAATAAAATAGTTCATAATTGTTGGCTTTTTAAAAATTGACACGGTCAGTCTTCTGATAACCCCAGAATAGACTAATAAAAATGGCTGTACAATTTAACACACAATGTCACAAAAACAAAACCCTACTTGAAATTAGACATTCTTGCCTTTGCCCTGATGAGCACAAGATGAAAAACTTTGGCAACAATGTCTCTCTTTTCAGCAATATTCGAATCAGCAATTACATGCCAAGCTGCAATGGGGCTTGAAGCCATAGACTTCCGACTCAGAAACCGGAATGCTATGGCCAAGCCAAACCAAAGCTGTTTTAGAAAACACTGGTATGGCAGATTAAGCAAGACCAATTCTAGCCCCTCTCCCTTTACCATATTGACAGGCTGCAGATATAGCAAAAGTAAATCAATTCACTCCAGGAAAGTGACACTAGTTTTAAAGACATCTGTGGCTTAGGTTCCTGTTGGGTTGTTGACCGGAGGAAGCCCAGAGCCACTGTTGACAGGGCAAGAATCATAGAATCCTTAGTGCTGGAGGCGGCCATTTGGCCCATCAAGACTGCACCGACTTTTTGAAAGAGTACCCGACCTAGACCTACATCCCCACCTTATCCTCATACCCCACCTAACTTTTTGGAATGTACACCTTTGGACTATGGGAGAAAACCAGAGCACCCGGAGGAAACCCATGCAGACATGGGGAAAAGGTGCAAACTCCGCACAGATGGAAATTAGAACGGCTTTGTTTTAAGTTAGTCAATCCACAGCTGGTCTAGGACTACCGGATTTCATCTGGGACATTTTAATGCTGAAAATGTCCGCTGCATTTTGGAAAGCAAAAGGAAGATATATCCCAGTCAAATTCCGCTCCTGATCTCTATCCATTAATTCCAATTGAAAAGTGACTTCATATATAGGGATGAAAGAATGAACATACAAATTAGGAGCAAGAGTAGGTCAAGATGGGCTACAGAGAGGGCAGCACGGTGGCCTAGTGGTTAGCACAGCTGCCTCACGGCACTTAGGTCCCAGGTTTGATCCCGGCTCTGGGTCACTGTCCGTGTGGAGTTTGCCCATTCTCCCCGTGGCTGCGTGGGTTTCGCCCCCACAACCCAAAAATGCGCAGAGTAGGTGGGTTGGCCACACTAAATTGCCCCTTAATTGGAAAAAAAATTCGGTAATCTAAATTTAAAAAAAAAAAATATGGGCTACATAGAGGGCAGCACAGTGGCGCAGTGGGTTAGTCCTGCTGTCTCACGGCGCCGAGGTCCCAGGTTCGATCCCGGCTCTGGGTCGCTGTCCGTGTGGAGTTTGCACATTCTCTCCGTCTTTGCGTGGGTTTCGCCCCCACAACCCAAAGATGTGCTGGGTAGGTGGATTGGCCACGCTAAATTGCCCCTTAATTGGAAAAAATTAATTGGGTACTCTAAATTTTTTTTTTTTAAAAAGGGCTATATGGGTCCAGGATGCAATGAACGGAGTTCTGTAAATGGGAGATTTTACTTGGGAAGTAGAAGTATTGAGGGACATGTAGAAAAGCTAAAATGGATAACAAAGTGGTGAAGGCTTGTTCTGAATGGCCTCCTGTGCCTATGCACTACTTCAGGCTTTGTCCTATAATCAAACAGCCCGTCAAAAGTCATTTGCAAGACCTTGACAATGACAGCTTGGCCATTGTCTTTTAGTACAATGGCCAATCACAAAACTCTAGCCCAGCAAGAGTAGAGAAAAAACAAAGTGAGGTAAAAGAAACACAAAGCTAAAACACAAGAAGAAAAATTGTGACAAAATGTTTTGTTTGATTGGAGAACAAGAAAATAACATAGCAACTGACAAAATCATAGATACCTTGGTATCATCAAAAAATAAGCCATCTGGCTCAGAATCACTGCTGCTCACAGAGAATGGGCTGTTCTGAGGAGGTGAGCCAACATCAGAAGGTGGTGGAGTGAGCAGGTCAGGATCCTGCTTGAACCCACTTGGCGTTGCATCCAGATTTATTCCACTGGCAGCCACAATATCTTTCAGAGATTCTGAAATTAGACATAAAACATGATGCAACTTGGACTCTTTCTACCAATAACATCAAGCTCTCAAGTACAAAACTATTAATTCAAAACACGATTTCTCAAAAGAAGAAAAACAGGATAAAAAGTTCAGCGTAAATGTCACGAATCAATACATGAGTGGTTTACTGCAATTGCTATCAAATTTTCCCCATATAAATTTTCATCTCCACATTTACGTGGCAGCTGCTTTGTAAACTAGTCACGACTGGTCAGAATATGTAATTATAATGTGACAAGTTTACGTAAGCAGCAGCCATTACAAATGTGGACATTGGAATTTATAATAGAAATATAAAAATAAGGACAAAATGTGCAACTCTAAAAGGGGCAATTGCAATCCACACACAGCACTTGCCCGTTGCAATCTAAACAAAAAACACGGTCTTCAGTGAGCAACCCCACTAAAGACTAACTTATAGTATAATATCTGCAAATATACGTCAAAACAGCATAATCAATACATAAATATCACAAAATATAAATGGTTAAGATACATTTTCCAATCAAAATCCAAATAAGATTATTTTAGTGTCCCTGATAATTAACATTTTTAACCATTATTTATTGTTCTGCAATTTACTTCCCCCACTTTAGTGTCATTCAATAAATAGGTAGGCTACATTCTAAAACCTCTAATTTGGCAATTTCTAAAAGGCATTCAATAAGGTACCAAATAATAGACTATCACACAAGATAAGAGCTCAATGTTGGGGATAATATATTAGCTTGGTAGAGGATTGTCTAATGAACTGAAATCAGACAGTCATGATAAATGGGTCATTTTCAGGTTACAAATGGTAACGAGTGAAGTGCCACAGAGATGAATGCTAAAGTCTCAACTGTATGATTTGGACGAAAGAACTAATTCTATTGTAGCCACATTTGATGGTGATACAAAGATAGGAAGGAAAGTAAGTTATGAGGAAGATAGAATCTGCAACTGCCTATCGATAGATTAAGCGAATGGGCATAAAATTTGGCAGATGGGAGGGAGTATCATGTGGGAACATGAAGTTGTCCACTTGTGTGGAAAAAATAGGAAGGCAAACTTAAATGGTGAGAAGGATCAGAGTGCTCTCATACATGAATCACAAAACGTTAGTGTGCAGGTACGTCAATTATTTAAGAAAGCAAATAGAATGTTGGCCTTTATTGCATGGGGGATGAAGTCTAAAAATAGGAAGCCTTTCTAGAGCTACACAGCGCACTGAAAAGACTGTGTACAGTCTGTGCATTATGTACAGTTTTGGACACCTTACTTAAGGAGGGACATATAGAACATATAGAACATTACAGCGCAGTACGGGCCCTTCGGCCCTCGATGTTGCGCCGACCCGTGAAACCATCTGAAGCCTATCTGACCTACACTATTCCATTTTCATCCATATGTCTATCCAGTGACCACTTAAATGCCCTTAAATTTGGCGAGTCTACTACTGTTGCAGGCAGGGCGTTCCACACCCCTACTACTCTCTGAGTAAAGAAACTGCCTCTGACATCTGTCCTATATCTACCACACCTCAATTTAAAGCTATGTCCCCTCGTGTTGGAGGCAGTTCAGAGAAAGTTCACTCAGCTGATTACTGAGGTGAGAGGACTGTCTTAGGATGAAGGGTTGAACCAATTGGGCCGATATGTATTGGAGTTTAGAAATTTCAGCTAGCTGGGGGGAACGAGCTACGGTACCTGCAGCTCAAAAACTTCCTACGAAAGGAGACAAGGACGTACCCACAACCGCCACGACAGACACTACTGGAAGACCTACTGGACGCAAGTATCCTAGAGAAAGGGAACTGTAGTGACATGTATGACCGACTGGTAGATAGGGACGACACCGTACTGGACGCAACAAGGAGGAAATGGGAGGACGACCTGGGGATGGAGATCGGGTGGGGACTCTGGAGCGAAGCACTGCATAGGGTCAACTCCACCTCCACGTGCGCAAGGCTCAGCCTGACGCAACTAAAAGTGGTACATAGAGCCCACTTAACAAGAACCCGTATGAGTAGGTTCTTCCCGGAGGTGGAAGACAGATGTGAACGGTGCCAAAGAGGCCCGGCCAACCACGCCCACATGTTCTGGTCTTGCCCCAGACTCGTGGAGTACTGGACAGCCTTCTTCGAGGTTATGTCCAAAGTGGTGGGAGTGAGGGTGGAGCCATGCCCGATAGTGGCGGTCTTCGGGGTTTCAGAACAGCCAGATCTATTCCTGGGGAGGAGGGCAGACGCCCTTGCCTTTGCCTCCCTGATCGCCCGCCGTAGAATCCTGTTTGGCTGGCGGTCAGCAGCACCGCCCAGAGCTGCGGACTGGCTGTCCGACCTCTCGGAATCTCTCCAAATGGAGAAAATCAAATTTGCCATCCGAGGGTCGGACGACGGCTTCCACAGAACGTGGGAGCCATTCATGCAACTGTTCCGGGACCTATTTGTGGCCAATGTACAAGAGGAAGAATAGTCGGGGGAAGGTAGCGGGAGGGGGGGGGCTACAGGTTCGTTACGGGGGTTCGATGGCTAGCTAAGGCCCAAAACCAAACTAAATAAACATGTCGAGGGGGGGGGGGGGGGGGGGGGGGGGGGGGGGGCGCAGTTACTACTACGAAGATGCTTACCTGTAAATATGTATGTTAATTTTTGCGTGTTTGTTTTTTTTCTTTTTTCTTTCTCCTAACAATTTGTAATTTGTTCAATATAAAATATGAAAACTGAATAAAACATTTATAAAAAAAAAAAAAAATGTATTGGAGTTTAGAAGAGTGAGGTGATTTTATTGAAACACAAGATTCCGAGGGGGCTAGACAGGGTGGATACCAAGGGAATGTTTCTTCTCATGGTATGAGGTACAAATTAAAAACAAAAAGGTCCCCCCATTTAAGACAGGGATGAGGAGACATTTTTCTCAGAGGGTTATTAGTCTTGGGAATTCCCGACCCCAGAGTGCAGTGGAAGCTGAGTCAATATATTCAAGGTGGAGCGAAACAGATTTTTGATGTACAAGAGAATCAAGGGCTATGTTGGGGGGGGGGCAGACTTAAAAATTGAGTCAAGGCCACAATCAGATCCGCCATGACCTTACTGAATGGCAGAGCAGGCTCAAGTGGCAAAAATGGTCCACACCATTTCCTATTCTTTAAAAAAGCATGCAAGAACGCAGCTCAACAATCCTATGCTGTGAGAGAGCGGGAAGACGGCCCGAGATCTGTGAACACTTTGTGCAATGCGACATCGCAAACACAAAACTGTGTGACCAGCATGCTCAGGAGGTAGTTCCTAAACCACATAGAATTAAAAGCAGGTAAATTTTATTTGCACTAACTGACAAATTGCTGAGATTCTCATTCTCTCCTGCCCTGCTCGCCCGCATCACTACTATCTGAAATATTTGTTTTACTTTTAAAATAAATTTAGAGCACCCAATTATTATTTTTTTGGGTTGTGGGGGGCGAGACCCACGCAGACACTAGGAGAATGGGCAAACTCCACACGGAGCCAGGATCGAAACTGGGTCTTCAGCGCCCCTGTGCCACCTCTATCATCTGAAATATGTACAATGCGCTGAGCACTTACGATTTTTCTGGGTGGCCATTCTCAACACTATGTTCTCCTGCTTCAGCTTCTGATTGGTTTGTTGCAAGAAGCGGATATAATCAACCGCTTTCCTCAGTATCGCTGACTTGTTCAACTGCCGAGGCAAAGAATGAAAACAAAAAGGTACACAAAATATCATAAATTCATATAGACATGTTTACATAGTGGTTAAGAAGCAAATAGTACCCCAGTGAGTCTATCCTGCAGTTTCTTTGGATGTATTACTACACCTGTGTCACTCATCACAGGGAAGGTTTTGAGTCCAAGCAGCTCATTACAAGGCAATATGCCTCCCTGCAAGGAAGGAAAAATTTGAAAAAGTGTTGGCCCAGACTATTATGTACCAATTACCAAATAGCCACACCAGCAGCATCAGTGGACAAGTAGCCATGGAATGCCGGTTTGCCCTATGCCTGCTTAATTTAGGGTTGGATGCAAGTTGGGTTTGGACAGACAGGGTCTAAAAAAGAAAAAAGAGCTAAAGAGCTTTTCTTTGCAGTGTTTCCTTCAACTCCCAAAGGTCTTGATTCACATTATTGTCCAAATCCATGTGTCAGCCCCCCTCTAATAATTCATACAGTAATCAGTCTTAATAATACAAAGTCTGACAGCAAGTGCATGTCACAGCAGGATAGCTGACTGCAGATGCATCATTGCTGAATCTGAAGATAATGACCAGAAATCAAAATATTAGCTTATCTTTCTATGCTCTAACCCATATATGTCAAACTCAAGGCCCGCGGGCCAAATCCGGCCCGCGTTGGAATTATCTTTGGCCCGCGAGATAATATCTAATTACTTTTTTTTAAATTTAGATTAGCCAATTATTTTTTCCAATTAAGGGGCAATTTAGCGTGGCCAATCCACCTACACTGCACATTTTTGGGTTGTGGGGGCGAAACCCACGCAGACACGGGGAGAACGTGCAAACTCCACACGGACAGTGACCCAGAGCCGGGATCGAACCTGGGACCTCAGCGCCGTGAGGCGGTTGTGCTAACCACTAGGCCACCGTGCTGCCCTAATAATATCTAATTACTATTAAAGCTGGCCCCAGCAATTGAAGCGCCTATGGCGTATGATATGGCTGATGCCGAGTTTATTCAGGTATAGTGTGAATCACAAAGTGTTGGCCTGTGGAAAAATGTTTTCATTAGAAATTACTCTGGAAAAGCTCCAGATAAAGCAATAAGAAATAAATGCAACTAATTTTTTTATTTATTTAATATTTAATGTTGTTTTTATAGGCAATAACCTAAGCTTTATTAGTTCCAGGTTCAATAAGTTCATTTCAATAAGTTTTGCAAAAAAACATTGAACCAGTCCGGCCCTCGACTTGTCCCGATTTTTTAATTTTGGCCCACGGTGTATTTGAGTTTGACACCCCTGCTCTAACCCAATGGTGGGCAACCTGCGTCTTCTTTATTATTACTGTCACAAGTAGGCTTACATTAACACTGCAATTAAGTTACTGCGAAATTCCCCTAGACACCACACTCCGGCACCTGTTCGGGTTCACTGAGGGAGAATTCAGAATGTCCAAATTACCTAACAGCATGTCTTTCAGGATTTGTAGGAGGAAACCAGAGCACCCGGAGGAAACCCACGCAGACACGGGGAGAAAGCACAGAGTGACCCAAGCCGGGAATCAAACCTGGGACCCTGGCGCTGTGAAGTAACAGTGATAACCTGCGGCTCATCTAGGTTCTGAGTGCAGCCCATGAGACCTTATGTTTATCGTTGCCCATGCGTAGGCTTGCCACATCCTGCTCATTTCCAACCGCCTAGTTTCTAGGTTGCCCATCATTGCTCTAATCAAAGGATGGGCTAACTCATCGTAGCAGATGCCACAGTCCAGGGATCTGACATAGATTGTAGTGAGTGGCTTAGTTCAGAATCACCATACCTGGCAATGCATTTATCCAGCAAGACACCAGGAAACTGTTCTCATACTTTTAAGTACGAACATGTGATTATTGCGCTTTTTTCAGTTAATGGACAGATTCTTGTATTTTACCTTGCTTTCAGCGCCAGCGACAAGGTCTTTTAGCTCCACAATCTTGTCATTGATGGATGACCTGTAGCGTTTCTCAATAGCGTTATGTGCCGTACGTTTTTCCCCCTTGTTTGGTGCATTGCAGGGTTTGCCAATTGTTGGCATACGATTGATAGGAAGTTTGTCTGCATCTACCATCAGAGGGACTGTTGTCAAAATTGTGTTTCCATTGACCAGAGCCTGGAAAACATAAAATTTTAGAACAAACTTTGGTTGGATTCTGACAATAATAAATGGTTGGATTCTGACAATAATGAAAACAAATTCACATTAATATTTGTTTAAAATCAATAGGTCAGCTTTTATTAAATTGCCAAATACTGACTACATTATATAATACCACAGTCATTGCTCCTCCGAACATTCCTTGATGTTAGGATTCAGAGCAGGACTCTATAATTCTAATTCCTCACTCCTAAACTTGAAACACTTCATCTTGTCTTGTATGGAACTTAATTCCAACTTTAGGTAGTCTCACACAACAATCTTTGGCCCTTTCAAGCAGCTTTCTCAATTTAAACGAAATGCTAGTGGATCTCATGTGATGTTGCCTACTGATCAGTTTGTGATATTTGTCGGCCGGGAGCAGTGATCTAAATAGACTCAAATATCAGGCAAAGTCTAATTAGTCTCGTCCTTGAATGTTTCTTTAGCTTTTGTGCTACACTGCAATCTTCCTCAAGGAGAAACCAGTTTTTCGAAACTTCAGAAATGACTGGCTCTCTACCACTCTGTGCACTATTATTTAAGGGAATGTTTAGTTGTGATACGTTTGGTACAAAGTGTGATATCTGGATTATGAACTCAAAACTATTACTGTGCATACACTACTATTCATCACACTTGTACCTAACTGGTTCAAATGCAGAGCTGCCAACCTTTCCCAACAGAAATCAGTATTCCAAATACCAAAAATCAGTATTTTGGCAGTAAAATTATTGCACAAATGGAAAATGCAAATCCAATGCTTCATACATGTACGTCATCATTAGTCAGTGTTTTCAAATTAAGTTTCAAATATTCAGTCAATCCAAAAATTAAAAATGTGAAGAAAACATTCGCCTTTTTATATGAAGTTCAAAATTGTCCTGAATGCTTGATTAACATAATTTAATTCTTACAAGAAACTGTATACAGACAAAAGGAACCCAGTGCATTTCTTTCAAAAAATATTTTCAGGAAGTAGCAATAATATATTTGATGTTCAAATTAGGGTTTATGATAGTAAAGGTAAAAGAGCAGAAAGAAAAGAATGGCAATAAGTGGAATGCAAAAGGTATGGTTAAATAGATGCATGATGATTCAGGTTTACTTTTTCAGCATTTTTGTTTCATGCTTAGAGCAAAAAGCACAGTTTCCACAAATAAAACATGGATTTATGAACTGAATCCTGCGGAAACTTCATAACATGCAATGTATTGTCAGCCGCACTCCATCAGTATAGAAAGAGGGAAGTAGAGTTAAAATTTCAGATCAATGACCTTTCAACAATCCTGAAATGTTAACTCTGATTCTCCAGTGGCACAGTGGTTAGCATTGCTGCCTACGGCGCTGAGGACCCGGGTTCGAATCCCGGCCCTGGGTCACTGTCCGTGAGGAGTTTGCACATTCTCCCCGTGTCTGCGTGGGTTTCGCCCCCACAACCCAAAGATGTGCAGGGTAGGTGGATTGGCTACGCTAAATTGCCCCTTAATTGAAAAAAATAATTGGGTACGCTAAATTTATAAAAAAAAACTCTGATTCTCCAGCCATTGATGCTGCCTGACCTTAGTATTTCCAGCACTTTCTTTTCTTTTAATACATAGCAGTGCTCTACAAAGATCAGTGATAGAGCTAGTGTTGAGTCTACTTACTGTAGTCCACCCTCCCTTGACGTGATTTTGTTATCCCAATAAAATCCAGGCCCCTCGATGCCTCAGAGACTGCGTGAGGGTCAGGATCACCCAACAGTGTCAGGTGATCCTGACCTTCGCACGGTCTCGCACAGGAGGCACTGAGGTGCATCTCGGTTCCCTCGGAGACAGGGCCCCACGCAGAGGGTGGAAGGTGGTTTTTCCGTATTGCAATGAGAGAAGACATAATTCCGTATTCCAACGGATTTTCCGTATTATATACGGAAAATCCATGCTAGTGACAACTCTGCAAATGTTAGATATATAAAAAGGCAAATCAAAACTAAACACACACTGATATCAGTTCAATGTGCAATAATCAGGACTCTACTCTGCCACATCAAACTAAGCCTCTTTCTTTGCTCAATTATATAACACTACTTTCATATACAGATAGTAGAAAATCTATCTAAAAAAACAGGGTATCCGAACAGTCATTTCAAAAACAATAATTTAGTCTCCCACATCACGGGCGCGATTCTCCGCTCCCCACGCCGCGTGGGAGAATCGCAGGAGGGCCCCCCGACAAATTTCACCCCCCCCCCCCGAATTCTTTCTCCCCCCCCCCCCAACCCGGAAGAATCGCCGGTCGCCGTGATTCTCCGACCCGGATGGGCCGAGCGGCCTGCCGTTCGCGACAGTTTCACGACGGCACCGAACACACCTGGTCGCTGCCGTCATGAAACGGGTGTGGAGATTGCCGTTTGGGGCTTGTAGGGGGCCTGGTGGGGAATGAGCACCACAACTGTGCTCGGGAGGGGACAGGCCCGCGATCGGTGCCCACCGATCGTCGGGCCGGCGTCTCAATTGGACACACTATTTCCCCTCCGCCGCCCCGCAAGATCAAGCCGCCACGTCTTGCTGAGGGGAAAGACGGCCACCGCGCATGCGCGGGTTCGAGCTGTCAGCGTTGTGACGTCAGCTGCGCATGCGCGGGTTGGAGCCGGCCAACCTTCGCATGCGCGGCTGACGTCATTAGGCGTGCCGGCCGCATCATTCTCGGCACGACGGCCCCGCGGCCGAGATTTACGCAGCGCCGCTCCTAGCCCCGCCGGGAGGGGAGAATAGGGGGCGCGGAGCGGCCTCCGAGGCCGTCGTGAAACTCGGCCGAGTTCACGACGGCCCTCCCGATTTTTCCCGGGAGCGGAGAATTCCGCCCCACATTTTAGCAATGAACAACATTTTAAAGGTTCTAAGCCATTTAAATTGCTTGATATTCATTCGGAATGTTAGGGATCATCATTTACATGGGATAATTCAAAGCAGTTAGTAGTTTATAATTTCTGGTTTGTGATTTCTCTACGTTAACTAGCAAGCTGTCCATGTCCAAATGCAGCAAGACTGGAACAATATCCAAACTTGGGCTGACAAAGTGGCATAACATTTGTACCACACAGGGACCAATCTCCAACAAGAGAGGATCTAGCCATCGCCTCATGACATTCAAAGATATGACCATCACTATCAATATCCTGGTAAGTTACCAATGACCAGAAACCGAACTGAATTAGCCATATAAATACAGTGACCACAAGGTCAAAGGCTAGGAATCCTGCAGCAAGTAACCCACCTTCTGACTCCCCAAAGCCTGTCCACCATCCACAAGTCACAAGTCAGGAGTGTGATGGAATGCTCCTCTTCGCTTTCCTGGATGAGTTCAGCTCCATCAACACTCAAGAAGCTCAACACCATCCAGGACAAAGCAGCCCACTTGATTGGTATCCCTTCCACAAACATTTAATCCCTCTACCACTCACAAAAAGTGGCAGTCATGTGTACCATCTGCAAGATGCACTGCAGGAATTCACCAGGGCTCTTTTAGGCAGCACATTCCAAACTCACGACTGCCACCATCCAGAAGGCATGGGGTGATACATGGGAACACCACCACCTGGAGGTTCCCCTCCAAGTCCCTCATACCCTGTCTTGGAAATATAATCGCTGTTCCTTCACTATCGCTGGGTCAAAATCCTGGAATGCCCTAACTAACAGCACCGTCGCTGTACCTACACCTCAAGGACTGCAGCAGTTCAAGAAGACAGTTCATCACCACCTTCTCAAGGGCAACCAGGGATGGGCAATAAATGCTGGCCTAGCCAGTGACACCCACATCCGGTAAATGATTAAAACAAGGTCTACCAAAACCACCTTTTTCTCCCAACCAACATTACACAACAATAATGATAGCCATAGTTTACCAACCGGCATTTGCAGGGATGTAGTTTGAATAGGAGTAGTGCTAGTTGCAAAAGTTGATATGGTAGGAGACCTCACCGATGTCACAACAGTGCTTCCATCTGGCTTCAAAGCTGTCAGGAACAACGAGTCAGCCTTAATGAACTGGGGCTGGAGAAGTACCTGCAGAAGAATATTGTTTGAAAAATCAAGACCAACCCACATTTTTATATTTCAGCTCAATCCCTACTTTCTGCCATTGCAACATTTTTCTCAAAGTTGCATTCTACGATCCATGACATATCAGTAGAGCAGCTCCATATTTCATGAGGGAAGCATGAAAGATGCTCTACATTTTAGTAATTTTTGCAAATTTTATCCCCTCGCCATCTCTTGAAATTGGGTTCCACAAGCCTTTGGTATCATCCTGTACATTATCAAGTGGCAGCTCGTCATGTGTGAACCTATTTGGCAAGTGACTGTAGGTAAAATGGCAGGTCTTCATATGTGAACCTATATAGGAAGTGTCATGACTCAATTTTGTGCTCAATCAAGGTCCACATTGGATGGTGATCAAGAGTAAGAAACGTTGTTAATTTTCTCCCCGCTCTTGCTCAGGGGCACTCAAGCCAATTGTAACTCCCATATTATTGCCCTAAGATCAGCAACTTATATTCCTGTTTGACCTGCTGCTGTTCCCTGTGTCAAACAAAGATCCTCTCTTGCTTCATCGGTCTCCAACTTGACATGGCAGCCAGCAAATAGCTGTATAAATCATTCACTGAACATTTATACAATTTACTTTCAGACATACAACTTGTACAAAAGTGCTTTGTTGTTTTCTGAAACTATCATAATTTCAATTATTGAATTCTGACTGAACTGTTGATCAAAATGTGAATTATAAACATGTACTATTTGTGGATTTAACACCCTCAACCCACAGTTTAATTCATTCACTTGCCATGTTTGTAACTGCGGTTCAATTGACAACCCAACTTTTAGACAATATTCCTTTCAGTATTTCCAGCAAATTCATGAAAGATAAACTTTCAGCTATTCCTAGAACCAAGGCCCTGTGCCAGTGTGACCTTATGCCACCCTGTCAATTCCTGGTCTGGAACGGAATTGTGCACTTCAATAATATCAGGTTTCCATTTCTTGCAACAAAAATGCAACAATAGGGGGATCTTGTTACTGAATTGCTCACAATGTCAACTAACCTGGAACAGAGTAGAGGCGATATATTTTGCAAAGACATGCAAATATCATCCTCAACCTAAAATTTTCTCCACTTTTTGAATATAGCATTAAGTCAGAAATCAGAATCTGTGTCTGCAACATGCAAATCTGGCTTCCACTCCGAAATCTGCTTTCCACTCCGAAATTACTTACCGGTAGTTGTTGGAGCGGCGTTGAGATGGTTGGGGTAGAAATAGCTGGTGCAGTAGTTAAAAAGTGCTGAGCAGAAATATTTTGGACCTGGGCCTGAATAGTCATGGGTTGAATCTGCTGTGGAACTGCCAGGCTCTGGAGCTGCTGGGTGGCCATACCCTGTAGTGGTGCTGCACAAAATAAAGGCAGAAGAAAATTAAGCTTCCATTTGCTGGAGGGTAAAACATCTTATTTAGATGTTAGCTTTGGCTCTGTGGTAGCACTCTTGTTGGTGGCTGTGATTAAGGGTGCAAGCCCTGCTCCAAGGCTTTAGCACATAATGTCAGTGCAGTAATGACGAATTGCTGCATCTTTGAAAGGGCTGCCTTTCAGGAGATGTTAAGTGAAGCATGTGAAAGATCTCAGTGCTATTCAACGATTTGGGGAGTTCTGGCCAACATCAATTGCTCAGCCATCATAAGTAAAACAGATTATCGACAAATGTTTGCAGGGCCTTGCTGTGCGCAAATTGACTGCCACATTTCTGTATCTTATAATCGTGACTAGATTTTAAAATTACTCAATTGGGCATGCAGTGCTTTGGGGTGATGCAGGTTGTCAAAGTCTGACGTGTGAGCCCAAGCTCTTTTCAGAGCCATAGTTTTAAAATAAATTCTCCAATCCATCAAAAAATATTATCTTTGAAAAAGGCATGAAGGCCTATAGGCAACTAAAAGCGAGAGAGGATGGGATTAATCAATTACTAACATCAACCAATGCTTAGTCACTTATGGCTAAAGCTCTAATGAAGGGCCAACCATCTTGCAATTTTAAATATAAAATTTCCTGACTCTTATGTATTTTATTGAGAGTTCAGAGAACAATCAATGAAAGCTGATCGTGTAACATTTTCTCGTGATCAGTTGAGAAAAGACTGGCAAAAGCACAGTAAAAAGGCTGATTTAATGACTCACTTGCTAGGGGAAAGGAGATGAAAAATACACTTTCACATGATTCACCATTTGAAGTCAGGTGTTGAGTTGATCCACCCAACAAGCATTGACATAGTTGGCAAAAAAATACTTGGTTGATCCACTAGGAGACAGCTTTTGTATTGTGCAGGCAATCCATTTGGTCTTTATTCAGAGACTTGCCTAACAGAAGTTTGGAGCACTCCTTTTAAACGTGGGTTGTCACAGTATGGAATGCCCTATCTAAAATGCTACTGCAAGCAGAAATCACCAAGGCATCCAAAAAAAATGTTTAAAAGGGCAATGAGTGGGATTAAATGGATAACTCCTTCAGAAGGCACCAAGGCCTCCTTCAATAAGATACTATGCTTCATTGTTAAAACACACCCTTTTCTAAGTGGAAAAGCTGGGTTCAAGCATCAGGCTATTTGGATTTGAACTGGAATTGTTCAAGACCATGGTCTAAATAGTACAAGAGGAGTTTATATGAAATCAGAAGTCCTGGACTTTGGACCAGTGGAATTTCATTGACGATACTTTGAGAGAACGCCAAAAGGGAAGATATGTTTTTCTTCAATGTCTTTCAAGAATACAGTACTTTAACAATGTTGTAAAGCAAAATGATATTTCTTTTACAAATAAATATCCCTTTTGGGAAATCAATGTTTTGGGGGGTGAAAAGCACAGCTAAGATTTCATAAACTTGTATAAAATGCAAGTTTTAAGTTTTATTATTTTCCCTTAAAGGCTAAGGCAATAATACTCGTGTGTGCGCGCGTATATATATATATATTTATATATTATATATGGTGGGAAAGTACCAATCTTCCCTCCTTGCTTTCCCATTTAAGTTAACTGGATTTTGAAACTGGTAGGGAGGATTCAGCTGTTGGTGATCCCCAGTACCAAAAGCACATTCCACCTCTTCCTTTCCTGCAGCTTAAAATTCACACAGAACAAGAGTTATTCCCACTTTCCAAACAAATTCTACTCAAATAAAATGACAAACATATGTGCCACACAAATAGCAGGCAATCTCCAACAAGACAGAATCTAAACATCTCCCCTTGATATTCAATGGCCATTGCTGAAACTCCCTCTATCAACATCCAGGAGGTACCACTGGCCACAAACTGAACTGGACTAGCCACATAAGTACTGCGGCTACAAGAACAGGTTAGAGGCTAGGAATCCTGGGGCGAGTAATTCACCTTCTGACTCCTCAAAGCCTGTCCACCATCTACAATGCACAAGTATGATAGAATATGCTCTCCTTTTTGGATGAGTGCAACTCCAACAACACTCAAGAAGCTCGACACCATCCAGGACAAAGCAGCTGCTTGAGTGGCAACCCTTCCACCAACATTCATTCCCTCCACGACTGGCAAACAATAGCAGCAGTGCGCTCCATTTTCAAGATACACATTGCAGGAACTCACAAAGGCTCTTTCAGCAGCACCTTCTAAATCCACAACTGCTACTACCAGAAGGACAAGGGCAGCAGATACACGAGAGCACTACCACCTGGAGGTTCCCCTCTAAGTCCACTCACCATCCTGTTTTGGAAATATACTGTTGTTCCTTCACTGTAGCTGGGTCAAAATCCTGGAACTCCCACCCTAACAGCATTGTGGGTGTACCTATACCTCAGGAACTGCAGCGGTTCAAGAAGGCAACCCACCACCACCTTCTTAAGGGCAATTAAGGATAGGCAATAAATGCTGGCCTAGCCAGCAATGCCCATATCGCATAAATGACTAAACAAATAAATAAATATTTCACTCAACTAGTGTTACGAAAATGATAAAGCAGCTCATTCAGCATAGCAGATTCTAACACCAGAACTATTCCAACCACAAAATAATTTCTGTTCATAGAATCCCTACAATGCAGGAGGCCATTCAAGTCTAAACTAAACCTCTGAAAGAGCACCCCACCTAGGCCCACTCCCCCAACCTATCCCTGTAACCCCACTTAACGTTTGGACACTAAGGGACAATTTAGTAGTTAATCCACCCAACCCTCACATCATTGGACTGTGGGAGGAAACCGGAGCACCCGGAGGAAACTCATGCGGACACAGGGAAAATGTGCAACCCCCATATAGGCAGCTGCCCACGGTCAGAATTGAACCAGAGTCCCTGGTGTTGCGAGGCAGCAGTGCTAACCACTGGGCACCATGCTACCTTGTATCATGTATTATATTTAGTGATACTGCAACTAATACCCTATATTATTTCACCGTTTGCCATTAATGCATGCTGGGAATACTGAAACAGTGACTGTAATCTCACTTGGACGCATCTCACTCTGAAAATTTATATCAAATATAATATTTAGCCATTGCATCCATTTTAAGCTGCTTTACATTGACTTTAGGAGGCAGCTTCAGCTGATGTTTCTGGACAGTTTGGACTTGGATATGTACTGACACTTACAAATTCAGTGAGAAGGACTGCCAGGACCATATGGTAACAGAAAGGTCTTCCCAGAAGCCAGTTTTAAATCAATGTGGCATTGATATATTTTATGAAGTCGCTGCTGGGTGCACTGAGTTCTACATGTCAGAAACTAACCATCCCAGCATTTTTCTAAGGATAAAGATAAGGGGGAAAAAAGGAGCAGAGGCAAGCAATTCAGTCCTTCGGGTCTACCGCACCATTCAAAAAGAACATGGGTGATCTAATTGTGGCCATAGCTCCACTTTCCTACCTAACTTTAAATAACCCTCGATTCCCTCATCAAACGTCCATCCAACTCAGCCTTGAAAAGATTCAATGACCTAGCTCTTTCCATTTAAATGATATTTGGCTTTTCTATTCTTCCTGCCAAAGTGGACAACCTCACATTTTCCCACATTATACACGATCTGCCAGATTTTTGCCCATTCACTCAACCTGTTGCAGAAGTTGGGACTGTTCTCCTTGGAAAACGAAGGCTAAGGAGATTTAATAGAAGTATTCATAATTATGAAGGGTGTGGACAGTGTGAATAGGGAGAAACTGTTTCTAATGGTGAAAGAATTGAGAACGAAAATGCACAGATTTAAGATAATTGATAAAACAAGCAATGGCAACATGAGGAAAAGCTTTTTTGTTTAAAAATGCAACAAGTGATCTGGAATGCACTGAAAATGTGGTGAGCCAGGGTCAAATGAGGTTTTCAAAAGGGAGCTGAAACATTACTTCTCGCAGAGGATGGTGAATTTGTGGAACTTGCTGTCCCATAGTGCAGTGGAATCTGAATCATTAAATATTTTCAAGAAAGAGATGGATATATTTTTGATACAAATACGGATTAAAGGGATAGGGATATACAGGTGGGGAGGTGAATTTGAGACCAGGAAGCTCAAATTTGAGATTAGCTATGATCAGATTGAATGGCGGAGCAGGTTCGAAGGGCTGAATTGTTTATTTCTGTTCTTAATTTCCACGTTCCTATTACCTGAAATTTGCAGGTCGTTGGGACAAAGGCAGGGGAGCGGCAGTAGATGAACTGCTCCTTCAGTGGGTCAGCTTAGCACAAAAATCCATATGCCCACCTTCTGTGCGATAATCATTCAATAATTTTCTACTCTATTTATATCCTTTTGCAGACTGTATCCTCCTCACAACTTGCTTTCCCATCTATATTTGCGTCATCAGCAAATATGGCTACAATACAGTTGATTTCTTCAGCCAAGTCATTAATGAAGATTGTAAATAGTTGAGGCCCCACCACTGATCTCTGTGGCATTACACTTGTTATTCAGTCATCCTGAAAATGACTAATTTACCCTGACACCCTTTTTTTGTTAGCTGGTCCTCCGTCTGTGCTGATATATCACCAATGCTAATTAGTAGACTTTGTATGTGGCACTTTATTAGATGCAATACGTGCAAAGAAATAGAAGACACCCCACCCAAAGCATTCAACTCAAATACTGTCCCCATAGATAGCTCAGTTTGTATGCACTTGCCCGTTGTGAAATGGGGCCCCAACATTACAGGAAGGCTCCAGGTTCAATCATCATTCTTCATTGATCTTAGATAGTGCAGAGGCAAGGGTGTAGAGGCAAGGGTGTCAGCAAGAGTATCACAGTCAATCTCAATAGCACTAGGTAAGGAGAAGGGTGCAGTTAAAAAAAAAATCTATCAGGGGTTTTGCTTATGATGGAAACCACTGTTAGAAAAATAGACACGTGCGAACAGAAACCAGCCCTGTTGTGACTTTCTCCAGTTAAAAAGCTGACATGCATTGCCAAATACATTTGCACTCATCTGTGAATAGGATAGGACATAAAATTGGACAATTTTTCTAATTTTGGCCTAATTAATGACTTGTGTAGATTTAACCTTATTTCTCTGGTAAATGACCTATTGTGAAAATTAACACCGACCAGAGAGCTCCAAGTTCAACCTGGTTTGTGCTGAGATACTAGATGCCAGTAGGGGGCAGTATAACTGTTCTTAGCCTAGGGAGGAGATCTAAAAAATGGAAAGACAGTCTAATTTTCGGCTAATACCAGAAACCTCACATAGGTGGTGTCAGGGCAGGAAAGAATATACTTGGGTGTAATGCCTTCAATTCCACCGCTCTAAATGTCAAATATCTTATCAGCAGCTTAGAGATGAATAACTATTTGGGTGCCATGCCAGAGGCTAACATATACCCCATTGATACTATGCCAAAACTATTCCATGTTTTTATGAGGAAGGAAGAAAATAAGAGGGAAAAGATAGGTGACTTTGCTTTGCAATTTTATACAGTGCTATGTCACACTCAATATCTAAAGGACACCTTTACTTAAATCAACATTTCTTTGTCCCTATGATAAGCTGAATGTTTGTTTTTTACCTTCCTGCTAACTACACAAATGCTAAGAACTAGCAAATACCAGTTTAAAAGGCTCAAAGTCCAATATCTATAGTTTATCATTAATTACTGTATCTTGAAATAGGATTAGAACAATGAACAATAAATACACATTTATGAACGCGCAAAGATGATTACATTTCTATTTATAAGATTTCTATTTAATTAGTCCCAGATCATAAAATAATCATCAGCTTTGCTCAAAGCTATGCTAATGATAATCTATTACCTGTAAATCCATTTGGATTCTGAAAGCCCAATGACTGCTGCTGCTGCACAAATTGTGGCTGTAATTGTGTTGAGGCTGTAAAACTCTGCAACATCATGGGAGGCTGCTGCTGCTGCTGCTGCTGGATGGGAGCAGTTTCTTGTTTGACATGTTGTGGAGAAGAACCCCGAAGGAGCTGCGGCTGCTGAAGCTGCTGTTGGAGTACAGGCCCTTGGTACATTTTTACAGGAATTTGACTCTTGCTGCTACTCCCCAAGAGGCTGTCAAGGGACAAGTTCAGTGACCCCTGGTTAGGTGGGGCGGGTGAATTGCTATCCTGCAGAGGGCTGCTAGTAAAGTGGTTGTCAAATAATTCCGGGAACTCTCCATCCTGATTGCTAATCAGCTGTAGCATATCTGTAAATCAAGCAGAACCCAAAATGACACGATTGCATAAATAAGTTGTTACCTTTACAGAATACACAGTAAAAAAGGGGCCGATGGAACAGTTATCATAGTCAGATGAAAGCATGTGTTCTTCCCTAATTGCAGATGTGGTCCACAAAAATAAATTATGAAAGTTGCCAATACAACAATAGTGACTGAAGTTAAAAAAAATTAATTGTGATGCTGAAGTTGTGATAAAGTGCTAAATTCAAGCCAGTAGTTACTGTCCATTCAAAACTACATCAGAACAATAAAAATCCTTTTCAAATTTAGAAAATCATGACAGTGACATCAATTCCCAATTACCCAGACTTTGCACAGAAGATACTGTTGCCATTAGTTGCACTTATCTCCATGACACCCATGTATTTTGGACTACTGCCAACGCCCCTATTTTGCAGATCTTGAATCGGTTTTAATTTATTTTGAAACTATAAGCAAATTGCATAAATATGTTCATTAAAATCAATTTGTCCACATTCACAAATGTTTTTAAAGCTTTGTTTTCAAAATAAACTTAATTATGTTTTGATGTCATTCAATGTTACATGCTAAAACTGAATTAAAGACATCTAAAATCAAATATAACAATCTTGTAAAATGAGAAAACGGAAACTTACTTAATTGAAAAGAATATTAAATTATTATTGAGGTAACTTTGGTCATTTGCACCAACACACCTCAATCGTTACAGTAAACTACACTTTAACATTATTACCTTCAAATGTGCATTCCATTGCCACACCTTATTGGTTCAAAACTTTCTACAACGGTAATTTTGCTACATTAATAGCAATATTTTCGGTAATGCAGAAGAACACCTCAAGGTCTTAGCTGCTTAGCCTCCTGGAACAGTGCATGCACGAACCCACATTGCAGAGCAGTAAGCAAACTGATATGTTTTACTTCTTGCCTACTCCTCCTCCTCAGAAAAAAATTCACTGACTGTATTCAAATTGAGGGGCGGACTTGGAAATCTGTTTTTTTTTCATGAGGTGATCTGGTTGAACCAATCGCTGAACTGCCCCAATCGCTCGCTATGTTTGGCTAACCATTCAGACATGACAGAAAGGATTTGTTTAACAGTCTAAACTTCCAGGGACACTGATTAATTCAGAAAGGTGAATAACCAGAGGTTACTATCGGACATTTGCTCTCAAAGCTCATTCCAACATAAACTCTCAGCCTTCAAACTCACTCGAAACATTTTTCAAAAATCATAATCTCGTACTGTGACATTCATTCCAGCTCCAGAAAATTCCAGCTTTTAAAATACTGAAACATTTTAACATTTAAAAAATATTAGAAAGGGCTTTTTTGGGAGGCGGCACGTGGTTAGCACTGCTGCCTCACGGTGCTGAAGACCCAGGTTCAATCCTGGTCCCAGGTCACTGTCTGTGTTGAGTTTGCACATTCTCCTCGTGTTTGCACGGGTCTCCCACCCATAACCCAAAGATGTGCAGGGTAGGTGGATTGGCCAGGCTAAATTGGCTGGTTTAGCTCAAGGGGCAAGTTTAGCTCACTGGGCTAAATCACTTTAAAAAGCAGACCAAGCAGGCCAGCAGCACGGTTCGATTCCCGTACCAGCCTCCCCGGACATGCGCCGGAATGTGGCAACTAGGGGCTTTTCACAGTAACTTCATTGAAGCCTACTCGTGACAAGAAGCGATTTTCTTTTTTTTTTCTTTCATTTTTTCAATTGCCCCTTAATTGGAAAAAATGAAGTATGTACTCTAAATTTATTAAAATAAATAGAAAAAAAGAATGGGCTTCTTGGAATTGAAATTTTATCAAGGACTACAGGCAAGAACAAAAATGTGTGCCTTTGGCTTTGCACAAGTTCAAAGTTTCCAGGATGCTATACGTGTCTCGATCAATGTGTCGGTGAACTTGAGAATTCCCCAGCAGCAGAAGGCAATAACCGCTAGTAACCCAGGCCTGACGTCATTGCCCGAGAGGCTGAAAGGGGTCTGGTTGAAACTGAACATACGACTCAGCAACTGTAACCTTGTATTCAATGCTACTGGGCATCAGGACAAACTGCATGCTCACTCTCCACTTCTAAAAACATACATACATGTACTTACAAAGTCAAAATGCAATATGATTAATATATTAAATGCAAATACAATCACCTTCATTTCTCAATACCCCATAATAATTCAGGGTGAAGTTCAGTTCTAAACATTATTTTTCATAAGCTCATGTTTCATCACTGTTTCGAAGTTAATTGAAGTTATTTAATAATAATTCATAATCTTTTATTGTTACAAGTAATACATTAACACTACAATGAAGTTACTGTGAAAAGCCCCTAAAATGAGTAGCTTAGGAAGAAAGATTTACCCTAAAAGAAAAATCAGTAAATGGGTGAAGCTGCACTAACGCCAGTACCGCCCTGGATTGAGACATTTACAACTGGGGAGAATGATAAATAAATCCGATTGTAACTTTTGCACGGTATAAGGAATTAAAACGTTGCACTACAAAGGAATTAAAATGTTGCACAAAGTTTAAAAGCAGAACACAACGCTATGTACACAAATGCTTACATTCATAGACAAATCATGAATTAAGCCACATTTTATTTTTAAACCAGCAAAACTTTACGAGTACACTTAATTTTGATACCAACAAGAAGAAAATACGTTCAATTGTTTTGCTGAGGAATTCCCCACATTTCTAATTCTACAACTATCATGCACAAGAGGCCAAGCTCCAGAGATGCCAAGCTCAAACGTTGGGTGTTCCAAAAAAGCTCATTAAACTAGTGTCCTGTTCTGCCAGCCAATCCACCAAAGGTGCCAGTTAACATTAATACACCTGCCAGGCTATACCCAATAGATGTTTTGTCATGACCACAGGCTCTACCTAACAGCCCCGTGGATCTTGCCCATCCAGGGCCTGCCCACCACTCACCATCAATGTCATTAAGCAGCGTACTATCGATCTCGCTGCTCTCGGTCAGAGACGGGTTCAGATTGTCCAGGTTCGAGTCCTCGAACATCATGGTCGGGTCGGCAGCAGAGTACGGTTGCCCACCGTTATTCATCATAAACAGTCCAAATATACGGTGGTGAGGTTATTGGAGATGGAGAGACGAGAAACCAGCCTGGGGTGGGGGCAGGGGGGCGATTTCGTGTTTACACCGAGCTCACTTGCCGTAGAACCATGTCAATAAACGGCGTAACAAATCTAACTTGCTACCGGAAACAAAGGGGGCGGACACCTTCCCGCCACCCGTCCCCCACCTGCTTGATTGACAGCGGAACAGGCCATTGACCGATCAGAGGAGAGGTGGGCGCGGCCCGCGTCAGAAGCCAGCTCCCACCAATCAGCCGCCGGATTGCTCCAAGTTCGGTTGAGTAGGCACCAGCGCGGGTGGGGGAGGTACTGGGCCGCGTGCCTCTAGAACCAGCGTGGTACAGCCAATCACAGCGCGGATTGCGGCGTGGGGTGATCCGCCGTCATCTCATCAAGCCCCCGCCCCCTGTTTGTGGTGATTACATCATCTCACCCATTTACCAGCCGCACGCATTGATTCTATGGTTAACAATTACTGCCTTTTATCAGCGCCAGAAGTGGGAGGGCGCTGATTTTTGTTTTTGTCAAGTTTTTTTTATAAATGTTTTTATTGGGTTTTTGAACAAGGTATAATTACCGTTATGTACACAGAATAAGAAACATATATATTTATACACATATTTAGAGAAGGGCACTCCCCAACATAAAAAAATAAAATAAAATATGAAATAGAAGAACTGGTGGGGTATTGTGCACCAGCTTGACAGCGGCAGCTCTGTACATCTGGCAAAATTACCCACACCACGTAAGTAGGCGACTGCCTGTGGGGTGGGGGGAGGGGACTGGGGGCACACACACATTTGGGTGCCAGGGAGAAAATCACAGTGTGCGATATTTGGCTATGCTGTGTGTTGTCGTCCACCCCTCCCGGACGGGTCTCGCTCCCGTCCCACGCTCGCCCCCGCTTCTGCCGCTCCTCCTGTCCTCCATCTCCATTCTCCTCGTTCCCCGCTCCTGGAGGTGTCATGCACGTTTTGGCATCCCGTGCCCTTCCTCCGGCTCCCGCTTCCCTGCCCCGCCCCACCCCACCGGCCCTCCTCTCCCGTCCCCCCCCTCCACGGTTCGCCTCCCTCTCCCCAGGTTTAGCTGTCTTCCCCCCGTGATTCGCCCCTCCCTCCTCAGGTTTAGCCACCCCCCCTCCCAGTCCCTCTCTCCCCTCCCAGTCCCTCTCTCCCCTCCATGCCCCGGCTACCTTCCCCGATTCCCGACCATTTTCCCCTGATTCTTGGCCACCCGGCTATTCTTCCTCTTGTTCGTTGGCCACAAACAGGTCCCGGAACAGTTGCGTGAATGGCTCCCACGTGCTGTGGAAGCCATCGTCTGACCCTCGGATGGCGAATTTGATTTTCTCCATTTGGGTAGATTCCGAGAGGTCGGACAGCCAGACTGCAGCTCTGGGTGGTGCTGCTGACCGCCAGCCAAACAGGATTCTACGGCAGGCGATCAGGGAGGCAAAGGCAAGGGTGTCCGCCCTCCTCCCCAGGAATAGATCTGGCTGGTCCGAGACCCCGAAGACCGCCACTTTCTCCTCGTCCCGGGGCAGCACGGTAGCATTGTGGATAGCACAATCGCTTCACAGCTCCAGGGTCCCAGGTTCGATTCCGGCTTGGGTCACTGTCTGTGCGGAGTCTGCACATCCTCCCCGTGTGTGCGTGGGTTTCCTCCGGGTGCTCCGGTTTCCTCCCACAGTCACAAAGATGTGCAGGTTAGGTGGATTGGCCATGATAAATTGCCCTTAGTGTCCATAATTGCCCTTAGTGTTGGGTGGGGTTATGGGGATAGGGTGGAGGTGTTGACCTTGGGTAGTGTGCTCTTTCCAGGAGCCGGTGCAGACTCGATGGGCCGAATGGCCTCCTTCTGCACTGTAAATTCTATGATAATCTATGATAAACTTTCGGGCTCCAACCTCACCCCCACCACTTTGGACATGGCCTTGAAGAAGGCTGTCCAGTACTCCACGAGTCTGGGGCAAGACGAGAACATGTGGGCGTGGTTGACTGGGCCTCTTTGGCACCGTTCACATCTGTCCTCCACCTCCGGGAAGAACCTACTAATACGGGTTCTTGTTAAGTGGGCTCTATGTACCACTTTTAGTTGCGTCAGGCTGAGCCTTGCGCACATGGCGGTGGAGTTGATCCTATGCAGTGCCTCGCTCCAGAGTCCCCACCCTATCTCAATCCCCAGGTCCTCTTCCCATTTCTTTCTTGTTGCGTCCAGTACGGTGTCGGCCCTTTCTACCAGTCGGTCATGCATGTCGCTACAGTTCCCTTTATCTAGGATACTTGCATCCAGTAGGTCTTCCAGTAGTGTCTGTCGTGGCGGTTGTGGGTACGTCCTTGTCTCCTTTCGTAAGAAGTTGAGCTGCAGATACCTTAGCCCGTTCCCCCTGGCTAACCAAAATTTCTCTGTCAGTTCGTCCAGTGTTGCGATCCTGCCATCCGTGTATAGGTCCCTGACTGTCAGTGTCCCTCCGTCCTGCCTCCACCTTTTGAAGGTGGCGTCAGTCAGTGCTGGTGTGAACCTATGGTTGTTGCAGATGGGAGCTTTGTCCGACATTTTGGTCAGGCCAAATTGCTGCCGCAGTTGGTTCCAGGATTGGAGGGTGGCTGTCACCACCAGGCTGCTGGAGTGTTTTTTGGGTGGGGATGGGAGTGCTGCCGTGGCGAGGGCAAGTTGATGAGTTACAAAGTGTCGCGACGACACAGAAGTAAGTCATTCAACCCAACTGTTCTGTACCTATGTTTATGCTCCACACCAACCTCCTTCATCATCGCATCATATTGGCATACGCTTATGAAACTGTGCAGGATATTATTACAATGTTTTTAAATGTTGTTGTACTTCAGAAGGGGCCCAGATAGAGAATAAAAGCAAATTACTGCGGGTGCTGGAATCTGAAACCAAAGAGAAAATGCTGGAAAATCTCAGCAGGTCTGGCAGCATCTGTGGGGAGAGAAAGGAGCTAACGTTTCACGTCCAGGTGACCCTTTGTCAAAGCTTGGATAGATAATTTTGTTTTGCCATTGGCAGAAGGGTTGAGATCCAGAGGACACTGTCGTAAGTTGAGTGGCACAATAACATGAAGTAAACAATTTTTACACAGTGAGTGTTAAAGTCGGAAATACACTGCCTGAGAGTGAGTGGAGGCCAACTTGATCATGGCTTTCAGATAGGAAATAGATAATAATAATTATTATTGTCACAAGTAGACTTGTATTAACACTGCAATGAAGTTACCGTGAAAATCCCCGAGTCGCCATATTCTGGCACCTGTTCGGGTACACAGGAGTATTCAGAATTTCCAAGTTACCTAACATCATGTCTTTCAGGACTTGTGAGGGGAAACTGGAGCACCCAGAGGAAACCCATGCAGACACGGGGAGAGTGTGCAAATTCCGCACAGACAGTGATCCAAGCCGGGAATTGAACATGGGACCCTGGCGCTGTGAAGCAACATGCTAATCAATGTGCTAAGTACCTGAAGTGGAAACATTGCAGGGTTGAACAGTCTCCTTTTGTGCTGTAACTATGCTATATGATTCTATATCCTTCTATTCCTTTCTCCCACATGTTAATCTCGCCTCCATTCAACTAATCCAATGCATAGCAAGTTCCACGTTTTCACTATGCTCTAGGAGATGAAGTGGAGTGTTGTTGAGATCCCTGTAGAAACCGATAACTTTTTAAAAGATATTTGAATTCCCAAATGACCTGCACCGTAAAGGAATCTCACACAAAGATATAAAGTTTTAAGACTTTTACTGTAACAAACTAAAATCATCATCAACTAAACATTACTTTGTAGGCAACTAATACTTTAAATTGCAGAAAATACATCCCTTATCACAACTGATAGCCCCATTCCACATTTAGTTTGCAGCATGCTCTTCACAGAATTAGTCTTTTCAGGAAACAGTCTTAAGACATTCCCAGCTTCGAGCAGGTTCACTTCTCCCCATTTTGCCAAGCTGCAAAGATCAGCGTTCATTGAGAACCCTTTCCCGCAGTACCACTTCTCTCAGTCTTCGAAGAAATCCTGTACCAACCAATAGCAGCATGACTCACTCCAGTGATTCCTTCTCCAGGCTGCACTAGGATGAATCTTTCAAAGTTCCTAAATTCCTGCTGGCTCCCCCCCTTGTTTTGAGGACCAGCTGCCATCAGCATTCTATCTGGGAGCTAACACAAAACAGCCTTTTCCTTGCTGCTAGCAACCACCATGGGGGCTGGTTTAGCTCAGTGGGCTAGATAGCTGGTTTGTGATGCAGAACAAGGCCAGCAGCGCGGGTTCAATTCTCCCTCTGTGTACCCAACCAGCCGTCAGACTGTGGCGACGAGGCGCTTTACAGTAACTTCATTGCAGTGTTAATGTAATGTAATTACAATAAAGATTATTTATTATTTATTATCGTCTCTCTCTCTATCCCAGACCTTGCCCCCCCACCTTAAAATCAACAAGACAGAAAGTCGGCAATATTAAGAACATCTGTTTCTGTCTTTGTTTTCAGGTGTTATACCTGGCACGTCCATTTCAACGGCACTCACCCTGCGTCCCACAATCTCCATGGTAACCAAGCCACACAGGCTTGTTATCCGGCAGAACGGGCAGCAGATCACATGACTTTCTTCATTACTCCATTTTACTTTAAATTAAAGAGTGGTAAACACAGCCATCTTATAAAACCTCACATCTGTTGCATCATAAACACTGGGTCTGGTGATAAGCCACCAAGCTTATGATAAGACATTAGACTGTCATCGATCATTGCAAAAAATGATTCATTAATGCTTTTCAAGGAAGGAAATCTGCTGTCCTTACTCAGTTACCCAGTCTGGTCTACATGTGACGCCATCTCCGCAGCAATGTGGTTGACTCTTAACTGCCCCTCTGAAAGGCGGCACATTGGTGCAGTGGTTAGCACAGCTGCCTCACAGCGCCAAGGATCCGAGTTCGATCCCGGACCCAGGTCACTTTCGTGGGGAGTTTGTACATTCTCCCCGTGTTGCCTGGGTCTCACCCCCTGCCTGGCAGGTGAATTGGTCGTGCTAAATTGCCCCTCAATTGGAAAATAAATTGGGTTCTTTAAATTTTTTTAAAAACTGCCTCTCAGTTCAAGGAGAAATTAGGGATGGGCAACAAATACTGCCATTGCCAGCAACACCCACGGCTCTGAAAGAATAAAAGAAAGAATCTCAGTCTGTGCCAACTGTGATGAAATGTATTCCTGGAGGTTTCATCACACAACTATGGTAAAGGGAATTGTTCAAAGCAAATGATAAAAAACACAATAGTTTTTAATGTCCCGATTATTTTTCTTCATGATTGCACGCTGTAGTGTCCTGGAGATTGCTCTTCACTTCTGGAGACTCCAGGCCAATCCTGGAGGGTTGGCAACCCTATCTGTTCAATCTATGCTGACATTTGGTTCATCAAGTCTGCACATGTGTCTCTTTGACACATTAGCCACCCAGTAGTTCTCATGTCTTTTAGATTACTTTTGTTTTCAACAACTATTTAATTCTGATTTGGAAGAATTTATGGAATTTACCTCAACGACATTGTGGCTGAGAATTTCACAGTCTAACCACACTTTGTGGAAAAATGCATTTTCTACACCCCAATCCTTTCATTATTTTCTGTTTTGTGCCTTCTTATTACTGTCTTACAGACAAGAGGAAATAATCTTTCACTGCAGTATTTGTTTCTTCAAAACCCTTGAACACACCTATGGGTCACTGTTATAGCGTGCCTGCTTATCACTGGCTGGGGACTAATGGCAATCCCACAATCCTTTGGGAGTATGAGCTTCCCCAATGAGGGGGGGCGGAGAAATCATTAGCAGATTCCCTGCATAAATAAAGCTGGCTAGTTTGGAACCAGCTAGAGAGGATTATTGTTTTTCTATTACACCGTGCCTCTGTATGGACGTTTGGATGTTTTTGATACTGCGCTGGAAAATTGAAACCAGTACGCACAATGGATGCATTACTATTTCCGGGCAAACAACATCACCAAAATCGAGCGCCAGGTGTTCATTTTGCTCACCCCATGCAGCCTGCATATGTTTGGGGTGATTAGGAGCCTTACGTACCCAGCTGTGCCGGACACCAAGGCGTTTGATGAACTTGTGAACTTAGTGGGGCAACATTTTAACCCAACCCCGTCCACGATAGTCCAGCGTTACCAATTTAATACCACTGAGAGGACCCCAGGAGAATCCCTTGCAGAGTTTCTATCCAGGCTGCGCAGGATTGCAGAGTACTGTGACTAAGGTGAGACCTTGTCAGAAATGTTACACGACCGTTTGGTTTGCGGTATTAACAATGCGGCAACCCAGAGAAAGTTGTTACCTGAGCCAACATTGACTTTTCAACAGGCCATTCAAATAGTATTGTCCCTTGAGAGCCCAGAACGGGGAGTGCAGGAGCTACAGGGAATGGAGGTGCACGCCTTGGGGCACAACCCCTTCTGTCCAAAAGCGTCTCCCCACACTCCTGCTGTACCTTGGGCGAGGCAATGTCCGGATCGACGCTAGTGGCCGTCGGACGTACCTCCTCAAAGGGAGCCTTCTCCAGGAGCCTTCTACAGAACAAATCGATGAGGAGCCATGTCCATTTCTGACTTGTGGGCGCCAACCCCGTCGCGGATGCCGGTCCTGGGGATGCCAGAGGTGCCGTTGTTCCGACAGAAACTGGGGCCAGCCCAAGGGCCGAAACTTCCATTTGGATGAACCTACAGCAACTACTCCTGAGGACGTGGAGATGGAGGACGACTGCCTGCAGCTTCATTGTGTGGCAGCTCCCCGTGTGGCCCCCATTAAGGTGACAGTACAGGTCAATTGTCGCCTGCTTGAGATGGAGTTAGACACTGGCGCAGCGGTCTCCGTAATCGCCCAGAGGATATTCGACTGCACCAAGCAGGGTATACAGACCCTTGCATTAACCGACACACAGGCCAGGTTGGCCAAATGCACAGGGGAACCATTGGACATTGTAGGACCTACGATGACCCCTGTTGTTTCTGGACGCCAGGAGGGGTGTTTCCGACTTATCGTGGTGCCATGGGCCCAGCTTGTTGGGTCGGGACTGGTTGCGCTATTTGCGGCTGCAGTGGCAGCACATCCTCCAAACAGGTTCTGGAGGATTGACGGAGGTACTAGGACGGTACCCAAATGTATTCCAGCCCGGTTTGGGGGAAATAAAAGGGGTCGTAACCTGTATCCAAGTCGAACCAGGAGACACGCTGCGCTATTTCCGGGCGTGCCCGGTGCCTTACATCTTGCTCGAGAAGGTAGAAGGGGAGCTCACTCGTTTGGAGACTTTGGGTATTATCAGGCCTGTCCGTTTCGCTGACTGGGCAGCACCAATTGTACCTGTAATGAAGCCAGATGCCACAGTTCGCTTGTGCAGCGATTATAAACTTAGTGAATATGGCTTCCCGGCTTGACCAATATCCAATGCCTCGCATATAGAATCTCTACGCGAAGCTTGCAGACGGACTCTCGTTGACAAAATTAGATAGGCTACAGTTGGAGCTGGACCCTGCCTCCCGGCCATATGCAACGATTAATACACACTGGAGCCTGTATGAATATACACAGTTGCCTTTAGGGGTATCCTCTGCCTGCACTATTTTTCAACACGTCATGGAGGGCATTTTGGAAGGTTTACCGCGTGTCGCTGTCTACTTGGACAACGTTTTGATTACAGGGACTTCGCAGCAGGAACATGTGTCCTTAGAAATTTTCGGAGGCTGGAGTCCTTTTACGTCGCACAAAGTGTGTATTTCAGGCAAAGGAAGTAGTCTACCTGGGTTATCTGGTGGACCGTGAAGGTCTGCACTCCGTCGCAGAAAAGATGCGCGCAATTCAACAGGCCCCCGCCCCGACTGACACTTGGCATTTCGTTCTTTTCTCGGCCTCGTAAACTATTATGGGAAGTTCCTCCCCAATCTGGCAACTATACTGCCCTGTTACACCTTCTCCTAAAGAAAAATGACACCTGGGTTTGGGGTCAGCCGCAAGAAACCACTTTCCGGCGGGTAAAACAACAGTTGTCATCGTCTGGGTTACTAACCTACTATGATCCTGGAAAGCCTTTGCTCATCACGTGTGATGCATCACTGTATGGAATTGTGGCCGTCCTGTCCCACAAGATGGAGAATGGAGCCAAGCAGCCGATAGCTTTCGCCTCCCACACATTAACTGCAGCGGAAAAGAAGTACGCACCGATCGAGAAGGAGGGCCTGGCAGTGGTCTTTGCGGTAAAACGCTTCAACCAGTATGTGTATGACCGCCACTTCACTATCGTGGCTGATCATAAGCCTCTGCTGGGACTTTTCCGAGAGGATAAGACAATACCAGCCATTGCTTCCGCACGGATCCCGCGCTGGGCTTTGATGCTCGCTGCCTAAGAGTATTCTCTGGAGCATAAACCAGGAACCCAGATAGCGAATGCCGACGCACTGAGCCGATTGCCTTTATCGATCGGCCCCATGTTGACCCCCACGACCGGTGAGGTGGTTGCAACCCTAAATTTTATGGACTCCTTGCCTGTCATGGCATTACAGATCCGAGTGGACCCAGACAGAGCCAGTCCTGTCAAAGGTTCGGCACATAGTCCTGTATGGTGGGCAGCATAGAAAGCTCCCAGGCGAGTTGCGGGCATTTTCCTCCAAGCTGTCAGAATTTAGTGTGGAAGACGATATCCTCTTGTGGGGGATGTATGTGATTGTCTGGAAAAAGGACAGGAGCTAATACTAAGGGACTTGCACAATGGGCATCCGGGTGTGACCAATATGAAAATGTTGGCCCGGAGTTGTGTCTGGTGGCCAGGCTTGACACCGACATTGAGAAGGTGGCCCAAAAGTACTCCATTTGCCAGGAGCATCAGAAGCTTCCGCCGGCCGCGCCCCTACATCACTGGGAATGGCCAGGACGGCCTTGGGCTCGCTTGTATTCAGATTTCGCCGGCCCTTTTTCAAAGATCCATGTCCCTTCTACTCATCGATGCCCAGTCTAAATGGTTAGAGGTGCATAAGATGGTAGGCACAAGGTCCTGTGCAACAATTGAAGATGCGTTTGTCTTTCAGTACGCATGGCCACCCCGAGGTGCTGGTCATGGACAAGGGCACTCCGTTCACAAGTGAGGAGTTTGCGAGGTTCATGAAGATGAACGGCATACGCCATATAGAACATAGAACAGTACAGCACAGAACAGGCCCTTCGGCCCTCAATGTTGTGCCGAGCAATGATCACCCCACTCAAACCCACGTATCCACCCTATACCCGTAACCCAACAACCCCCCCCCTTAACCTTACTTTTGTTTTAGGACACTACGGGCAATTTAGCATGGCCAATCCACCTAACCCGCACATCTTTGGACTGTGGGAGGAAACCGGAGCACCCGGAGGAAACCCACGCACACACGGGGAGGGCGTGCAGACAGTGACCCAGCCGGGAATCGAACTTGGGACCCTGGAGCTGTGAAGCATTTATGCTAACCACCATGCTAATGTGCTGCCCGTAATCATATCATACCATATCAGCATCGCTCCATACCACCCGGCTTCCAATGGGTTGGCGGAGTGCGCACTGCAGACATTCAAACAAGGGCTAAAGAAGCAGTCTTCCAAGTCTATGGACACGAGACTGGCTCGTTTTTTGTTTCATATAGGACAACTCCACATGCGGTGACTGGGGTTGCTTCCGTGGAACTCCTAATGGGCCAGAGACTTCGCACCCGCCTTAGCATGGTTTTCCCGGACATTGGCGCAAAAGTACATCGCACTCCAGAACTGCAGGGACATGGTTTGTCTCAGCATCGGCCAATTCGGCAGTTTGCGCTGAGTGACCCAGTGTTCGATCGAAAGTTTGCTGGTGGTGCCCAGTGGGTCCCTGGCGTTATTTTTCACCAAACGGGCCCTATCTCTTACCAGGTGCAAGCCCAAGGTCGTCTCCAGCGCAAGGATGTAGACCACATTCGGTCCAGAAGACCATCTCTTCCAAAGATTGAGACTGTGCGCCCACCACCCCCTCCCACAAATTTTAAACTCCCTGACCAATGGAAACAATCCCTCAGCGTCTACCCTGTCAAGCCTCTTCAGAATTTCATAGGATTCAATGAATCACCTTTCATTCTTCTGAACTCCACATCCAATTTACTCGGCCTCTTTTCATAGGACAACCCCCTCATCCAAATTTAGTGAACCTTCACTGTACTGTCTCTAATGAAAGTTTATAATTTCTTAAATATAGAGACTAAAACTGCACAATTTCAGCAACACTTATTTACTTTTATAAGCCGATCCCTTTGCCATAAAGGCCAAAATGCCATCTGCCTTAATAATTGATTGCAGCATTTGCATTGCTCCTTGTACAAGCACACACAAGTCTCTTTGGATATCAATGCTTACAAATTTTGCATATTTTAAAAAAATATTCTGCTTTTCTATTCGTACAACCAAAGTGAATAAATTCACACTTCCCTACATTATACTTCATCTACCAAGTTCTTTCCCATTCACTTAACCTGTCTTTATCTGTTTGCAGCCTCTCGGTGTCCTCCCCACAGCTTAACGCCGTCCCACCTAGCTTGCTATCAACAGAAAACTTTGATATATCGCTCTCTGCTCTTCATCTAAATAATTAATATAGATTGTAAATAGCTGAAGGCCCAGGACTGAGCCTTGTGGCACTTCACTATTCACTGCCTGTCAACTTGAAAAGCCCTCATTTATACTCACTTTCTGATTTTATCCATTAATCAATTCTTTATCAATGCTAAAATATTACCCCAATTCCATGAGCCCTTGCGTATTATCCTTTTGTGTGTTATGTTAGTGAATGCCTTTTGGAAATCCAGGTATCCTACATTTACTGGTCCCCCTTTATCCACATTAATGGTTACATCTTCACTCCCCACTGGTTGGAATCATACATAGTACAAAGGAAGATGGTTGTGTTTATTGGAGGTCAATGATCTTTGTCCCGGGACATCACTGCAAGAGTTCCTCATTAGGCCCAACCATCTCCAACTTTTCATCAATGACCTTTCTTTTATCGTAGGGTCAGAAGTGGGGCTGTTCACTAATAATTGTACATTGTTCAGTGCCATTTGTTACTCCAAGATATTGAAGCAGTTTAATATGGAGGATAAGGTTAAATCCATTTGGGTGGAAATCAGGAATAGTAAGGCAAAAACGTCACTGATAGGAGTAGTCTATAGGCCACCAAATAGTAACATTATGGTGGGGAAGGCAATAAACAAAGAAATAACTGATGCATGTAGAAATGGTACAGCAGTTATCATGGGGGATTTTAATCTACATGTCGATTGGTTTAACCAGGTCAGTCAAGGTAGCCTTGAGGAGGAGTTTATAGAATGTATCCACAATAGATTCCTAGAACAGTATGTAATGGAACCTACGAGGGAACAAGTGGTCCTAGATCTGGTCCTGTGTAATGAGACAGGATTGATTAATGATCTCATAGTTAGGGATCCTCTCGGAAGGAGCAATCACAATATGGTGGAATTTAAAATACAGATGGAGGGTGAGAAGGTAAAATCAAACACCAGTGTTTTGTGCTTAAACAAAGGAGATTACAATGGGATGAGAGAAGAGCTAACTAATGTGGACTGGGAGCAAAGACTTTATGGTGAAACAGTTGAGGAACAGTGGAGAACCTTCAGAGTGATTTTTCACAGTCCTCAGCAAAGGTTTATACCAACAAAAAGGAAGGACGGTAGAAAGAGGGAAAATCGACCATGGATATCTAAGGAAATAACGGAGAGTATCAAATTGAAGGAAAAAGCATACAAAGTGGCAAACATTAGTGGGAGACTAGAGGACTGGGAAATCTTTAGGGGGCAACAGAAAGTTACTAAAAAAGTTATAAATAATAGCAAGATAGATTATGAGAGTAAACTTGCTCAGAATATAAAAGCAAATAGTAAAAGTTTCTACAAAGATATAAAACAAAAAAGAGTGGCTAAGGTAAATATTGGTCCTTTAGAGGATGAGAAGGGAGATTTAATAATGGGAGATGAGGAAATAGCTGAGGAACTGAACAGGTTTCTTGGGTTGGTCTTCACAGTGGAAGACACAAATAACATGCCAGCGACTGTAGGAAATGAGGCTATGACAGGTGAGGACCTTGAGATGATTGTTATCACTAAGGAGGTAGTGATGGGCAAGCTAATGGGGTTAAAGGTAGACAAGTCTCCTGGCCCTGATGGAATGCATCCCAGAGTGATAAAAGAGATGGCTAGGGAAATTGTAAATGCACTAGTGATAATTTACCAAACTTCACTGGACACTGGGGTGGTCCCGGCGGATTGGAAATTAGCAAACGTGATACTACTTTAAAAAAAAAAAGAGGTATGCAGAAAACGGGTAATTATAGGCCAGTTAGCTTAACTTCGGTAGTAGGGAAGACGCTGGAATCTATCATCAAGGAAGAAATAGCGAGGCATTTGGATGGAAATTTTCCCATTGGGCAGACGCAGCATGGGTTCATAAAGGGCAGGTCATGCCCAACTAATTTAGTGGAATTTTGTGAGGACATTACCAGTGAGGTAGATAACGGGGAGCCAATGGATGTGGTATATCTGGATTTTCAGAAAGCTTTTGACAAGGTGCCACACAAAAGGTTGCTGCATAAGATAAAGATGCATGGCATTAAGGGTAAAGTTGTAGCATGGAAAGCAATTAATAGAAAGCAAAGAGTGGGGTTTAATGGGTGTTTCTCCGGTTGGCAATCAGTAGATAGTGGTGTCCCTCAGGGATCAGTGTTGAACCCACAATTGTTCACAATTTACATAGATGATTTGGAGTTGGGGATCAAGTGCAATGTGTCCAAGTTTGCAGACGACACTAAGATGAGTGGTAAAGCAAAAAGTGCAGAGGATACTGGAAGTCTGCAGAGGGATTTGGATAGGTTAAGTGAATAGGCTAGGGTCTGGCAGATGGAATAAAATGTTGACAAATGTGAGGTTATCCATTTTTGTAGGAATAACAGCAAAAGTGATTATTATTTAAATGATAAAATATTAAAACATGCTGCTGTGCTGAGAGACCTGGGTGTGCTAGTGCATGAATCGCAAAAAGTTGGTTTACAGGTGCAACAGGTGATTAAGAAGGCAAATGGAGTTTTGTCCTTCATTGCCAGAGGGATGGAGTTTAAGACTAGGGAGGTTATGCTGCAACTGTAGAAGGTGTTAGTGCGGCCACACCTGGAGTATTGTGTTCAGTTTTGGTCTTCTTATCTGAGAATGGACGTACTGGCGCTGGAGGGTGTGCAGAGGAGATTCATGAGGTTAAACCCAGAGCTGAAGGTGTTGGATTACAAGGAGAGGTTGAGTAGACTGGGACTGTACTCGTTGGAATTTAGAAGGATGCGGGGGATCTTATAGAAACATATAAAATTATGAGGGGAATAGATAGGATAGATGTGGGCAGGTTGTTTCCACGGGCGGATGAAAGCAGAACTAGGGGGCACAGCCTCAAAATAAGGGAAAGTAGATTTAGGACTGAGCTTAGGAGAAACCTCTTCACCCAAAGGGTTGTGAATCTATGGAATTCCTTGCCCAGTGAAGCAGTTGAGGCTCCTTCATTAAATGTTTTTAAGATAAAGATAGATAGTTTTTTGACGAATAAAGGGATTAAGGGTTATGGTGTTTGGGCCGGAAAGTGGAGCTGAGTCCACAAAAGATCAGCCATGATCTTATTGAATAGCGGAGCAGGCTCGAGGGGCCAGATGGCCTATTCCTGCTCCTAGTTCTTATGTTCTAATATGTAGCAAGACCTGCACAATGTCCAGGCTTGGGCTGATAAGTGGCAGGTAACATTTGCACCAGAAGTGCCGTGCAACAACCATCTCCAACAAAAGCCATGTCCCCTTGACATTCAATGGCATTATTATCGCTTAATCTCCCCCTGTCAACATCCTGGGGGGTTACCACTGACGAGAAACGGATCTGCATCAGCCATACAAATACTGTGGCTACAAGAGAACTTCAAAAGCTGGGAATTCTGTAGCAAGTAAATCATCTGCTGACTCCAAAGCCTGTCCACCTTGTTATGGGCCAGGGTTTAGAGAACCCCAAAGTGTATCATGGAGTTCACCTGACCCACAACTTTTAATAGCTTGTGACTTCCGGTGGCGACGATGACGTAGGAAGCCGCACATTTGGGAGCTCCCGTTTCAAACGGACTTTTCGGCTCTTTTTAGAGCCCAAAACAGAAATTTTTCGACGTCTCCCGGTGGGAGAAGGTGTGCTGATCGACTTTCCCCGCAGTTCATGACTCGAACTCGGAGTGGAAAGGGGGAAAAAAACGGCAGCAACTCCCGAGAAAAAACGGGGGAAGGAATCCAAGATGGCGGCCGGCAGAGCTCCAGAGGAGTGGAAGCAGTGGGCCCTGGAGCAACAAGCTGCTCTCCTGCGCTGTTTTGCAGATTTCAAGGCTGAGGTACTGAGCTCTCTGCAGGAAATGAACAAAAGGCTCTCGGAGATTCAGACGACCCAGGGTGCTGCCATCAAGGAGTTGCAGACGCAGGCCACTGAACGAGAGGAGGAGGCCGGGATCCTCGTGAGTAAGGTGGAGGGACACGAGGCACTCCACAAGAAGTGGCAGGAACGCTTCGAGGAGCTTGATCACCGCATGAGGCGGAAAAATCTGCGGATCTTGGGCCTTGCGGAGGGGCTGGAGGGGTCAGACATGACAACCTACGTGGTTACAATGCTGAACTCGCTAGTGGGGGCCGGGTCTTTCCATCTGCCCTTGGAGCTGGAGGGAGCCCACAGGGTACTGGCCAGGAGGCCTAAGGAGAATGAACCCCCGCATGCGGTGCTGGTGAGGTTCCACCGGTTCAGTGATCGGGGGTGTGTGCTGCGCTGGGCCAAGAAGGTGAAGAACAGCAATTGGGAGAATGGGGTAGTACGGATCTACCAGGATTGGAGTGCGGAGGTGGCTAAGCGGCGGTCCGGGTTTAATCGGACGAAAGAGGTGCTTTACAAGAAAAAGATAAAGTTCGGAATGTTGCAGCCTGCGCGCCTGTGGGTAACTTATTCGGACCGGCATTATTATTTCGATTCCCCGGAGGAGGCGTGGGCCTTCGTGTGGACGGAGAAACTGGACTTGAACTAGGGGTTGGGGATTGCGGAGTCGGTTATAATACTTTATTGCTGGTTTCTGCTGTTGCTGTGTTCTCTTTTTCTGTACTTTTGCAATTTTGATATGGTTATTTATGGGGGTGTTGTTCTGTTGTTTTTTTGCTGTGGGGCATTGTTTGAGTTTTGTATCTTGCGGGGAGGGTTGGGGGGGTTTGTTGTATTCTATGTCGGGTTGGGGGTATGGAGTGGGGCTGGTATTTGGGAGCTGCGTCAGAAGGGTGTGGTGGGGCAGTGCGAAAGCGCGGGCTTTCCTCTGGGGGGGGAGACGATGACGGGGGGGAGGCGGGGCCTTAACTGGTTCTTCCCCACGCTGGAGCGGTGCCTGGAGGAGGGATAGGATGTGGGGATGATCCCACTTTGGGAGGGGTCGGGTTACTGGCGGGAGTTTCCGGGGTCAGCAGAAGTTAGCTGACCCACGGAAGTACAATGGAGGACGGTTCGCGGCTAGGAGGGTTCCTAGCCTGGGGCGGGAGGGAGGGGGGGGAAAGGGGAATACCGGGTTGCTGCTGGCAGGGTCAGGAAGGAGCTGGTGGGGGCCGGGGGGACAGAGGTGAGGTGTTGTCGCTGTGGGGACTGGGTCGGGCAGGGGGTGCTGGCCTGGGGCGGGCAGTCGACGGGCTATGGCTCGTCGACAGGGGAGGGGGGCAGGACGCCCTCTGATCCGGTTGATCACCTGGAATGCGAGAGGATTGAATGGGCCGGTGAAGCGGTCGAAGGTACTTGCTCATCTGAGGGGGCTAAAGGCAGATGTGGCAATGCTTCAGAAGACCCACCTGAAGGTGGTGGACCAGGTCCGTCTGAGGAAGGGATGGGTGGGGCAGGTTTTCCACTCTGGGTTGGATGTGAAGAATCGGGGAGTGGTGATTCTGGTGGGGAAAAACGTGTCGTTTGAGGCATCGGAGGTGGTGGCGGATAAGGGGGGTAGGTATGTCATGGTTAGGGGCAGGCTACAAGGAGAGAAGGTGGTACTTGCTAGTGTGTATGCCCCAAATTGGGACGATGCGGGCTTTGAGGCATATGTTAGGACAGGTCCCGGATCTGGAGGCGGGAGGAATTGGTAGGCTCCTGCTTAGGCGGGCAGGGGAGAGTTTTAGGTACCTGGGGGTGCAGGTGGCCAGGGACTGGGGGACTCTTCACAAACAGAATTTCACCAGACTTGTAGATCAGATGGAGGAGGAGTTCAAGAGGTGGGACATGCTGCCATTGTCGTTGGCGGGGAGGGTGCAGTCCGTCAAAATGACAGTGCTTCCGAGGTTCTTGTTCCTCTTTCAGTGCCTGCCCATCTTTATCCCCAGGGCCTTCTTTAGGAGAGTGACTAGCAGTATCTTGAGCTTTGTGTGGGCACATGGGACTCTGAGAGTGAAGAGGGTTTTCCTGGAGCGAGGGAGGGATAGAGGCGGGCTGGCGCTGCCCAACCTTTTGGGGTACAATGGCGGCCAATGTGTCAATGGTGCGTAAATGGGTGATGGAGGGGGGAGGGGTGGCGTGGAAAAGAATAGAGATGGCGTCATGTAGAGGTACGAGTCTGGGTGCCATGGTAACGGCGTCGCTGCCGCTCTCCCCTAAGAGGTTTACCACGAGCCCGGTGGTGGCGGCGACCCTAAGAATCTGGTGACAGTGGAGATGGCATAGGGGGGAAACAGGGGGCTCGATGGAGGCTCCATTGGGTGGCAATCATCGGTTCATCCCGGGGAACAAGGATGGGGGATTTAGGGGGTGGCAAAGGGTGGGCATCAGTAAATTGAGGGACCTGTTTATTGGCGGGAGGTTTGTGGGCCTGGGGGAACTGGAAAATAAATTTGGACTTCCCCAAGGGAACATGTTCAGATACTTGCAGGTAAAGGCGTTTACTAGGCGACAGGTAGAGGGATTCCCTTTGCTGTCCTCGCGGGGTCGATGGACAGAGTGCTTTCGGGGGTGTGGGTCGGAGAGGGGAAGGTGTCTGACATCTATAAGGTAATGCAGGAGGTGGAGGAGTCGTCAGTGGAGGAGCTGAAGGCTAAATGGGAGGGGGAACTTGGGGAGCAGATAGAGGACGGGACTTGGGCGGATGTCTTGGAGAGAGAGTCAACTCTTCCTCTTCATGTGCGAGGCTTAGTCTCATCCAATTTAAGGTGCTGTACCGGGCCCACATGTCCGGGACTAAAATGAGTAGGTTTTTTGGGGGTGAGGACAGGTGCACCAGGTGTTCAGGGAGTCCAGCGAATCATGCCCATATGTTCTGGGCATGCCCGGCACTGGAAGAATTCTGGAAGGGGGTCGCGGGGACGGTGTCGAAGGTGGTTGAATCCAGGGTCAAACCAGGGTGGGGACTCGCGATTTTCGGAGTTGCGGTGGAGCCGGGAGTGCAGGAGGCGAAAGAGGCCGGTGTCCTGGCCTTTGCGTCCCTAGTAGCCCGGCGGAGGATCTTGCTGCAGTAGAAAAATGCGAGGCCCCCAAGTGTGGAGACCTGGGCCAATGACATGGCGGGATTTATAAAGTTGGAAAGGGTCAAATTTGCCCTGAGAGGATCAGTACAAGGGTTTTATAAACGGTGCCAGCCTTTTCTGGACTTCCTGGCTCAAAGATAGGTATCTTGGTCAATGGCAGCAGCAACCCGGGGGGGGGGGGGTTCCTTATTATAGTTTCTATATTTTTTTGCTACGGTTATGTAACTTAACATGGTGTTAACTTAAGTTGTTGTTAACATGTTGGGTTGTTCATTGAGGAGGGGCAAAGGTTCATGATTGTTGTCATTACTATTATCGTTGGTATTTTAGTATGGTTTGATGTATAAATTCAAAATTTTTCAATAAAAATTATTTTTAAAAAAACGGTATGGGGAGCACATGGCCCACTCTACAGGTGTGGTACAGCAGAAATCTAAAAGTATTCCTTTAAGCAAAACAATGTTTCTTCTCTGAACTCTAGTTAACCTTTTTAATACATACAGTGAACATCTTAGCAACCATCAATTCAAATACAGCCCCCAAAGAATACAACACTAAGTAATCCTTAATAAATTCCCAAACAACATCCAAAAGACCCTTTTAAACACAGAGATCAGGTTTAAATTCTCTAATGAGAGCAGTTATCCCTTTGAAATCACCCAAATGAACACGCTTCAGCTTGTAGAGAGATCCATGCACATCTGCTGGCTTCACTGCAGCTCTTCTCTCTGAAAACGAAACTAAAACCTCACTCTATAGCAGCATGCTCAAAAACAAAAGTAAAGCAGTCAGACAACCCAGCTCCACCCACTTTCTGACATCACTGCAGTAATAAACACCCATTTCTTAAAGGTATACCCACTACAGTTATTCTATAAAAAAAACACAAATTTCTTAAAGATACTCTCGCATGACACCTCCCCCCCCCCCCCAAGAAAAAATAAATAAACCATCATCTTCAAGATGGTTTCATTTTTCACCTTTTCACTATCCTTTAAGAAATGCACACAGCAAATATACCTTTCGTTTCAAAAAGCAACACACGCAAACAGGTATAATAATATAGTCCAGCAGGGTAGCATGGTGGTTAGCATAAATGCTTCACAGCTCCAGGGTCCCAGGTTCGATTCCCGGCTGGGTCACTGTCTGTGTGGAGTCTGCACGTCCTCCCCCTGTGTGCATGGGTTTCCTCCGGGTGCTCCGGTTTCCTCCCACAGTCCAAAGATGTGCGGGTTAGGTGGATTGGCCATGCTAAATTGCCCGTAGTGTCCAAATAAAAGTAAGGTTAAGGGGGGGTTGTTGGGTTACGGGTATGGGGTGGATATGTGGGTTTGAGTAGGGTGATCATGGCTCGGCACAACATTGAGGGCCGAAGGGCCTGTTCTGTGCTGTACTGTTCTATGTTCTATGTTCTATTAATAACTGGAATCCCTCTTGATTGACAGTCTCTTTGAACAAGAAGGTCTCTGCACGATCAGTCCATTTCTCTACGCCTCGGCATTTCTCTTTGAAGTCAGATACTTTAGTTCAATCTGATCACAGAGTCCTTTGTAATTCTCCAACACAGAAGCATCGGTTATCACAGCTTTCAGGCAGTCAAATGCCTGTTGAAACTCCGCTATCCACTGAAATTTTCAACAAGTCCATCAGTGGAGCAACCACGCTACAAACATTTTGCACAAATGTTCGATCAAATCCACTCATGCCAAGAAATCGCATTATTTCCCTTTGTGTCGAGGGTATTGGAAACTCCTCAATAACTGTTGTCTTCACATGCCATGTGATCATTCGACCCTGTCCTATTGTATGGCCAAGGAAAGTGACTTGGGCTTTTCCAAATTCACTTTTGGATAGCTTTACCACCAAACCTGCCTCCTGAAGTTGATCGAATAATTCCATCAGATGTTTTAAATGTTCTTTCCATGTCTGGCTGAAAATGACCAGATCGCCGATGTATACTGCACAATTGGGTGCTCCTGAAATGACTTTGTTAGTTAACCGTTGAAATGTGGCTGGGGCGATTTTCATGCCAAATGGCATAACTTTGAATTGGTATATACCATCTGGAGTCACAAAAGCTGAAATCTCCTTCGCCCTTTCGAATAAAGGTACCTGCCAGTAACCTTTAAGTAAATCCAGTTTGGAAATAAAAGCTGATTGTACCACTATCTCAATGCAATCCTCCAAATGTGGGCTAGGATAAGAGTCCGTTCTTGTAACTGCATTAACCTTTCTATAGTCCACACACAACTGTTGGGTACCATCTGGTTTAGGTACCAGCACTATGGGTGAGCTTCATTGGCAGCAACCCCTTTTTATTTATGCCATTTTTAAGCATACTCTCAATCTCTTTGTTAACCTGTGCCAATTTTAAAGGGTTAAATCTATGTGGATGTTATTTGATTGGAACAGCATTTTCCACATCTTCATGTATAGCCATTTTATTACTTCCCAATTTATCTCTACAAACTTGCCCACGTGATATCAATAACTTTTTCAGGTCAGCTTGTTTTTCCTCTGGAAGGTAACTCAACAATTTATCCCAATTTTTAAGAACATCCTCATTTTCCAATTTAATTTGAGGTATGTCAAATTCACAGTCATCTGGATTTGGTTCGTCACTTTAGACTCATTAAAACCTCCTTTTTCTCTCCTTCCCTTTCTAAGTACCTTTTATGCATATTCACATGGCACACTCGGTGAGTCTTCCTTCTATCCGGAGTTTTTAACCACATAATTCACCTCACTTAATTTTCTTTCAATCTGATAAGGTTCACAAAACCTTGATTTTAAAGGTTCACCTGCCATTGGTAACAATACTAAAACTATGAACTTTGGATTTCTTGTCCGCTACCCGTTTCATCACATTTTGTGCAACTTTTAAATGTTGTCTAGCCAATTCACCTGCTCTATTTAATCGTTCCCTAAAATTTGACACGTAATCCAATAATGTAAGTTCTGATTTCTCACTCACCAATTTTTCCTTCATCAATTTAAGTGGTCCTCTTACCTCATGACCAAAAATTAGTTCAAAGGGACTGAATTTGGTTGACTCATAATCCCTAATTGCTAACAGTACGATGGAATTCCTTTCTCTCAATCCTCTGGATAATCATGTCACTAAGCCCTCAACATTGTTTTTAATGTCTGATGCCACCTTTCTAACGCTCCCTGCGATTCTGGATGGTATGCAGTTGATTTAAATTGTTTTATTCTGAAGCTATCCATAGCTTTGTTGAATAACCTTGAAGTAAAATTTGATCCTTGATCTGATTGTATTTCTGTGGGTAGTCCATATCTAGTAAAGAATTTAACTAACTCCTCCACAATCTTTTTAGCTGTAATATTATGTACTGGAAAGGCCTGTGGAAACCTACTAGACACATCTATTATAGTCAAAGGATATTGATTCCCACTTTTTGTTTTGGGCAGCAGTCCTACGCAATCAATTAGGACCCTTGTAAAAGGTTCCTCAAATGCTGGAATGGGTATTAAGGTCGCTGGTTTTATCACTGCTTGAGGTTTCCCTATCACTTGACATGTGTGACACGATTGACAAAATGTAACTACATTTTTATGTAGACCAGGCCAATAAAAATGTTTCTGGATTTTAGCTTGAGTTTTCCTTATTCCCAAATGACCTCCCACTGGTACCTCATGTGTAACTCGCAACACCTCCCTTCTATACCCTACCGGCAATACTACTTGATGAACCTCTGCCCGCTTTTCATCCACCTGCATACGTAAAGGTCTCCATTTTCTCATCAAGACATCACTTTTATGGCAATAACACTCTGGTATACAGTCAGATTCCTCTTCCGTATATGCTTTCTGATACATCCATTTTATTTCTATATCTTTCTGTTGTAACTCTGCCAATTTTCCTGAACTAAAAATATCTGCCTCATCCTCCCCCTGTTCTTGATCTTTTTCAACCACCTGAGCAAAAATAGTTTCTGATAATTGCACTTCAACTTCATCTTCACTCTTTGATTTCTTCTCTTGTCTTAACCTGTGACTTTGCGACCTTGTTACTACACAATCCGGAAAAATCCCAGGATACTCATCCTTCAACCCTTCAGTTGTCTGATTTTCCACTGGCTTATCAACTCCCACCTGCGATCCAGCTCTCTCATCACCCAAGATAAACTGTATTCCTGGACAAGATAGTTTCTCTATTACTCCTTCTACAACTTTACCACTCTTCACTGGATTTTCCAATCTTACCTTATATAATGGAACACTACTCCTCTCACCCTGAATTCCACATAGAATTATAGAATTTACAGTGCAGAAGGAGGCCATTTGGCCCATCGAGTCTGCACCGGCTCCTGAAAAGAGCACCCTACCCAAGGTTAACACCACCACCCTATCCCCATAACCCAATAACCCCACCCAACACTAGGGGCAATTTTGGACACTAAGGGCAATTGATCATGTCCAATCCACCTAACTTGCACATCTTTGGACTGTGGGAGGAAACCGGAGCACCCGGAGGAAACCCACGCACACATGGGGAGGATGTGCAGACTCCGCACAGACAGTGACCCAAGCTGGAATCGAACTTGGGACCCTGGAACTGTGAAGCGATTGTGCTATCCATAATGCTATCGTGCTGCCCACCACATATTACGATCTTTTCTGGCAATATTCTTCCCAAACTATATAACCCCTCATCTCTTACCATTAAAGATTGACTAGCTCCCATATATCTTAAAATTGTGACTTCTTCACCTGCTCCTCCTGATACACATGAGTAAACTTTACCCACACAAGCAAATTCTTTAAAGAGATCTAGCACCTTATCAATCACCTCTTTGATCAGGCTGTACAATCTTTTGCACCTCCTTCGCTTCACTTGGGCTTTCCTTTACCACTTTAACAAACCCCACTGTCTTATCCTGTTTTACCACATCAGCCTTCCCACTGCTTTTCTTCAACCACCAACACTGTGACTTTACATGGCCTAGTTTATTACAGTGAAAATATTTTAAACTTTTCATGTCTCTTCCACCCTCCTGGATTTCTTTTTTAGTCTGAGGTACACTCTCATTATTGCCCATCAGATCTCCTTTACCTCTACCACTTGAGTATTTCTCATTTCCCCAGTTTCAATCCCTCACAGGCTGAAACTGATGTCGGAAACCAAGCTTTGATTTATGAACTAATTCATAATCATCTGTCATTTCTGCTGCTAACCTCGCAGTTTTAACCCTCTACTCTTCCACATGAGTTCTCACTACATCAGGAATTGAATTTTTAAACTCTTCCAAAAGTATAGTTTCTGAGAGCTTCATACGTTTGGTCTATTTCCAAAGCCCTTATCCACCTATCAAAACTACTGTTTGATCCTTTCAAACTCCATGTATGTGTGACCAAATTCTTTCCTTAAATTTCTGAACCTTTGTCTGTCGGCGTCAGGCACTAGTTCATGTGCATCTCAGATGGATTTCTTCACCTCCTCATACATTCCAGATACCTCTTCCGATAGTGATGCAAACACCTCACTAGCCCTACATACCAGCTTTGTTTGAATCAGTAATACCCACATGTCTTGTGGCCATATCATTTGCTTAGCTACCTTCTCAAATGAAATAAAAAAGGCTTCTATGTCCTTCTCATCAAACCTTGGCAAGCTTGGACACATTTAAATAGGTCCCCACCAAGCCTTCGACTTTGACGCTCTTTCTCCCTATCCTCATCACTATCATCCAACTGTACGTTTCCTTTTACGCCCGACAATTTTAACTGACTGTCATGTTTCATGGCCATTTTCTGAAGTTTAAATTCTCTTTATCTTTTTCCCTGATCTGTATCTCCCTTTCTCTTTCTTTTTGTTCTGATAGGGCTATTCTTTCTTTTCTCCTTTCTTCTCTCTTCTTTTCTTTGTCCTCTCTATCTCTCTCTCTTTCTTTTTCCTCTCTTGCTCTTTCTTTTTCCTCTCTCTCTCTTTCATATTCAAGCTGCTTTAATTCTTTCTCATGTTCCATTTGTTTAGGTTGTAACTGCATTTTTGCCATTTCCAATGAGTCAGACTGTATCTCAGGCAACTTGAAATGCTTAGCCACCACCATAATTACCTCATCATTTTGCATTTCGTCAGGTAATGTTAACTGCAATGTTTTTGCCAAATGTAACCGTCTGCTTTTAGTATCTGTCTGTAAGGTACTGCGTGTGACCGCCTCCACCTCCAAAAACATCAGAGCCTCTGAAAGAGCCATTGTCCACAACACACTCCCCACTTAAACTAGAATACCACACCTGACAAGCAACCACAATATGCTCACCCCTCACTGTCTTTAGGTTCATTAAGCCAATCCATTAGGTAGATTTTTATCCTCCTCGAGCCCCTAATTTGTTACGGGCCAGGGTTTAGAGAACACCAAAGTGTATCATGGAGTTCACCTGACCCACAACTTTTAATAGATTGTGGTATGGGGAGTACACAGCCCACTCTCCAGCAGAAATTGAAAAGTATTTTTTCAGTAAAACAATGTTTATTCTATGAACTCAAGTTTACCTTTTTTAAAAATACAGTGAACATCTTAGCAACCATCAATTCAAATACAACTCCCAAAGAATACACTACATAATCCTTCATAAATTCCCAAACAACCTCCAGAAGACAAACGACAATTTTAACACAGAGATCAGGTTTAAATTTTCTAATGAGAACAGTTATCCCTTTGAAATCACCCAAATGAACACTCATTAGCTTGTAGAGAGATCCATGCACATCTGCTGGCTTTCACTGCAGCTCTTCTCTCTGAAAACTAAACTAAAACCTCACTCTGTAGCAGCCTGCTAAAAACGAAAGTAAAGCAGACAGACAGCCCAGCTCCACCCACTTTCTGACATCACTGCAGTAATAAACACCCATTTCTTAAAGGTACACCCACTACAGTTATTCTATAAAATACACCCATTTCTTAAAGGAACTCTCACATGACAACCTTCTACAAGGCACAAGTCAGGAGTGTGGTGGAATACTCCCAATTTGCCTGGATGAGTGCAATACCAACAACAATCAAAAATCTCAGCACCATCCAGGACAAAGTAGCCTGCTTGATTGGCACCCTATTGTTAAATATTCTCACCGTAAACATTCCCTCCCTCTACCACCATCACACAGTGGCAGCAATTTGTATCATCTACAACTGCAGCAAAGCACCAAAACTCCTTCCACAGCACCCTCCAAGCCCAGGACTTATGCCACCTCGAAAAAGAATGGCAGCAGATGCATGGGAACACCACCATGTGCCAGGTTGCCCTCCAAGCTCCACACCATCCTGACCTGGAACTATATTACCATTGCTTCGGTGTTGCTGGGTCAAAAGCCCAGACTTCCCTTCCTTTAAAATTTTTTTTACAGTGCCCAATTAATTTTTTTCCAATTAAGGGACAATTTGGCATGGCCAATCCAGCTACCCTGCACATCTTTGGGTTGTGGGGGTGAAACCCACGCAGACACGGGGAGAATGTGCAAACTCCACACGGACAGTGACCCAGTGCCGGGATCAAACCTGGGACCTCGGAGCGATGAGGTAGCAGTGCTATCTACTGTGCCACCGTGCTGCCCCCCCAGACCTCCCTTCCTAACAGCACTGCAGGCGTATCTACACCACGTGGTTTGCAGCGGCTCAAGAAGGTGGCTCACCACCACTTTCTCAAGGGCCATTAGGGATGGGTAACAAATGCTGGCCACATTGCATGAAAGAATAAATTAAAAACAAAATAACCCATGCCGGGTATGGGCATAATTCTTTCCCCCCAAAATATACTTGATTCATAAAATTTCAAAAGTACATTATATGATGAACATTGACATTAATGAAGTGGAAAACAACTCGGTCTCTTCCAATATTGTAAATTACTTAGTACATTGAACATTGGAAACATTAATTGCAATTTTAAATGTACAGTCCAAGGGTTCAAGTCAGGAAGCATTTCTCCACTCAAAGGGAGGTGGCAATCTGGAGCGGTCTGCCCTAAAAACCTGTTGAACTTTCGGGTCAATTGACAATTTCAAAATGTGTGTTCGGTAAGTTTGGTTGAGTTGGGATATAGTTCAGCTGTGTCCTCACTGAATTGCAGAATGGGCTCAAGGTGCTAGAATGACCGGCTGAATAGTCCTATGTTCAGAATGTATTGTGATGTTTTGTTAGCTTCGTTGGAGACCCACTGGTTCCATTGTTATTATTAATTGCCAAAACTGCTGAATATTTCCAGTATTTTCTATTTTTATTTCAGATTTCTAGCAGCTACAGTATTTTGCATCTGCATCACTAAAACCAGATTATCTTGGCACTCATGGAGGACCTTGCTGTGTGCAATTTGGTTTCTGTGTTTCTCTATTTAACAACAGGTGTCTTCACTTGAAAAGTAATCCATTCATTTTGAAGTGCTACTGGATATTCTTAGGAGGTGCTATTAATATTAAGATTTGCCGGCTATGAATCTGTGATTTTATGTTGCAATTACTGGACTTCTCTGACCAGTATTAATCTCAGAGCGCCAATGGACTGACCATTAAGTGCTGTATCATTCAATCATGTATATGATGGTAAGACTTACTGCAATGTATACAGATTAAACAATTTTACTTTACAATGGCAATAGCTTATATTTATATGTACCTTTAACACAATAACATGTCCCAAGAAGCTTCATCCCAAGGAGCTTCACAGGAGTGTTTTAAAGCAATGTTTAACACAGAGCCACATGAGGAGACATTCAGGCAGATAACTGAACAGTTGGCCAGAGGTGGGTTTTAAGGAGTGTTTTAAAGGAAGGTAAGAGTCAGAGATTTGGGAAGAGAATTTCAGAGCTGAGGGGCTTAGGGACTATAACTGAAGTTATGGTCACCAGTGGCGCAGCAATTAAAATTCTGAGTGCGAAAGATGCCAGAATTAGTGGATCACACCCAACCACTATCTAAGCTATAATTGGGCATCATGGTAGGACAATGGGTAGCATTGTTGCTTCACAGCCCCAGGGTCCCAGGTTTGATTCCTGACTTGGGTCACTGTGTGGAGTTTGCACTGTCTTCCCGTATCTGCGGGGGTTTCCTCCGGGTGCTCAGGTTTCCTCCACAAGTCCCGAAAGATGTGCTGTTAGGTGAATTGGGTATTCTGAATTCGCCCACTGTGTATCCAAACAGGCGCTGGAATGTGGTGACGAGGAGCTTTTCACAGTAACTTCATTGTAGTGTTAATGTAAGCCTACTTGTGACAATAAAGATCATTATTATTGCACTGTTGTAATACTCTGGAGTATCCTTAACACATTTAGTTTAGTTTTATTTATGCTCCTTTTTATACCTCTCCATAAAGATTCTGTTTAGTTGTAACTATCTCAATAATTAAAACTTAATTTGCTGTCCAGTTAAATCAATAAAATACTCTTGAGACAACATAGAAGAACCAATCTCTGTTCCTTATGGGATCTAACGATGATGATGAACTCAAAGCATACTGAACAAGTCCGACACACAAATTGATGAACTGTGACTTTATTCATTTCGTCGCCCCCATCTGGCATTTCAAAAGAAAACATTTTGTATTAAATTAGATGTGAGAGACTTATTTTATGAATACTCTGGAAAAACCCCGTGGTCTAATAATTGTGTAGTGAGATATATACTCCATATAATATTTTACATGTTCCTGTATGGTTTTGCTCGGTCAGATTATTTGCAACAAGGGTCTGTTATTATGGTGTCAATGTGCAGCACTTGGTTGTGGCACCCAATTTATGAATACCAGTAGTCCAATTAATAAATTGTTGGACATTAAAAAATTATTCCAATTTCTTCAAACAATCGGCACATGACCGCTGTGTATCCAGATTCTCCTGACCGGAGGCCGCTAAGCATTTCTTCCGTGATTTTCTAATCTGGGCTGTCAACGAAATGCTCAACAGGGGTCCTCCCTCAGAGTGGAATAGATTTGGGAGAAGACAGTAAACGCCCCTTTTACGGCACTAGCTGCCGCATTCCATCTAGTAAGTTTAAAGATCCAGTCCTTTAATGAATGGGTGAGGTGGATAGCATGGTATGGGGTGGGCGAGTGGATGGCTTTGTATGTGGGTATCTGGCTGAATGGGTGAAATGGGGAGAGTTAGTAGCTGGGTGAGCTGGATAGATGAGGTGAATAGGTCGGGAGGTTGGTGGGTGGGTAGGTAGATAGGTCAGGAGGTTGGTGAGTGGGTAGGTAGGTGGGTCAGGAGGTTGGTGAGTGTGTAGGTAGATAGATCGTGAGGTTGGTGAGTGGTAGGTCAAGAGGCGGACTTATACTTTTGGGGGCCTGCGCTCTCCCTTTCATGGGGCCCCCCGATACCATGGCAGTCCACCCCAATGACATGGAGTCCCATTCCCACCAGCCACTACTCCCCAATACCCTGAAACACACGCTGGCGCTTGTCTGGTCTTCCTCACACCTCCCAACTGCTGCTCTGCTGACGCTGGATGGCTGGACCTTGAGCCTTGATGACTGTGTGTGCTCCTGGCTGGCCGCTGGCTATCTGGTCTGGCCTCTGCTCTCTCTCGACCTCACTGCCCATTCTGGTTGCCACCCAGCCCAGCTCTTTCACTGTCTGCTCTCCATGTCTGGCTTCTGGCTCTGATTGAGTTGCCCACTCACGCTGGCTGCCGCTTCCCGATTCCCCGAGACACGACGCCGGCACTTGCTGGACCTAATTCGTACCTCCTGACTGCTGCTTTACGCAAATTAGATATAGCTCTTGGGGCTAAAGGGATCAAGGGATTGTGGTGAATGTATTATGCCAATATTCCACCATTGCATTTGTATTTGTGCTGTTGCCCTTGTATTTGTATCTGTGCTATGCTGTTGCCCTTGTGGGCTTCTCCTATGGGCCATTGTATCGCATTATCCATAGGGAAACATGTTGGGGCATGTATGGGCTCTGCCCATGTCTCCTCCCCTTGAAGGGAGGTATAAAGAGCAGTCAACCAGTAGGCGGTTCTCAGTATTGGATCAGTCGCAGGCAGGCACTGATCTAAGTTGATTACAGCCAGTTTACTTCTACTCCCGTCACAAGTGAATTGGTGGTTGCATCAGGGATATGGGGAGAAGGCAGGATCAAGGCATTGAACAAAGAACAATACAACACAGGACTTGATGATCAGCCATAATCATAACGAATGGCAAAGCAGGCTCAAAGGGCCGAATGGCCTCCTCCTGCTTCTATTTCCTATGTTTTTATGTTACTCACCTCTCGGCTCTCGCTTGGGTGGCCGGGCCTAGATCCTCAACAACCTATCTGCTCCTGGCTACCGGGTCCGGTAATTTTTGTTTTTCATTGGTTCCTGTCCTCCCTCCTCAGGCCTGGTCTGGTCTGGCAGTCAAGAGGTGCCCCGCTGGTTCCATTGATTGCCATTAGCCAGTATCTCCTCCTCACCTCACTGAAGGCTTTGCGGGCTCCAACCTCAATGTTAGGTTGATGACCTTACTTTTAGCTCAGGCTGCCTGCCAGATTTAATGCCAGAAACCTGGCTGCTGCTTTGCACCTTTACTCAATGAAAATTCAGATACTTCACACTAATTCAGGAGATCCGTGTCTGAACTGCTCTAAGTCTCCACCACCTCCCAACTTCTGGCAGACTGTTTTCCTGCTCTAAAAGGGCTGTTCTGTATTTCCTGTTGATCATACCTGCAAATTTATAGCTACCAAGGGTCTGATTAGTCTTGCCACCACAACAGTTACCTCTTCGTATTGGGCCTATCCATTGGCTGGGGCCCCGTGCAGCAGCATTGTGAGTTTCATTTAAAGTCTTCTTTGTAGGGAGGTTAGTGATTGGGTAGGTGTATAGATAGAAAGGTTAGTGAGTGGGTAGATTTATATGTAGGGAGGTTGGTGAGTGGGTAGGCAGATAGGTATGTGAGTGGATGAGATGGATGAATGGATTGTTGCGAGGTGTAAGAGGGTAGTGGTCAGGTTGGGAGGTAATCAGGTGCCTTGGAGGGTAGTCAGTATTCTGTTTCTATTCAAGTAATCATCTAAAATGCCTTGATTCAACCTGCCTCCACCACACCTTCAGGCAGTGGTTTCTAGACCCGAAGCATTTGATGTGTGAAAATGTTTTTTCTCACATCACACTTGATCTTTTGCAAACCATTTAAACCTATTCTCTCTCATTTGCAATCCTTTTATGAGCAGGTACAGTTTCTCCCTATCTACTCTGTCCAGGCCCCTCATAATTTTGAATGTCTCTACCAAATCTCCTCTTAGCCTTCTTCTTTCCAAGGAGAATAGTCCCAACCTTGCCAATCTATCTTCATAACTAGTTTCTCATCCCTGGAACCATTCTTGTAAACCTATTCTGTATTCTCTCCAATACGTTCACATCCTTCCGATAATGTGGCACCCAGAATAGTCCAGATGAGGTTGAACTAGTGTCTTGTATAAGTTCAACATGACCTTCTTGCTCTTGTATTCTGTGCCCCTAATAATAAAGCCCAGAATACTATATTACTTTATTAACTGCTCTTTCCATTTTCAATTATCTGCGCGTATACAACCAGGTTCCTCATCTTCGGTCACTTTGTGTAGAGGGTGAGAAGAGGGCGGAGGACCTCCTCGTAAGCCTACTCCTGGGCCTGGCCAAGTTGGACATTAACAGGTCCAGGCAGTGGGCGGTCAACTGAGTTATTTCACCCTACTATCTGCCCCTCTACCGCAGCCAAGTTTGTAGTTGGGTGGCCTTGGGACAAGGAGCACGCAGTGTCCAAAAGCATGCTTCAGGCCTTCCAGGACTGTGGGCGCCATGGGGGTTTGGAGTGCACCATCACCCCAAGCATGACATTTTACTTTAATTAATCGTTTCCTTTTGATGTTCTGTTTTAGTTACAGTGTCTCGCCAGGGGTTGTCACCCATGTCATTTGTGCTTAATTTATCGATGTGTTTAAGTGGCAGGAAGACTTGGGGAAGGTGGTGTAGGCTGGGGTGTGGGAGGAGGGTTTTGTCATAATATACATCTATGTATATAATGGAGTGCAGACAGACAGTGATTGACACACAGGATGACCAGTAAGCACACAGAACAGAGCAGCCAATCACCAGACAGGATACTACCACTATAAAGCCAGAGGGCACCAGTTTTCCCGCTCTCTCTGGACCCAGCCACTGAGACAGTCAGAGTTTGTGAGCTAGCCAGTGCAAACACCATGCGGTAGCTAGTAAGTCTGGTCAGGCTAGTACTAGGTCTCCAGTCAAGTCAACCCACAGTTGAACATGTATAGTAGTTAAGATGTTAAATAAAATCGTGTTGCATCTTATCAAGTGTTGGAGGTCTGTCTCTCGCTACACTGCATCAAGTGCAGTCCACATCGACCCAGCCTGCCCAACACATCAGGTTTGAAGAGGGTGAATGTATCCCTCTCATTAGCTAGGCTTAGCCTTATTCAGTTTAAGGTGGCCAGGATGATCAAGTTTTTTGATGGGGTGGAAGATAGGTGTGGGCGGGCCCACGAATCACATGCATTTGTTTTGGTCTTGTCCGAAGCTTGGGGGGGGGGATCTGGCTGGGGTTTGCCGACGTTATGTCAGAGGTTTTGAAGGTGAAGGTGGTCCCGCGTAGCCCGGAGTCGGATATTATTAGAATGGAGGGACTCAGGGCCACTGACACCAAGGGTATGGTGGGTGACCGGGCAGAGTATCTGAGGCTGGAGCCTCAAACTCTGCCCGGTGACTCCCCACACCCCAGAGAGGGGGCAGAATGTGTTAGGATGGAGGAAGAATTCTGTAGGAGGTCCAGCTTGAGGGCTATTGTGACAGCAACATTACCAATGGCGCCAAGGAAATACATAGAGAGCCCCGTGGTGCAGTCCACAGTAAAGGTCCGGAACCAACTGAAGAGGCATTTTAGGATAAAAAGGATGTTGCTGCTGGCACCGCTGTGCGAAAACCACGGTTTTGAGCTGGGGCTTATAGATCGTACGTATAGGAAGTGGAGAGAAATGGAGCTGGATAAGTGCGGGATCTGTACCTGGAAGAGGGTTTGTCAGTATAGAAGAACTGAAGGAGAGGGTAGAGCTCCTGGGAGGAAGTGAGTTTAGGTACCTGCAGGTAAGGGACTTCACGCGGAAGGTTTGTAAAGAATTCCCCAGGTTGTCGTAGTACACCCTGTTGGAGTGCCTGTTGCTTCTGGATGGGGAAGGGAAGGGTAAGATCAGAGACATATATGGATGGGTGGGAGATCTGGGGGTGAAGATTGAGAAGGGGGAGCTGGGAGGAGATAAACTGGGGAGTATGGAGTGAGGCACTATGAAGGGTAAATGCGACCTCTATGTGAAAGGATGAGCCTGATACAGTTCAAGGTCGTACACAGGGTACATATGACTCGGGTAAGAATGACTGGGTTTTCCGGGAAGTGGCAGACAAGTGTGAGAAGTGTGGGCGGGGACCTGTGAATCAGGCACACGTTCTGGGACTGTGAAAAGTTGGAGAGATTCTGGGCGGGAATGTTCACGGTGCTAACAAGTATAGTGGGGGAGGAGGTTGGGCTGCACCTTTTGGTGGCAATATTCAGGATATCGAAGAAGCAGGAGCTGATGGAGTGGAGGAAGGCCGATGTTGTAGCCTTCGCCTTTCTGATTGCCCAGCGAAGAATTCTGTTGGAGTGGCAGTCAGCAACACCGCAGGGGGGTGGCAGTCAGCAACGCCACGGGGGGGGGGGGGGGGGGGGGGGGGGGTGGCGGCCTGGCTGGGGGACTTATGACTTTCTTTGCCTACAAAAGGGCAAGTACGAATGAAGGGGGTCAGCGGAGGGCTTCGAGGCAAGGTGGGGCATGTTTGTTGCTGTGTTTGAGGAGCTGTTTGTTGCGGGTGGGTGGGGGAGGAGGGGGTGATACTGTAAAAGGGAAAAATTTGTACAAACTGTATAGTTGTATGTTGGGGAGTTTGCTCTCCAAACGCAAATTAACACAATATTAAATTACATAATAGAAACTACAATAAGGAACACCCCCCCCCCCCACCCCCCTCGGGTTGCTGCTGCTATTGACCAAGATACCTATCTTTGAGCCAGGAAGTCCAGAAAAGGCTGCCATCGTTTATAGAACCCTTGTATTGATCCTCTCAGGGCAAATTTGACCCTTTCCAATTTTATAAATCCCGCCATGTCACTGATCCAGGTCTCCACACTTGGGGGCCTCGCATCCTTCCACTGCAGCAAGATCCTTCGTCGGGCTACTAGGGACGCAAAGGCCAGGACACCGGCCTCTTTCGCCTCCTGCACTCCCGGCTCTACCGCAACTCCAAAAATCGCGAGTCCCCACCCTCGTTTGACCCTGGATCCAACCACCCTCGACACCGTCCACCCCTTCCAGAATTCTCCCAGTGCTGGGCATGCCCAGAACATATGGGCGTGGTTTGCTGGACTCTCCGAACATCTGGTGCACCTGTCCTCACCCCCAAAGAACCTACTCATCCTAGTCCCGGACATGTGGGCCCGGTGCAGCACCTTAAATTGGATGAGACTAAGCCTTGCACATGAGGAGGAAGAGTTGACTCTCTCCAAGGCATCCGCCCAAGTCCCGTCCTCTATCTGCTCCCCGAGTTCCTCCTCCCATTTAGCCTTCAGCTCCTCCACCGACGGCTCCTCCACCTCCTGCATTACTTTATAGATGTCAGACACCTTCCCCTCTCCGACCCACACCCCGAAAGCACTCTGTCCATCGTCCCCCGCGAGGGCAGCAAAGGGAATCCCTCTACCTGTCGCCTAGCAAACGCCTTTACCTGCAAGTATCTGAACACGTTCCCTTGGGGAAGCCCAAATTTATCTCCCAGTTCCCCCAGGCCCGCAAACCTCCTGCCAATAAACAGGTCCCTCAATTTACTGATGCCCACCCTTTGCCACCCCATAAATCCCCCATCCCTGTTCCCTGGGATGAACCGATGATTGCCACCCAATGGAGCCTCCATCGAGCCCCCTGTTTCCCCCCGATGCCGTCTCCACTGTCTCCAGATTCTTAGGGTCGCCGCCACCACCGGGCTCGTGGTAAACCTCTTCGGGGAGAGCGGCAACGACGCCGTTACCATGGCACCCAGGCTCGTACCTCTACATGACGCCATCTCCATTCTTTTCCACGCCACCCCTCCCCCCTCCATCACCCATTTATGCACCATTGACACATTGGCCGCCCAATAGTACCCCAAAAGGTTGGGCAGCGCCAGCCCGCCTCCACTCCTCCCTCGCTCCAGGAACACCCTCTTCACTCTCGGAGTCCCATGTGCCCACACAAAGCTCAAAATACTGCTAGTCACTCTCCTAAAGAAGGCCCTGGGGATAAAGATGGGCAGGCACTGAAAGAGGAACAAGAACCTCGGAAGCACCGTCATTTTGACGGACTGCACCCTCCCCGCCAACGACAATGGCAGCATGTCCCACCTCTTGAACTCCTCCTCCATCTGATCTACAAGTCTGGTGAAATTATGTTTGTAAAGAGTCCCCCAGTCCCTGGCCACCTGCACCCCCAGGTACCTAAAGCTCTCCCCTGCCCGCCTAAGCGGGAGCCTACCAATTCCTTCCTCCTGGTCTCCAGGGTGCACCACAAACACCTCACTCTTGCCTAAATTTAGTTTATAACCTGAAAAGGTCCCAAACTCAGCTAGCAGCTCCATCACCCCCGGCATCCCTCCCACCGGGTCCGCCACATACAGTAACAGGTCATCGGCATACAACACCCTATGTTCCTCCCCACCTCGCACCAAACCTCTCAACCTCTCTGAATCCCTCAACGCCAGCGGCTCGATTGCCAGTGCAAACAAGGGGGACAGGGGGCAACTCTGCCTGGTCCCTCGGTAAAGCCGGAAGTACTCCGACCTCCTCCAATTTGTGGCCACGCACGCCATTGGGGCCTCATATAGCAGCCTCACCCATCTAATAAACCCTTCACCAAATCCAAACCTCCCCAACACCACCCATAAGTACCCCCACTCCACTCTATCGAAGGCCTTCTCCGCATCCAGCGCCACCACTATCTCTGCCTCCCCCTCAATCGCCAGCATCATGATAACATTCAACAATCTCCGCACATTCGTGTTCAGCTGCCTTCCCTTCACAAAACCTGTCTGGTCCTCGTGTACCACCCCTGGCACACAGTCCTCTATCCTGGTGGCCAGGATTTTTGCCAGCACCTTGGCATCTACGTTGAGGAGAGATATGGGCCTGCATGAACCACATTGCTGGGGGTCCTTGTCCCTCTTTAAAATTAACGAGATCAGCGCCCGCGACATCGTCAGGGGCAAAGTCCCCCTTTCCCACGCTTCATTAAGTGTCCGCACCAGCAAGGGGCCCACTAGGTCCACAAACTTTTTATAAAATTCCACCGGGAACCCATCCGGCCCCAGTGCCTTCCCTGACTGCATCTGCCCGATCCCCTTAACTAGCTCCTCCAGCTCAATCGCCGCACCCAACCCCTCCACCTGCTCCTCCTGCACCTTCGGGAAAGAAAGCCCGTCAAGGAACCTCTCCATTCCCCTCCTCTCCCCCGTTGGCTCCAACCGGTACAGTTCCCCGTAAAAGTCCTTGAAGACCTCATTCACCTCTACCCCCTTCCGCACCACATTCCCACTCTTGTCTCTCACTCCAGCAATTTCCTTAGCCGCATCCCGCTTGCGGAGCTGATGAGCCAGCATCCTACTCACCTTTTCACCATGTTCGTACACTGCCCCTTGTGCCTTCCTCCACTGTGCCTCCGCCTTTCTAGTGGTCAGCAAATCAAATTTAGCCTGCAGGCTGCGCCTCTCCCCAACAGTCCCTCCTCTGGTGCCTCTGCGTACCTCCTGTCTACCTCCAATGTTTTGTAACCTTTTATACAAGTTTGTAATAAAATACATTTAAAAAAAAAGGACAGGATGCAGCTCTGATGTGACATGATCTGATTACATTGAGGTTTCGCTGGTTTAGGGTTGGTTTAGCTCAGTGGGCTTGACAGCTGGTTTGTGATGCAGATCAAGGCCAGCAGCGCGGGTTCAATTCCCGTACCAGTTTACCCGAATAGGCACTGGAATTTGGCGACTAGGGGCTTTTCACAGTAACTTCATACTTGCAACAATAAAAAAAAGATAAGGCTATTAGGTTCTCAAAATATTCTGGCTCATGCAGAAGGAAATGTATCTGGGCAAGGTAATTGAGGGTTGGTGGTCGCCTTTGGAACTGTATCCCAGGATAAGTCATTGCCTTCCACAGGAAGGTAAAGGGAGAATGGCCAGGGATAGGAGAGAATGCTATTACTTAACAGAATCTTACTCCAAAACTATCATCTTGTTGGCACCCTTATGTTATTTTCCATAGAAAACTTTGCAGCAGAGACGACCATTTAGCCAACAGTACCCCTTTGCAACAAATTAAACAATGCAGTCAAAAGGCGCCTGCAATATATACATTAGATGCTTTCTTCCTCTCATGTCCTTAGTCAAAGGTACTGGGGTAAGTACTGCTGAAACTTCCTGAAATAGAAAATTTTGAATATATGTTAACTCACAGATTAAAACTTCACCCACCTAATTCAGAATACATGCACCAGCTCTATTCACAAGTATTTACAATTATGCAATGAACAGAAAACCAAGGCAAAAAGAGCAGGTGCACACACTAGTGTTTATTTGTAACATTACATGCAAGAATCAAGCACTACAGAATTTAAATAGTAGTAACAGTTCAGTACAAACCACACATTCATACAGTTTTTACACAATGTGACATAATTCACAAGTCTGTGCAGAAATACACATTTGTGAAATACCAGGTTATAGACAAGTATACATGAAGTGTATTCTCATTAGATGGAAACAAAACCCAGAAAAGCCAAAATTTCATAAGTACATTAAACTACATTCCTGTGCTGATTGACTAACATACAAGGATTTAGCTCTTACAGCCTACCAGGTTATGTGTGGTGTTATATGAATGTAATTAAAAAGGTCACACTGTTAAGCTCCATAATTTTGAGTTGGTTATAGTTTAACAAGCCTTTACAAAGTAATCACTTCTCTGCAGTCCCAACCCACCACTGAATTGCAATGACAATCATGAATGTTACTTGTAAACAAACTAGATCCTGGAACTAAAAATTGGGTTCATTCTTTAATTCATCTCCTTCCCATCTACTAAAAGTAGAAACTCAAGAACTAGATTATAATTTTCTTGAATTTTTTTTGAAGTTGACAGCTCACCACTCCTTGCACAGGTCAACCACCACCAAGGGCCAGACCTATCCAGTTGTACGCCCAGAACTAGAACAGGTTTTATTTCTCAATTTGAATGGTTAAGTCAGGATTAAAAGATAATCCTCTTAGAATGGGAAAAATTCAGACAAAATTCATGTATAATTTTGAGCTTAATCATAAAAATCAGGATTACACATTTGGAGGCAGTTAGTGTGCACTCAGTGCCCAGGGGGACGTTAAGAACACAAGACCAAGTAATAAGAGCAGAAGTAGACCATTTGGCTCCCCATTCCAGTAGCCAGAATACATTTTATAAATCATGGTGGGGAGTGGGAAAGGTATGTCAGCTTTTTAGGAGAGGTGGGATTGGGGAGATTATTATATGCTGTTGTGTATGGCTCCTTCTCATCCTCTTCTGAATTTCTCCAAACAAATGGAATAACATGTCAGAATATTAGCTTTAGGTACTGTGCCTTTATACATTTTTATTCAGTAAATGTTACAGCGTTTTATTTACATAACCCGATAAAGAACAGTTTGCAGTTGGATAACACTATGCTCAATTAAAAGTATGATCAGATGTAATGTCCAAAGCAACAGTTCATCTGGTGGCAGAAGGGCAAGTGTTTTTATCATCTCAGAATCCCATTCTTTCTCGGAATTCTGTACTATCAAGTCCTCTTCAGTGGATCCAATCAAATTTAGAACTTCCTTAACATAGCCCTGCCCAACTAACCACAAATTTAGAAGAAGGTTAACAATGTAATGAATGATTGTGTTATGGCCTTGTGATTATTTTGAAAAGGTATCCACATTAATTTTGCTTATTACTTGTAACAGTCATTTCCAATTCACCCACCTCCTGCCCCCAATAGGTCCAGAAGAGAAAGGGAAGTATGCTGCCCAGTACCCAACACAAAACAAAACTTTTTCATTCCCAGCTCATTCACAGGACAACGTCCTCTGTTGGGCAACATTTCCAAGTAAGGTTATAAAAGAACAGTGAAACTATTTTTTCAATACTGGTGTATGTTTGTATGTAAGGAAGTCACGAGACAAGTGATCAAATTAGTCGCATATTTATAATGTTTATCTGTTAATTTATTTTTATACCACTGTTTAGTAACAGAGATCCAATAGTTATTTGCAGCATCCATAATCCTTGTATTTTAAACAGTACCTGCAAATTTACAATAGCTTTAATAATGGATAACGGGTACCAACTCAAAATATGTGTCCCAACAGATCAAAATTAAAGAAAACTCCAAAACATCTAACCATTTTCCAAGCTGAAAAACTGGTAATGAAAACTCACCACTGCATAATCACAAGGATCTGTGAAAGTACAAGTTAACTGTTACAAAATGCTCACACTTTCAACCCATTCCTTTAACAAGCATGCGGGTGAAGGGATTTGCAAATCAGAAGGACTTTACTACTACTATGCAAGTGGCAATACCCAGGGGGCCTACAGTCCAGGAAGGAGACAATGTTAATTGCATTTGCTTGGGGTCATTAATAATTACTACACTATTTGAGATGATCAGATTGGTGTTAACAAACACCATTGATATTAAGGAGTTTAATGCTAATGTCATTGTTACACACCGTGCTACCCAACAATGAGAAATATTACATTTCAATTCCATTGCTAATAGTTGCATGTACATATCACTTTTATTTTGTTACATTAACATGTTTGGCAGGTTTATCAAATTATACATACCTCATACTATCAACATATTGTCTACTTAATAAAGTATCAGAATTTCTGTTACCGAAAGTATCTTTTTACAATAGATCCATTAAACTGTACATTAATATTCATATTAACAATTGCTAACCCTTTAATACCTTTGAAAAATGTTCCTCCAGGATGGTACAATACTCTTATCTGTATCTGCAGGGCTGTTTTTCCAGTTTTTGTTTGCTACAATAATTACCTCACAATGATGTAATGTCATAGAAAGGAACTAGATTTATGTTTAAGCTCCTGGGCAGCTTCAATTGATTCAGCACTTAATTCACAAACCAAGAGAGTGGATTTTGCATCCCAAGCCAGTATAATCTATCCCACTCACCTGGAAAGGGGAAAGAAACAAAGTTTCTAAATTATCCATCAGCAAATCTGAGAGATGGAGCAAACTTGTAGATGGAAGATAAGAAACTGCATTAATCAAAACATCTCCAAAGCCTCAATTTAACAGAACTGGATATTCACACATCATGGTGGGGATTCCTTCTCTTGTTTTATTAACTTTGACCCCAACTGAGAAGTTATATCAGCAGCCATGAATGGGAATATACAAACGCTAAGCAAAATACTTCTATTGGGCTGCAAAGCAACAAACAGAGCTTCTGCCAGCAAATCTGTTGTTACTTTGGCAGTTTAATTGGGAACAGCTCTGCAAAGAAACCTTAGGTGCTTAATATAAGTAACCACATATTCCACCTTAGAGTTCGTACTTCTATGGTAAAATAGATCCGAAACCTCAACACAACGCTAATTTAACAGCCATAGTGTCTAACAACAGACCAGTACCCGAAAAACTGGTATCTCATATATGGAAAACTAAATGACCAGCGAGTTAGACACAACATTTTGTCAATCTTACACCAGTTCTTTATGGGTCAGAGCACTGATCAAGAGAAGAAAAGTATTTATTTTTATTACTAAACTTGGCAATTGTGTTGTGAAAAATAAGATTCAGGAATTTATGTTTCATTATAAAAGGAGAACACTAACTACCCAACCATGTATAACATGCAGATGCTAACCCCAACCATACATAGATACATTTACTTGAATTGTACCGCAAACTGGACAATTCATCACACAACTGCACAAATGTGTGCATCCCTGAATTAGGGTACAAACTCAATAGGCGAGACTCTAAATTACTTTTGTTTTACTTTGTATCGTTTGGTGTTTGAAATACTTTTGCAGTGTAGAATATTTAGGGTTTGAGAATGCGTAAAACAATAAATGAAACATTTGAAATACTTAAAATAAAAACAGAAATGCTGGAAAGCTTCAGCAGGGCAGATTACATCTGTAGAGAGGTAATGTTTCAATGGCTTTTCATCAGAAATGCTCTTGGTGAATGTTGCCTGACCTGATGTGTGCTTTTACTTTGGATATCACCTGCCGATTATCATTTTGGATTTAAAATTGTTGAGAGTTTTGTGGAGAAGACAACTTTTCAAAATTATAACACCGATGAGTACCCAATTATTTTTTCCCAATTAAGGAGCAATTTAGCGTGGCCAATTCATCCATCGTGCACCTCTTTGGGTTGAGGGGGTAAAACCCACGCAGACACTGGGAGAATGTGCAAACTCCACATGGACAGAGACCTGGGGCCAGGATCAAACCTGGGTCCTCAGTGTCATAGGCAGCAGTGCTAACCACTGTGCCCTCATACCGCCAAAGTTGGGCTTTTAATGTTTCCACAGCCCATCATCTTGATGAATAATTTAGCCAGCCTGATTATAGATAAAAATTGGTTAAATAATAATAATCGCTTATTGTCACAAGTAGGCTTCAATGAAGTTACTGTGATAAGCCATCACATTAAATGTGGTACTATGTCATTTGAGAAAAGAATCATGGTCTGCTCTTTACCCACATGCCAGGACAAAGAGCATGACAGTGGGGTGGGTCAGGTCATTATCTTACTGTGAACAAACAGGTGAATGCAATGCAGATGGCATGAATTATTACGTATAAAGTTGCACCGGTGAATTATTGATCACATGGACACATCATTCTCCCACAACCTGAACTACAAAACACCAAACGTAAAAGCACCAATGGATGTCAAGTGATTTTCTAGACTTAAAACATAAGACAGGGAGTGTGAGTGGGGAGAAGGGCAAAGGGGTTAAGGCCTCAAATTGAAAAGGTTCATAATGCTTTAGATAAAGCGTGTAGAATAAAAATTCTGTGGATTTTTCAGAAAATACATACATTAATTAAAAAAAAACAACAGTAACGTGGATTTTCATAGCTCGTTCAATGTAGGAAAAGTTAGGAGTGTAATGAGACAAAAAATAGACAATAAACCAAAGGATGACATATCAAGTCAGGTGACTTAATAGTTTGAGAAGTTTCAAGGGGGCTCTTCTAAGAGTTTAGAGAAGCAAACAGTCTCAGGAAGAGAATTCCAGAGCTTAGAGCCTTGATGTTTGTAGGTCTCAACCACAAATGGGAGCATCCAGTATTATCAATTGACTTGTTTAAGACAATGTTACCAATAAACAATAGGGGGTGAAAATCAGCCAATGCACTTGTAAAACTCTTACTTCATCACATTATTAATGAAAGCAATTTCACCCTTTTGCTTTACAGCTCAAAAAAAAAAAATCAGTAAAAGCAACCCAAGTTTGGGAAGGATAAAATTTCTAATTGCACTGCTGGTATTTTTCCCACAGGAACTGTCACTGCGATACAAACTGAAAAGAATCAATAGCAGTGTGACGTAATGATTGCTCCAATCTTCCATCTCCAGCACCTGCAGTTCTTACTACCATGCCAGTCACCTCATGTTCAGCTGGATAAATGTACAGCTGGAACAACCAAGTACCCGAACTTCACCTGAGGAAGGAGCAGTGCTCCGAAAGCTAGTGTTTGAAACAAACATGTTGGACTTTAACCTGGTGTTGTAAGACTTCTTACTGTTCAAAAAAAAATACACAAAGGTCTGATTTAAGTACCAAAGAACCCCAAAAAAATTCCAGACTCTCCAGCTTTGCAAAAAGATGAGTAAGAAGGGAGCTTACAGAAACCAGAGAAGGCAAATCTGGAGCACAAATTTAGGACAAAGAGATATGGAAACAAAATTGTAATGGTAAAGGCAGGCGAGGGATTAATATTTGAAATAGTCTTCCAGATAGGGAAATGGAGCATGAAACTTTGGAATCATAATTTTGTTTTATTCGTTCATGGGATGTGGGTGTCTTTGGCTAGACCAGCATTTATTGCCCATCCCGGAGGGCATTTAAGAGTCAACCACATTGCTGTGGATCTGTGTCACGTGTAGTCCAGACCAGTAAGGAAGACAGATCATCGTCATCTTTAAACTTTTAATTCCAGATTTTCAAAAAAAAATGTAATTGAAATTTCATCATCTGATGTGGTGGGATTTAAACCTGAGTCCCCAGAATCTGGATGTTTGGATTACTAGTCCAGCCACAATATCAGCATGTCAACTGCCTCCCCACAAAGAGATGGTTTGTACTGCAGCAGTAGGGTCAAGGTTTCTATGGAAGAATTAGTTGGATCGAACAAATGATTTTGCTTACTTGTATACAACCCAACTTGCAGGTGAAAGTGGTACAGGACCTACAACTTTTCTTCTCCCCTACCAACAAACCCAAAAGTAAATATCAAGATTTACACGTAACTGACTTCAGGAAGCAGGATTATATCTCCATAAAGCCTCCTATATAAATGCTCATCTTGTCTCATAGACGATAGATGTGTCCCCCAGCGGTTGATGAGTTGTTTCAACAATGGTTACAGGAAAAACACTGCTCCTAGGTGGGGCAAAACATCCCACACCGAGCTAGCAGAACTTGACTAAAATAAAACAAGACAACACACCCACTTCAGAAATGTCATTTTAACCACTTTGCTTCATATAAGCATGCACAAGCAGATCCTTGTGCAGCAATCATCATCATCTTTTGGCTACACCAGGGTACATCCTGCATTTAGTGCACATTCCCATTGCAGTTCGAGCTCAAACACATTGCATTTTAGTGTTACACATTTAATATAATTAGTATATTTTAGCACTAAAATATAGTTTACAATACACTTGCGAATTTCTCTAATGTGCCTTATCATACAGAAAACTCTACGATGCTTATTGCATTGTACAAGGTTCTATGTCCCAACAGAACAGGCCAGAAAAACTAGTTTAAAAAAAAAAGCACACTCGCTGAAATTTTATTTTAAGAATTTGTAATAATGCCAAAACAGCCAGTTGGTTCAATTCTCTTTGGCAAGTCCAATTATACAATAATCTTTATTAGTGTCACAAGTAGGCTTACATTAACACTGCAATTAAGTTACTGTGAAAATCCCCTAATCGCCACACACCGGCTCCTGTTCGGGTACATGGAGGGAGAATTCAGAATGTCCAATTCACCCACCAATAATATATGTGCACAATACATTATGTGGAGAACATTAAAAGCAAATGGTTTAAAAAAGTGTCAGTTTTAAACTGAAGAGTGCACACCAGTTGATGAATTATTTGGTGGGGTGGGAATAAAAGGAAATGCTGAGGGGTGGGGTGGGAATAAAAGGAAATGCACAAAACCGCATCACCAGCCATGTATTGAGAAGCCATAGCAAACTGTACAGCAGCACCTGCCAATAACAGATGAAATGTATACACATACATACAGCCAGAAATACACACGTCAGTTATAAAGCAAATAGAGTATCCTTGGAACGATCCGGTTTCTTTATGCTTTCAGCAGGCACTGCCAGAGAAGTGGAGTTACTGCAGGGAGGGGAAGGCAGGTTTGGGACTCTCTCTGCTGCTTTTGCTCTTTCTTCCAAAAATTTATCAAATTCTGAAAAAAAAGTACATATTTGAATTAAATGTAAGATTTGATGTGTTCTTAAAATGTTTTTTTTTGTTCATCCTACAGTCATGCATCAACCCTTTGTGGGAACATGGGCAACTGACCTGCTCCTACACCACTGCCCCTCGAAGCAGCTGCAAGTGAGCATGGGAGAGTCACCCAGCGAGACTCACCTGTCAGTTTTCCTTCCCTTTGGGAATGTGTTGACTGTTTAGCCTCTTTGCCAATGGCACAACCAAGCCTGTGAACTCACCTCTGTGGAGAATCACCAGAACAGCATGTTGGTGCTCCAATCTCTCTGCCCTCACTGATTATTTCTAGGGTTTATGAACAGACAATATGATAAGAAATCCTGAACGTACACACTAACACTATGAGGTTAGTATATTAAAATCTTAACTAAAACAGACTGCAAACTACAGCTTATGAAGATACCAGATAAGCAATTTACCTTCACTTGTTACTCCTTCTTCTGCATCATCTCCTCTCTGAAATTAAAAAAAAGTATTTGTAACATCAGCAGCTGGCATTTCCACAGCTAAAGGATGTCTCATGGATAATAAAATTAGATATATCTAGAACATTTCAGTTTAACTTCTACTCATCTTCCTTCAAAAAGCTGAAACAGAACAATTACACTTTTAGAAAAAAATCCATAGCAATTTGAATTTTCTTTTTAACATTTCAAAAGATTTCCTATTACTCTCACCCTCCCTGATTTAAAAAAAAAATAAGTATTTTTCAACAAATTTTCAACATTTTCATAATACAAAACAGCCCCAAGCAACCCCAAACATACAATCAAACAAACGAGACGTTACACCCCCCCCCCCCCCACAACAATCAACGGTAACCAATTCCCGAAAATGCATAATAAACAAACCCTTCTTCATCCCCCTCGGTTTGAACTTTACTAGGGTCAAAAACTCCTGTAAATCGCCTAGTCATGCCTAGGCGCAGGGTAAAGAGGCTGACCTCCACAACAAAACCTGCATTCGAGCGATCAATGAGGCAAAGGTTAAGACATCCGCCCCGTGCCCGCCTGCAGCTTGAGCTGGTCCAAAACCCTGAGAATGGCGTATCGGAGGCGGGTTTCACATCCACATGCAGGACCCCTGAAACTATCCTGAATACCGACCTCCAAAAATGAGTTTTGGGCTCCTCCCACATCGCTCATAGGCATCCTCTACCCCCACAACAGCCGGCTCACTCTTGATTTAGTGAGGTGAGCCCTACACACCACCATCAGTTGCATCAGCCCTTTCTCTGTCAATCCATATTTCTCTCGCAATTATTCTAGACTCGCAAATCGTCCCCCAAGAAACAAATCCTTCATTACGCTGATACCCGTCTCTTGCAACCTCACATCCATCCTTCCTGGCCCAAACATGCGATTCCCCCGAATTGGCACCCCCCCTGACCCAGCCCTCAACCCCCCAATTGGCATACCCCCTGACCCAGCCCTCAACCCCCCAATTGGCACCCCCCCTGACACAGCCCTCAACCCCCCAATTGGCATACCCCCTGACCCAGCCCTCAATTGTCTCCTAAACAACTGTAGCCTAAACTGTCTCCAAATCCTCAATGTGGCCACCACCACCCAACTCTCCGAATACTTTCCTGGGGCCATCGGGCCTACAAGAGGCCGCCTCCATCCTTACCTGCATTGCCTTTCCCTCTTTACACCATCCTCTCACCTTCTCAGCATTTAGTTTGGGAAGCCTAGTTCCCCGCTTTCGCCTTCTCCTCTGTAATATCATCTCTCTAATCCTGGGGGCCTTCCCCCACCTCAAATGAATGAGATCAACTTATCCACCCCTGTGAAGAATGATTTAGGAAGACCAGCAAACACTGGAACAGAAACAGGAACGGCGGCAACACATTCATTTTGACAGCCCGTACCCGGCCTGCCAATGACAAAGAGATTATCCCACTGTGCCAAATCAGCCTTTAACCCCCCACTAAACTGGTAAAGTTAAATTTCCTGAGCCCTGCCAAGTCCCGAGCCATCTGCACCCCAGATGTCGCCAAGGGGAATGGCAACTATCCCACCCCCATATAGGTCTCCAAAGAAGTCTACAAAAACTTCATTAATTTGCTCCAGTGCCACTACCAACTTCCCCACTTTATTCCATATCCGAACTATCTCCTTCTCCGTTGCCTCCCTTCGGAGTTGGCCCGCCATCATGCGCCCTGCCTTCTCCCCATACTCATACCGGTCCTTTCAGCTTTCTTAGCTGATGATCCGCTTTCCTCGTGGACAGCTGATCAACCTCGCTTGTAGCTGCTTCCTCTTAACCAGGAGACCTGGGTCCACACCCTCAGTGAGCTTCCCATCTGTTTCCAAAATCTCCTCATCAGTTTATGACGTTCTTCCCTCTCCGCTCTATCTTCCATGGTCTTGAACGAGATCATTTCGCGCCTTACTATCACCTTCAACGTCTCCCAGACCACCGATTGAGAGACATGCCCCGTACAATTAAACATCACATACTCCTTGATCACCTTTCCAATCTTCCAACAGAAGCTCCGGTCTGCCAGTAACCCCACATCTATTCTCCACCACGGCCTCTCAGCTACCCCCTTTTCCAGGACCACAGTAATCCAGTGTGGGGCATGATCCAAAACCACCATTGCAGAGTAATCAGGGCCGAGATTCTCCCCTACCCGGCGGGGCGGGGGGTCCCGGCCTGTCCACGAGGAAAGCGGATCATCAGATAAGAAAGGTGAAAGGTGAACCACTCCGGTGTCGGGCCGCCCCAAAAGGTGCGGAGAATTCCGCACCTTTAGGGGCCAAACCCTCACATTGAGGGGCTAGGCCCGCGCCAGAGTGGTTTCCACTCCGCTGGCTGGCGTGAACGGCCTTTAGCGCCACGCCAGCCGGGGCCGAAAGGACTTCGCCGGCTGGCATAAATCCGCGCATGCGCCGGAGTGTCAGCGGCTGCTGACGTCATACCGGCGCATGCGCAGGGGAGGGGGGTCTCTTCCGCCCCCGCCATGGTGAAAGCCATGGCGGGGGCAGAAGAAAAAGAGTGCCCCCATGGCACAGGCCGATTGGTGGGCCCCGGTCGCGGGCCAGGCCACCATGGGGGCATCCCCCGGGGTCAGATCACCCCCCCCACCCAGGACCCTGGAGCCCGCCCGTGCCACCAATCCCACCGGTACCAGAGGTGGTTTAAACCTCACCGGTGGGAAAGGCCCGTCAGCGACGGGACTTCAGCCCATCATGGGCCAGAGAATCTCGCGGGGGCCCGCCGACCGGTGCGGGGGTGTGGTAGTAGATATCATATTACCGGAGAACCAAGCTGCCATTGGTACAGCAGCCTCGCTGCCCATTGGCCCAGGCAAGTCATGTGCCTCTCTGCCAATTGGTTGTGGCTGGTCATGTGACTCCCCGCCGATTTGCTGAGAGGTTGGTAGCTCCGCCTACAAGGCGGGGTATAAGAGCTCGTACTGGCTGGCTGGCAGTCGGCCTTTCTCTGTATGACCACTGCCGGGCTCACATCTACCTTATTAAAGCCTGTTGTTTAGAACTTCACTACAACTCGAGTCCAATTGATGGTGCATCAATTTAATACGCTAGACTTTGAAAATGGAACTACGGATTAAGCCAGAATGCCTCCGGATCAGCCCGCATGCTGCAAACGTGTCAGCAACTTTTAAACTTTGGCTGGCATGCTTCAACAGCTACCTCACTACTACAGACAATCAACCAACAAAGGAGCAGAAACTCCACATCCTCCACTTGTGCGTGGGCACCGCCGTTTACTCGATGATAGAGGACAAACTGGACTATGATGTCGCCATGGATCTACTAAAAGGACGGTGTTGAAGATACTTGGGGAGTTTGGGGACTTCTTGGGCTACAAGCTCAATGTGGGGAAAAGTGAGCTGTTTGTGTTGCACCTGGGGGACCAGGAGAGGGAGATAGGGGAGCTCCCGTTGAAAAGGGCGGAGCTTTAGATATCTTGGGGTCCAGATAGCTAGGAACTGGCTTAACTTTTCGAGGCTGGTGGAACAGATGGAGGAAGAGTTCAGGAGGTGGGACGCGCTGCCGCTTTCGCTAGCGGGCAGGGTCCAGTCGGTTAAAATGACGGTGCTCCCGAGGTTTTTGTTTCTTTTCCAGTGCCTCCCCATATGGATTCCGAAGGCTTTTTTCAAAAGGGTGAATAAGAATATTCTGGGGTTTGTGTGGGCGCGGAAGGCCCCGAGATAAGGAGAGTATTCCTGGAGCGAAAAAGGGAGGCAGGCGGTTTGGCGCTGCCCAACCTGTGTGGGTATTACTGGGCTGCGAATGTGGCAATGATTCGCAGGTGGGTGATGGAGGGGGAGGGTGCCGCATGGAAGAGGCTGGAGGTGGCGTCCTGTGTGGGTACGAGTTTGGGGGCATTGGTGACGGCCCCGCTTCCGCTCCCCCGGCAAGATATTCCACGAGTCCGGTGGTGGTGGCGTCCCTCAAAATTTGGGGGCAGTGGAGGCGGCACAGGGGGGAAGTGAAGGCCTCAGTGTGGGCCCCGATACAGGGCAACCACCGGTTTGCACCAGGGAGAATGGATGGTGGGTTTTTGAGTTGGCATAGGGCAGGCATCAGGCGGATGGGGGGCCTTTTCCTCGATGGGAAGTTTGCGACTTTAGAGGAGTTGGAGGGGAAGTGGGGCCTCCCCCCTGGGAATGCTTTCAGGTATATGCAGATTAGGGCGTTTGTTAAGCGGCAGGTGGCGGAGTTCCTGCTGCTGCCGCCTAGGAGGGTGCAGGATAGGGTGCTCTCGGGGACGTGGGTTGGTGAGGGGAGGATCTCGGCGATTTATCAGATGATGCAGGAAGAGGAGGAGGCTTCGGTGGAGGAGCTGAAAGCGAAGTGGGAGGAGGAGCTAGGGGAAGAGATTGACGATGGGACGTGGGCGGATGCCCTGGGGAGGGTGAACTCGTCCTCTTCTTGCGCACGGGATGGGTTAAGGGGGTTTGATTTTGCGACGGTGTGTTTGCTATTTTTCTCTTGTATTGTTATTAGTTATTAATTTATTACTTTGTATTGGGGGGATTTCTGTTTCCGTTTAGTTTTACACCTTATTTACTTTAACTGTTGGGAGAAAATTTGTCGTTGAAAAATTTGAATAAAAATTAAAAAAAAAATAAAAGGACACTTCATCAGGCCAGTAAACCAGGTCTACGCGCGGCAACAAGGCAACAATTCCCCGGTGAGTCTCTCGACGAATTCTATCGGGCCCTCATTGTCCTGGGGAGAAATTGCGCCTGCCCGCAGGTCACTGCTGCGGAGCACACCAAACTCTTGATCAGGGACGCCTTCGTGGCAGGCATGCAGTCACCCCAAATACGACTTTTAGCGACACTGAGGCATGGACCCTTGCATCCTCCATGGAGGTCGCTGACCGCAATGCGCGCGCATATGCCTCCGGCCGCCCCGTGGGCAGCGTGGCACACCCCACTCGCCCCTACCGACTCAGACCCCCAGACCTGCGCTGCAGGACGTCCAGGCAAGCCCCCGCTGCTATTTCTGCGGGCAGGCCAAGCACCCCCGCCCGCGCTGCCCGGCCCGCACCGCAGTCTGCAAGAGCTGCGGCAAAAAGGGCCATTTCGCGGCCATCTGCTTCTCCAAGTCGGTCGCTGCTCCCCCCCCCCTGCACTCCTCTAGGGCCCCGTGCGGCCCGCAGACCTCGCTGCCTCCACCCCCCACCGCTACGAGTGATCCCTGGACGCCGCCATCTTGGGCCCCCGATGCCACGTGCGGCCCACGGGCGCCGCCATTTTGGGCCTCCGACTCCACGTGTGACCCCAGGGCGCCGCCATTTTGTTCATTCCCCACCACGTGCGGCCCTCGGGTGCCGCCATTTTGGATCGGCACGGAGGACCCCGCAAGCGATTACTCCGTATTGGATGACGACTCCGTGTTCCTGCCACGACTCGCCTCGGTGACACTGGATCAGTCACGGCCCCGCACGCTTTCCACGGCGACCACACAGATCCACCTCAACGGTCGCGAGACGAGTTGCCAACTGGACTCCGGGAGCACAGAGAGCTTCATCCACCCCGACACGGTAAGACGCTGCGTGCTCCCCGTTCACCCAGTAAAGCACAAAATCGCTCTGGCATCTGGTTCGCACTCAGTCCAAATCACCGGGTGCTACGTGGCGGACCTCACGGTCCAGGGGAGGGTTTTAAAAAACTATAAATTCCTCATCCTTCCCCGCCTCTGCGCACCGGCACTTCTTGGGATGGATTTCCAGTGCAACCTGCAGAGCGTAACTTATAAATTCGGCGACCCTATTCCCCCCCTTACTGTCTGCAGCCTCTCGTCCCTCAAGGTCGACCCCCCTTCCTTGTTTGCAAACCTCACCCCAGATTGCAAACCCGTCGCCACCAGGAGCAGACGGTACAGTGCCCAGGACCGGACCTTCATCAGGTCCGAGGCCCAAAGGCTTCTGAAGGAGGGGGTAATAGAGGCTAGCAACAGTCCCTGGTGAGCACAAGTGCTGGTGGTTAAGACTGGGGAGAAAAACCATATGGTCATCGATTACAGTCAGACCATCAACAGGTTTACGCAACTGGACGCGTATCCTCTCCCCCGTATCTCCGACCTGGTTAACAGGATCGCGCAGTACAAAGTCTTTTCCACGGTGGACCTCAAGTCCGCCTACCACCAGCTCCCCATCCGCACGAGTGACCGAAAGTACACTGCGTTCAAAGCGGATGGGCGACTCTACCACTTTTTAAGGGTTCCTTTTGGTGTCGCGAATGGGGTTTCGGTCTTCCAAAGGGAGATGAACCGAATGGTTGACCAACATGATTTACGAGCCACCTTCCCGTATCTTGACAATGTCACCATCTGCGGCCATGACCAGCAGAACCACGACACCAACCTCCGCAAATTCCTCCGAACCGCAAAACTCCTTAACCTCACGTATAATAAGGATAAGTGCGTGTTTAGCACCGACTGTCTAGCCATCCTCGGCTATGTAGTGCGTAACGGAGTGATAGGCCCCGATCCCGAACGCATGTGCCCCCTAATTGAATTCCCCCTTCCCAACTCCCTCAAAGCCCTCAAACGCTGTCTGGGTTTCTTTTCTTATTATGCCCAGTGGGTCCCTAACTAAACCGACCTAGCCCGCCTCCTCATCCAATCCAACACGTTCCCCCTGTCGATGGAGGCCCGCCAGGCCTTTAGCCGCATCAAAACTGACATTGCGAAGGCCACAATGCGCGCTGTCGACGAGTCCCTCCCATTCCAGGTCGAGAGCGACGTGTCTGATGTAGCTCTGGCGGCCACCCTCAACCAAGCGGGCAGACCCGTGGCCTTTTTCTCCCGGACCCTCCACGCACAGGCCATTGTCGAAGCTGTGCGACATTGGAGGCACTATCTGACCAGCAGGAGGTTTACCCTCGTCACAGACTAACGGTCAGTAGCCTTCATGTTCGATAATGCATAGAGGGGCAAGATCAAGAACGACAAGATCTTGTGGTGGCGGATCGAGTTGTCCACGTACAACTACGATATCTTGTATCGTCCTGGGAAGCTCAACGAGCCTCCTGATGCCCTGTCCCGCAGTACCTGCGCCAACGCACAGGTGGACCGCCTCCGCTCCCTCCACGCGGACCTCTGCCATCCAGGGGTCACCCGTTTTTTTCATTTTATCAAGACCCGCAACCTGCCCTACTCCATCGAGGAGGTCAGAACTGTAACCAGGGAATGTCACATTTGCGCGGAGTGCAAGCCGCACTTCTACCGCCCCGAGCAGGCGCATCTGATAAAGGCTTCTTGCCCTTTCAAACGACTTAGCATGGACTTCAAGGGTCCCCTCCCCTCCCCTCCAAAAACTGCAACACATATTTCTTGAATGTGATTGACGAGTACTTCCGCTTCCCGTTCGCCATCCCCTGCCCCGACATGACCACTTCAACTATCATCAAAGCCCTGCACTCCATTTTCTCCCTGTTCGGTTACCCCGCGTACATTCACAGCGACCGGGGGTCCTCCTTTATGAGTGACGAACTGCGTCAATTCCTGCTCAGCAGGGGCATCGCCTCTAGCAGGACGACCAGTTATAACCCCCAGGGTAACGGTCAGGTCGAGAGGGGGAAATGGTACGGTCTGGAAGACCGTCCTACTGGCCCTGCGGTCCAGGTGTCTCCCAGTCTCCCACTGGCAAGAGGTTCTCCCAGACGCCCTCCACTCTATTCGGTCTCTCCTTTGTACTGCCACGAATCAAACACCTCATGAACGTCTTCTTGTTTTCCCCAGGAAGTCTTCCTCTGGGACCCCGCTCCCGACCTGGCTGACCACCCCCGGGCCCATCCTGCTCCGGAAGCATGTGCGGGTGCACAGGTCCGACCCGTTGGTTGAAAGAGTCCAGTTACTCCACGCAAACCCGCAGTACGCGTACGTGGAGTATCCCGACGGACGACAGGACACGGTCTTCCTTCGGGACCTGGCACCTGCCAGAGTGCGGCCACAGCCCCCAACTCCGACCGCCCCCAGCGCCCCCGCAACCCAGCGCATAGGAACCCCTTCCCCCGGCCCGGCTACCACCAACTGCGACCAGGGGTACGGACACAGGACCGCAGCTCCCGGAGTCACAGACGACCACCGCTCCAACGTCACCGGCGTCACTGCGCAGGTCCGGCAGGACACCGAAGGCACCCATCCGGCTTATCGAGTCAATTTGATGGACCTTATGGACTTTCATGTTCTGCACATGTTCCTTGCCTGTGTTTTTTATTATTATTCCTAATATGGTTATTGTTGTTTTTTTTCTCTTGTACACTGTATAGCTTGGTTTTCTTACACGTTCGTCGCGGGCCAGTGGGCAGCCATAGTTACCTACCCGAGAAGGTCTCTAGTCATACTACCGGTTTTATGGGCCACACCCCCCCCCCACACCACTCCTCCCCGCTTCTTTCTCAAAAAGGGGTGAATGTGGTAGTATGGCTAGAGATATATTACCGGAGAACAAAGCTGCCATTGGTACAGCAGCCTCGTTGCTCTTTGGCCCAGGCAAGTCATGAGCCTCTCTGCCAATTGGTTGTGGCTGGTCATGTGACTCCCCGCCGATTGGCTGAGGTTGGTAGCTCCGCCTACAAGACGGGGTATAAGAGCTCATACTGGCTGGCAGTCGGCCTTTCTCTGTATGACCACTGCCGGGCTCACATCTAGCGTATTAAAGCCTGTTGTTTGGAACTTCACTACGACTCGAGTCCAATTGATGGTGCATCAGGGGGCCCGCCAACCAATGCGCCGACCGGCGTGGCGTGATTCACGCCCCGCCGAATCTCGGGGGGTGGAGAATTCGGGACATGGCCGAGGCGGGATTGACGCCGGCCCCGGGAGATTCTCCGACCCCCCGGGAATTCAGAGAATTCCGCCCCAGATCTCTGAATCTCAGCCAATTGGATCTTTCCCACTATGAAGAAGTCAATTCTTGAGTACATCTTGTGCACCGGGAAGAAAAAAAGAATACTCCCGCACCTCTGGATGTAGGAACCTCCGTGGATCTACCGCTCCTAGCTCCCCGCTAAGCCCAGCCAATGATTCACAACTGCAGATGTGTCTCTTGCAGTATCACTACATCAGCCTCTAAGCCCTTCAAATGTGATCTTTCCACCGGTCCCCCTAACCCACTCACGTTACTATTCTGACTTGAAGGAGGGGGGAGGGGGTGGGGAAACTCTAATCCCCACCACCCTTCTTATCCACCACCATCATATCTCCGGGTCCTGCCTCTCAGGCCTAACCCGCCCCATCTTTTTTTAACCATAGAACCCCCCCCCAAAAAACCCCATCTACCCCCCAATACCCCTCCCTTTCACGCCCCCAAGCCCATCAAAACCTGCTCAACCACCCCCATTACTTTGCTCCTTCTCCCTTTCACGCCCCCCCAAGCCCATCAAAACTTGCTCAACGACCCCCCCAAACTTAGTGCACATATCCCCCCCCAATCCAAAATAATTATAACAAACTCTCAACACAACCAGACTACCCTCACACATTCAACCAATCCCAAGACCCCGACTTCCCCACTACCCAGTACAGAAATGTAAAACCCTATAAAAATCTAAGATTAAGCCCAGACTCTTTCCCCTAAATCCAGATCACATTTCCCCATTAACTCCACCAATATTCTTGCAAAGTATTCAGTCGGCCTCGAGCGGACCCATGATTCAAAGGTTTTACCTCCTTGATCTGTTCTCCAGGTCCTCCACCTTAGCTTTGAGTCCTTTATTCACGTCTGCCATACTCCACAACTCCCTGCCCATCGAAATAATCTGGTCACTGTGCTGCGATGTAGCCTCCTCCATCTCTTTCAACATATCTCAATGTTCACTTATTTCAGCCGCATTTTCTGACACAGCTGGCTTTACCGGAGCCATTGCCTCCTCCATATTCTCATCACAGCCATCATTTCTCCTCACGTAATCTCCATATGTCTGGTGTACAGCCTTTCAAATTCACCAGACATCACTTCAATCAAAGAATCCACCCCGAGATGAGCAGAGTCATGTTGTGCTCCTTCCCCCGCCATCTTTTTTTCAGCCCCCCGCCATCTTTTTTCAGCCTAACACGTCCACTCACCCGGCAACAAATTATCGGTCGCCCCCTTCTTACCACCGTTCTTCTTCTGGGATTTGGACATCGCATACCGAAGTACAGTCTTCCGAAACCGATTAATACAAAAAATGCCCCTGGGAACGGGCTATAAATATTGAAAAACCTTTGGGTAGGAGCTTCCCCACACGCAACCTCCGCTCACACAAAGTCACTGGAAATCCACCCAACCTGATTATTTTGAGAATATGTAACAAAACAATTTAATACCATGAGATTTAAAACAACTCACCCTGCACGTCAATGCAAGCAGATTTGAGAGATTAGATAAGACATAAATTTGTTGCCACTTTAAAAAAAGTGTTGAAAAGTTGAAAGCTTCTGCCTTTCAAAACCAGAGGGTAAATCTGAATGTAATCTGTTATTTTCTCCCGACCACAAGGAAAAGGCAACATTGCTGGAAGACAGTCCATGGGTGTGATAGAACAAATGGGAACTATCCCATAGTGAGCACGTTTAGCTGCGTGTTTTCCAGCATTTGCAGTGCCGAGAAACATAACTCTATCTAACGCGACTCCGGTTAGGTATGGGGCCTCAGCGGGCTGAGGCCGCACTTAGTCCCATTCTCTGCACCGAGGAGCCCTGCTCACCTAAATCCTCAGTGCAGGGAGAGATCGGGACGTTGTTTTTAAATGACTCCGATATCAGGAGCCCCCCCACTCGACCCCCGAACCCCCACCAACCCCCCCCCCCCCCCTTCCCGTGCAGGGCAACACCGTGGTCCACTCCCGCTGCACAGAAAAGCCTGTTTGGTGCTGCCAGCTGGCACTGCCACCTGGGCACCATGGCAATGCCAAGCTGGCACCAGCAGTGCCAGGGTGCCACCCTGCCAGAGGGCAAGCACCGGGGGATCTCCTAGGAGACTCCCACGAGTATTGTTCAGTCTGGTTCCTGTTTGTGGAGACTACTGAGCGGGGCTCGCCTGATGCCTCCAAGGCAAAGGGCATAGATCTCAACGCCTGGGTTACCTCAGGGAACTGCATATTAGAGCGAGACAAATATGCAGATTTGACAAAAAGTGATCCTGCCCACAATGGACAGGCTTCACATCTCAATGTCTCGCGAGATTGTGTTAGATCTCATAAGGCGTGGCGAGCCAAGTAGATCCCGGGAGTGGGGTCTCCCAGCGTTTAGAACATAGAACATACAGTATAGAAGGAGGCCATTCGGCCCATCGAGTCTGCACCGACCTACTTAAGCCCTCACTTCCACCCTATCCATGTAACCCACTAACCCATCCTAACCTTTTTGGTCATTAAGGGCAAATTATCATGGCCAATCCACCGAACCTGCACGTCTTTGGACTGTGGGAGGAAACCGGAGCACCCGGAAGAAACCCACACAGATACGGGGAGAATGTGCAGACTCCGCACAGACAGTGACCCAGCGGGGAATCGAACCTGGGACCCTGGCGCTGTGAAGCCACAGTGCTATCCACTTGTGCAACCGTGCTACCCATTTACCGGCCATGTTGCACTGCGGCGTGCTGCTTTTCGGGCGCAGCATGGCCGGTAGACCACATCCTATATTACAGTCCTGCACAATCCCCCATTGAATAAGAGCATGAAGCCAAACCTGTGAAGATTAGAGAAATCTCATTCCTGATATTTCCATGAGTGAGGCAAGATCAGAAATTCAGTTAAATGTGGTATTTTGTTCAGATTTATATTGAGAACTCAGTTTTAAACCAAACTGCACATATATCATTCTAAATAACTTCTTCCACTCTACTATTTGTGCTCTGTGACAGTGGGGTACCAAGCAGCAACGTAGGCTGTTTCTGGGCCTCACACATTGTGTCTCTCAGGAATCTTTCTTTTCCACCAGCCCTCACTGAAAAGAAAATCAATACATCCCTTTGATATTCAAAACTTTCAACAAAATTGAATACCTTGGCAATAGTTTTAGGACATCAGTCTAATTATGTCAATGTTTAATCACCATCAGCTGCGAACAACTGATATACCAAGGAAAAAGAGATTTACACTTGGATATCAGTTTGAGGTGCTCCTAATATTTTCCTCACACACAGAAAATGATGTCAAATACAATTCATATCACCGTCATTATTGAAATCTAGGGGGTACACAGCAATACTCATTGATGTTTTTTGAATCATACCATATGGGAGTGATAAGACTGGAATGATTTATTGAAAAAACAAAATAGTAGCCATAAAGTGGAGAGTGTGAATTAAATGAAAAAGGAAATCGGGATGCAAATAAATCTTGGGCACCAATGGGAACTAGCAAACCACATTGAGGTACATAAAGCGCTGCATTTAGTGGAGAAATACAAGAATGAGCAAGATATTCCAGAAACAAAACTGATTCAACACTAATAGTGTTTTATCAACTTAAATTTCAATTTCAATGTTTAGTTCAGTCCTTAATTATTTCCCACAGGTCTAAAATTGGTGGGCATATTGCCTTTCTTTGTTCCCTTAAAAAAAGTTTCCTCCCAAGCCAAATAGTTCCTGTTGGCAAGAAAGCAGACAGGAAGCCCATTCCCAGGTCAGTTTTAAGTCTTCAGCATAATCACAGCTATAATCCATCATCAGCCGAAGAGAGTCGAATCATTTGGCCCGTTGATTCTATGCCAATGCTTTCATAAAGCAATTCAGTTATTCCCACTGTGCTGCTCTTTCTCCATACCTTTGCAATTTGTTCTCCTTCAAGTATCTATCCAAATACCTTTTTAAGGCTGCTACTGAATCTGTACCAACCACCCACATCAAGCAATGCACTCCAAATCCTAACCACTGTGTAAAAATGTTTCTTTCCTCACATTGCCACTGGTTCTTTTGCTGATCAGTCATTGACCCTTCAAACATTGGAAAGTTTTTCCTTATTTCCTTTATCTAAACACTTTACGATTTTCAGCAGCTCCATGAAGTCTCCCTTTAGACTTCTCTGCTTGGAGAACCATGCCAGCTCTTCAGACCATCCGCATAAACGTAATCCCTCATCACTGGATAATTCCAATGGGGTGAAATATTTGGGGGATGCCGCTAGAGACAAATGCAAGAGCCGTCTCATCAGGAAACTGTCCCAAAATTTTCCCTTCTCTCTCCCAACATGCCAACCCCCAATAGTGGTGTGCCCAATCCCCATGAAAGATTCCGCAACAAAAGCTCGTCTGGACTCTGGATCTCAGTGGAGGATGGTGTTAGTCCAGAATGAATGATAGAAAAAAAAAGAGAAGAATCTACAACTCACCATCTTAATGGCCTCACGATCAGGGACGTAATCTCTAATTATTATGATCAACGTTCCATCTCAGCAACCTGAAAGTTCCCACACAATTCAACTCCATTAAGTTAGCATACACGCATGGCAGTGCAAAAAAAGAAAGATGCAAGAGAAGCCAGCCATTTGGTCCATCGAGTCTGCTCCGCCATTCAACTTGTACTCAGAAAAGGAGGCAAAACGACCAAACAACTTCATCATCTCATCCATAGTGCTTGCTGGGTCCATATTGTAAAAAAGCAGGTAATCTGCATACAGGGACACCCTACGCTCCACTCTTTCACGATTTATCCCCCTCCATTGAACAGAAGATCTCAGTGCTATGGCAAATGGTTCGAGAGCCAAAGCAAACAGGAGCAGAGGCAATGCGCATGCCTGCCTTGTACCCCTATTCAGCAGGATGTAAACAGAATTCAAAGCATTCGTGTGAACATTAGTAGACCGGAGCCTATACAGTAAATTAATCTAGGATATAAACTTTTGTCTAAATCCAAACCTCACAGGAATCTCAAAGAGATATTCCCACTCCACTCTGTCAAATGCTTTTCGGCATCTAGGGAAACAATCACCTCTGGTTCGGGCACCGAAGAGGGGGAAAGGACAACATTTAGAAGACGATGAATACTGGCCGACAATTGCCAACCCTTAACAAAACTTGTCTGGTCTTCAGAGATCACCTCTGGAGGGCAGGGCTCCAGCCGCAGTGCCAGTACTTTCGCAAGGAGCTTAACATCTCCATTTAAAAGTGAAATAGGTCGAAACAACCTACACTCAGTTGGGTCTTTGTCTTTCTTTAGGATCAAGGAGATAGAAGTCTGTGCAAGGGTAGAGGGCAACGAACACCAGGATAATGAATCATTAAACATGCCTAGAGTAACCTGATGTATTACTATTGGGCGGCAAATATGGAGAAGGTGCGGAGCTGGGTAAGAGGGGTTGATTCCCAGTGGGTCAGAATGAAGGAGAATTTGTGCAGGGGGTCGGGATTGAAAGTAGTAGCAACAGCGCCGCTTCCGATAGCCCCGGGGAAGTACTCAGGGAGTCCGGTAATAATAGCTTCATTGAGAATTTGGAGGCAGTTTCGCCAGCACTTCGGGATGGGGACAGGGTCAAGGGAAATGCTGATTCGGGGGAACCACAGACATGAGCCAGGGAGATGGGATGGAAATTTTCGGAAATGGGAGGAGAAGGGGATTAAGACACTATTTGTTTCTTCGGGGTGGGTTTGCAGGATTGAAGGAGCTGTAAGCGAAGTATGGGCTGGAACAGGGGGAAATGTTTAGATACATGCAGGTTCGAGATTTTTCCAAAAAGGAGATACAGAGCTTCCCGGAGGAATCAGCCTCCACATTGCTGGAGGAGGAGCTGATGACAGGGGGACTGGAGAAGGGGGTAGTAATGGCGGTTTACGAGTCTATTTTGGAGGAGGAGAAGGCGCCGCTAGAAGGGATCAAGGCAAAGTGAGAGGAAGAGTTGGGAGAGGACATGGAGGATGGGTTCTGGTGTGAGGTGCTCCGGAGAGTGAATGCCTCCACCTTGTGCGCAGGATTGGGGCTGATACAGCTGAAGGTGGTATACAGAGCACATCTCACGAGGGTGAGGATGAGCCGATTCTTTGAAGGAGTAGGAGATGTGTGTGAATGTTGTGGGTGGGGGAGGGGCCCTCTAATAACATTCATATGTTTTGGTCCTGTCCAAAGCTGGAGGATTACTGGAAGGAGGTTTTTAGGGTAATTTCTAAAGTGGTGCATGTGAAACTGGACCCGGGCCCCTGGGAGGCCATATTCGGGGTGTCGGACTAGCCAGGGTTGGACACGGGTGCGGAGGGCGATGTTGTAACCTTCGCCTCGTTGATCGCCCAAAGGCAGGTCGTCGTGGTCGGCGGCGGGAGAGAACCAGGCTGCCACTTGTCATGTACCTGTACGATCTCCCGGAAGCCTTCTGTTGCCTCAGCTAATGAGTAACAAGGCGACTGGTCTTCTCCCCATAGTCATAAAACGTACCCTCGAGCATCGCAACTGGCCCACTGTCCCATCCATTGACAATCGTTCAAATTGTGTCTGCAGCTTTTTCAAACTTGCAACAACTCCGGTGTTGGGCTAAGCGAGTACTGGTGGTTCACCGCAAGAATGGATTTCACCAGCCTCCGCTGCTCCGCCCTTGCTGTCTTTACCATGTGCACGTTGTAGGAAATTATCTCCCCCCACCGGATAACCACCTTCAAGACTTTCTATACGTAGGAAGACTCACATTCCCCAATAGTGAGGGACAAGCTTCACAAAATCTCTTGACCACTAATGATGTCATATCCAACCTCCATGGCGGTCGCTGGGAGGGACTGCTTTCTAGTACCAAATCAACAAAGTATGGGACATGCTCCGAAATCATAAATCACTGAGTAACCCAGCGCCGCAACCAAAGGGAGGAGAGACTTATTCACCACAAAAAAAGTCGATATGCGAGTATACCTGCTGCACTTGGGAGAAGACTCGGAAATTCTTTATCAACTGGGTGCAAAAAGCACCAGGATCTGCCCCCCATCTGTTCCATGAAAAGCAACAACGCTCTGGCCATCCCTGATGGAGTCAGGGATTTGGGTTTAGACTAATCCAGACTGGGATCAAAAACACAATTTAACAATTTAAGTCACCACCCAAAACAAGCGGATGTGAATCCAAATTGGGGAATGAGGGAGGTTAGAAGCATATTAATAAAATCCGGATCATCCCAATTTGGAGCATAGATATTAACTAGAACCACCAAGGTTCCTGCCAAAGAGCCACAGACAATAACTTGCCTACCATTGGGGTCAGCCAAGATCTTAGCCACAGAAAATTTAACCCTTTTATTGATTAATATTGCTACACCCAGAGCCCTGAGAGAATGAAAGCGAAAATGAAAAATGTGTCCCACCCAGTTCTTCCGCAACCTTGTCTGGTCTCTGACCAGCAAGTGAGCCTTTGCAGAAATACCAAGTCGGAGTTTAAATTTTAAGGTGAGCAAATGCCCTCTACCTTTCCACTGGGCCATCCAACCCCCTGACATCCTTCACCCCGCCAAATCCAGAATCAGCCATTTCCACAAAGAGGGATTATCCAGCAGATACATAGAAGGTACAGCAACTAGGTCCATCCAAGATGGGCACCAAACCCACTCACAAGACTAAACAAAGAAAAACCTGCAGTCACCATCAGCAAACTACCCCCACTCCCACCCCCCTCTTCCTCCTACACTGCTACATCCATCTTCTAATAAACCTAAACCAAACAAGAACACTAAGCTTATTATCCCAAACAGAACTACTATAATGCGCTGCAGTCAACCATTAGCAAGCTCTTCGGTTAGCAGAGTGGCTACTTCTAAGAGTGAATAAAAGTGAAGGGTGCGATCTACTGGCTGCGTTACGCCCGAAAGGCAGCTTGGCGCAACACGGGCAGTAGATGCCAAGAGGTCCTTCTTCCGGAATCTATCTGGCTCAACATGCCTCGCAAGATCTGACGTGATTTCGCGAGATGAATCTGCCCATTGTGGGCAGACACGCTTTGGCAAATCTGCATATTAGAGTGAGACCACTAAGCTTACTCTATTATGCACTTCCACAATCTACCCAAGGCGATAGGATGATGATTTTGCCTTGGTGATCTTGGGCAAGTGCCATTCAGTGCTGGTTTCCACAAATGGGAGCAAGAAGGAACGGCACTGGATGGTCTCCCAGGGGATTGGAGGCCCCCAGGTGCTTGGCACTGCCAGCTGGCAGGGCACTGCCAAGGTGCCATGCTGGCATTTTCCTCTCACTGTGGATCAGGCCTGGAGAGTAATAACAATCTTTATTTGTGTCACAAGTAGGCTTACGTTAACACTGCAATGAAGTTACTGTGAAAAGCCGGCATGGGTGAGGTGGGGACCCAAGGACCCCCTTTTTGAGAGTTTGGGGGTCACTCTGCAGGGTCAAGAGGAGCTCCTCAGTGCAGAGAACAGGACTAAGTGTGGCCTCGTCTGGGCATTCCCCACGGAGGCCCCGTATCTACCCGAATAACATGGTGTGTCTCAGTGCTCAATCATACCGTGCCTAACCTGTTTCTTTACAAAGGAGTCCACATCTTTTGCCGCAACAAAATGATAATCCTTTCCCTGAAAAGTCACTCTTAGCTGCACCCAGCACACCATCCCACATGGGCTCCACTTTTGCACAGGGCAGCCTTGGCTTGTTAGACAAAGCCCTTTACGTCACCAGCTCTGCTATCACGTCCTGGTAGAACCCGATGGTGTGGCTTTCCCATTTTTAGCCTTGATGCTCCCTCACCCATCTCAGGATCTGCTCCTTTTCTTTGAAGCCATGAAACTTCACAATTACCACACATGGTGGTTCCTCAGGGCGAGGCTTCTGCCGTAGTGTACGGTGGGCTTGATCCAACCCAGAAGCGTACGTGGATCCACTCTCCCTCACCATCTTCCCGAACATCTCCGCAAAATACTCCGTCGGAGTCGAGCCTTCCATTCCCTCCAGCTACCCCACAATTTATTTTATTTTTAAATTGTTCATGGGACATGGGCATCGCTGGCTGAGCCAGCATTTATTATCCATCCCCAATTTATCTTGAGGGGGCAGTTAAGAGGCAACCACATTGCTGTGGATCTGGAGTCATGTGTAGGCCAGACCAGGTAAGGACGGCAGATTTCCTTCCCTAAAGGACATTAGTGAACCAGATGAGTTTTTCCTGACAATTGACATTTTTAATTCCAAATCTTTATGGAATTAAAATTTCACCATCTGCAGTGGCAGGATTTGAACCTGGGTCCCCAGATCATTACTCTGGGTCTCTGCTTTATTAGTCCAGTGACAATGCCACTGCGCCCCCACCTCCCTGGAACAATTCTCCAAATCATTCACCAGGGCCTTCAGAAATGTATTTGTTTTGGTCCCCTGAGATATCCCTCGCTTCCAGTGAGGCATTCTGGTCTCTAAGCTTCGGAGGGGCCACCTCCAGGCCATGGGTCTTCACCTTTTTATTGATCCTCTCCAAAGCCATTCGGATGGGAGCCAAGGTCTCTTCCATCGATTTGCAAAGGAAGGTCCCCAGACACAACCGGCAGTGTTTGTCAAATTCTGTGGCAATCGTAAGCATCTCTGCCATTTGTGGAGTGGCCGGTGCCCTAGAGGCTGCCTCCACCATCTTTTCCGCTAACGAGCCCAGAGAGGCCAATTCTGCCTTTTTCCTCCAACCTTTCTGGGCATTTCACTTATATACGATCCTTATCCTATTAAATATGTGGGTTTTCAAAAGAAAATACCGACTGGAGCTAAAAAGGAAAGGGCTAAAAGTGTAGCATTCTAGTGGGAGCCACCTTGTCCCCTACCAGAAATTTGCTTCCATTCAAAGACATGACTGATCTAAAATGATAATCATAGAATCTCTACGGTGCAGAAGGAGGCCATTCAGCCATTACATCTGTACAGACTCTCCAAAATAGTGCCCTACCGTGGCCTAATCTGCAACTCCACATAGCTATTGAACACTAAGGGGCAATTTAGCATAGCCAATCCACCTCACCTGCACATCTTTGGACTGTGGCAGGAACCCAATCACTCGGAGGAAACCCACACAGGCATGGGGAGAACTTGTTACCACCAGACAGTCGCCCAGGGGCGGAATCAAACCCGGGTCCCTGTAAGGCAGCAGTGCTAACTATTTGGTTCAACTCCGCTTTCCTGCCTTATCTCAATAACCCTAGATTCCCATACTGATTAGAAATCTGTATCTCACCCTTGGACATACTCAATGACCCAGCCTCTACAGCTCTCTGCAGTTAAGACTTCCACAAATTCGCAACCCTCAGAAGAAGTTACTCTTCATCTCGGTCTTAAATGGGTGACCCCTTACTTGGAGGTTATGACTTGTCCTGGACTCTCCTAAGGGGGGGAAAAACAACTCCTCAGGATCTACCTGGTCAAGCCCCCGAGAATTCTGTATGTCGCAATAAGGTTGCCTCTCATTTAAAAAATAAATAAATTTAGAATATACAATTAATTTTTTTCCCAAATTAAGGGGCAATTTAGTATAGCCACTCCACCTAGCCTGCACATCTTTTGGGTTGTGGGAGTGAAAGCCATGTAAACACGGGAGAATGTATAAACTCCACACGGACAGTGGCCCGGGCCCGGGATCGAACCCGGGTCCTCAGCGCCATGAGGCAGCAGTGCGAACCGCTTTGCCGCCCACTTCTCATTTTTCTAATCTCCAGTGAAATGAAAATCGCTTATTGTCACGAGTAGGCTTTAATTAAGTTACTGTGAAAAGCCCCTAGTCGCCACATTCCGGCACCTGTCCGGGGAGGCTGGTACGGGATTCGAACCGTGCTGTTGGCCTGCTTGGTCTGCTTTAAAAGCCAGCGATTTAGCTCAGTGAGCTAAACCAGAGTACAGGCCCCATCTATTTTAGATCCAGGATCAACCCAGTGAATCTTCTTGGACCGTCTCCAATGCCAATTTATCTTTCCTTAGATAATGGGCTGTGGACTTAAACAAAATACATGTGTACTTCAAAAGTAATTAGAGGATACTTTCTTTCTGACATATCACGTGAGAGCCATCTATGAATCATTACTCCCTTGGATAAGGTTGCAAAAAGGCTCTTGCACTTCAACTTTCTCTCCTGCCCGTAAGTGTGTAACCAATTTAAACAGAGATATAATTTTTTGATTAGAATTAATATTTAATAAAAATCTGATGAGAATTAATATTTCAGTATGCATTGCCTTGGACAAAAAACAAAGTGTAGTATGAACTATACTGATGATTTTAGCTTATCTATCCATGAATCATGCAGCAACTGAAGATATAACATAAAAATGAAGTAGTTGGGTTTATTCTAGAAGCAATGGCTTACTGCCTCGCTCTAATGTGCAGATTTGCTAAAAGGTGATCCCGCCCAATATGTGCGGGATTCCACTTGCAACGTCTCACAGATTGTGTTGAATCTCGCAAGATGTTGCGAACAGGGTAGATCCCGGGTGCAGGGTCTCCCGGCTTTCACCTGCCATGCTGCGCCACGGCAAGCTGCTTCTCCAGCATAACGTGGCCGGAGGATTGCACCCTGCAGATTTTTGAAGTGTCAGAGCCTTCCTAGAAAGCCTTTAACACTTGAAAAGGCTGGAGGTCCCGTGCGATTCTTTGGAATGCTAAGTATCCATTCGATTTCATAGAGCAGTACCTTTTACTAGCCTGAGATTGACAACTTATCAGATACAGCCGCTGGGAGGTTGTTTATTTATCTTTCCTTTCACGCTTGAATGCATGTCAAGTACCCTCCATTGATCCTAACCACACTGTTTATAAATACCCATGATTAACAGCTCCTGACCACATCATTTCCTAATTTGTAACCACAGCACTTAGTTTGACCCTCCCCCTCGAGTCCATCATGCTTGGCTAGGGTGTCACTGCCAGAGTGTCAGTACCATGTGTCAGTGCATTGGTGGCAATGCCGGGGGCAGGGACTGAAGGGTGGTTGAAGGGCAGGGGTACTGGCGAGTGTGGTCACTCTTACGTAGTGAGGTGTGGGGGTGGTTTACCCATTATTTCTGTGGTGGTTGACACTTCTGCTGTGCGGGAGGTGGGGCCTGTCACAGGATTTGTATCTGGACGACTTTTCCGAACGGCGGCCTGAGTCAGAAAGTGATGGGAATCCAATGCACTTGCCGCCCTGCACATATTTGCATGCCAAAGGACTGTGATTCGCACTTGGGCGCTGCTCCCAATGCCAGTGAGGACCAGTCCCAAATTTCCACTTAAACTCTGCAACGGAAAATGCTGCCAATGTGTTATAAACACTCTGCCAGTAGTTTTAGAACATTGGCCTAATTTATCTAGTCTTAGTCAATGTCAGTCTGTGAATAGTTGATGCAATGAGAAGAAAAAGATTTTTACCTGGATCTCAGTTTGGAGTGAGTATGTTGTAATCTCTTCCGGTCTCTCACAGTGACAGCATTTTCAATTTATGTCAGAGTCAGTATTAAGGTCTATGAGCTATACAGCAAGACTCATGAATGGTTTTGGAATGTAGAATTCTATCAAAGCAGCTTGTGCACGTGTAAGAATATACACACGCAAACAGGCAGAATCCCCTCCCCCTATTGATAACAAGTGGCTGGATATTCCTTTGCAAGCCAATACTTAAAGAACAGAATGTAATTCAAACCACAAGTCTGTGTATTTCACATTCTGGTGTGTTTTAGATTTTATTTAGTTAGGTAGGAGCACCATGTAATCATTCCTGAGGCAATCATTTGGTGGGTGCGGGAGATGGGAGTGAAAAAAAAGAGAAAAAAGTGGTACTGAGAGAACTTCTATTCAAAGCAAAAAAAAAAAAAGCAAAAGCCCCATACCACATCAGTGCTGAGCCATTCTTCAACATCGTCCATGATAGACTTTGCGACAGGAATCTACACAGCAATGGGAAAACCAAACCAAAGTAAACATAACATTAAAAGAAAAAAAGAAAAAACAAAACTTAGAATGGGAATGAAGATCCATAAAAAAGACAATTCACCAAAATATAAAAACACAATAAAAGAATTCATAATAAAAACACACCAAGTTTCAACAATGATTCAAAAATTAAAATGAGTACATGAACCAGCTGAGGGCATCTTTTGGAAACAAAGATGACCCTCAATGAGGCATACACTGGAGAAAACATTTTACATTGTCACTTTAAAAATTCTTCAAAACAAAAGAGAATGGTACGTTTATTTTGAAAAACTACTCAGTATTTATATGTTCACCATCATATTGGAAGCAGTGCATCGAATTGGGGGGGGGGAATAGTTTTTTTTAGTCCATGGGGTTTAGCTATGTTGGGGATGTTGAGTCTCCTGCCTTCTTCGTGATGATGGGCTTTGTAGAGTTGTATCATTGTTTTGTGTTAGCTTGTATCTTTATTCCAGGGCATAGCTTTGGTATGCGTTTGTGGCTATCTGATACTCTACAGATAGAGTCTGTGTTATAAGGTTACTTAGAGATGCTTTTCTAAATAAATTGTGATTGATGCAGCATTTTAGGGCTCAAACATCATGCCAGAGATTATATAGCATGCACTCTCAGATCCCCATACACTGAGTTTCCAATGTGAGCCATGATGTTAGGCAAGGCATGATGGAGCAGTAAGGCACTTCCTCACAGAAATAGTGCACTTCTGTTTTATAAAAGTGAGCAAAGTATGAATTCTCTCATGTGAGGTGGGTTATACAGAGGTTTTTTGCAAATATTAAGCCATAAAAAATTATGGAATTGTTGAACATTACTGTAGCTTCAGGTAGCCACGGTCAATGTATAGAAAATTATATAGATTTTGTTCCAAAGATTTTTGTAATCTGCTTCTTAGAGATAAGCATCAATTCAAGAAACAGACTTTTGTGTTGAACTACAATGAATATGCCCAGATCAAATTCCAGAACTTTACTCGCATCATCTTAAAAACAGCTTAATAAAGCGGTGCAAAAAGTTGCCTTTTCCACCATTTCATTTGTTTTCCTGTATTATTGAAAAATTCCAATAAAAGGTAATTTTGTCCTATTTCCTGGATAACTGTACACTGAAGTGTGCGTAGTTTCAAGATTTTTATTAAAATGGGCGGCCAATTCAATTTGGGCAGGCCAATTTCACCCCCATTGAGTGAATTTGTAAACACTGAAAAATCAACCTGTAAAAAAAAGGGATACTTTAGTTTCCATTCAATTGGTGGCTTCAGCCAGAGGGAGAAAAAACCCCATAATTAACTATGAGCAGCAACACGTTCAAACTGGGCAAACAGTAATATGTTATTGCATGTGTGGCATTCACCTAGCGTATATAAAATCAAAAGACAGCACCAGATAAAAGATTCAAAAGATCCAAGAAAGGTCTTCACAACCCATATTCCCGCCAAGTTTTGTGTCATCAACAAACTTGAAATGATTAAATTTGGTCCCCATAACCAAATCATTGGTATAGATTGTGAATGGCTGGAGCCGAAGCACTAATCCTTGCAGCACCCCACCAATCACAGCCTGCCAACCTGAAAATTACCAATTTATTCCTACTCTCGTTTTTTGTCCATTATCCAATCCTCAATCCCTGCCAGTATACTACCTCTATTCCCATGTACTCTAATTTTGCCTACAAATCATTTATGTGGGACCTTATTCAAAGCTTCCTGAAAATCCAAACACACCATATCCACTGGTTCTCCCTTATCTATCCTGCTCGTAACATCTTTCAAAACTCCCAACATGTTTGTGAATCAGAATTTCCCTTTCATAAATCCATGCCGACTCTGCCCAATCACACCATTATTTTCAGAGTGCCCGTTATCACATCCTTTATAACAGATTCTAGCATATTCCCGACTACTGATGTCAGACTAACAAATCTGCAGTTCTCCTCCTTCCTTTCTTAAATAGAAGGTATTTGCTACCTTCTAATCAGTGGACACTGTTCCAGAATCTATAGAATTTTGAAAGATGATCAATGCATCCACTATCTATATTGCCACCTCAGTCAACACTGGGATGTAGGTAAAGAATACTGAATACTCGGCAATCACTATCTCGGACCATGCCCCGCATTGGGTGGACCTGCAGGTCGGGGGGGGGGGGGGGGGGGGGGGGGGGGGGGGGGATTACCAACGCCCGCAATGGAGGTTAGACATAGGATTGTTGTCGGAGGAGGGGATTTGTGAGAGACTGCGGAAGTGTATGCAAATTTACATGCAGGTGAATGATACGGGGGAGGTTTCATCAGCGACCCTGTGGGAGACGCTGAAGGCAGTAGCGAGGGGGGAGCTGATCTCAATTCGGGCTCACAGGGTCAGGGCGGATAGAGCAGAAATGGACAGATTGGTTAGGGAGATTTACCGGATAGAGGAGCATGTGGGGTCCCCAGGGGAGGACCTACTCAGGGAGAGACGGAGAGTGCAGGCGGAACTGGGGGTGCTATCCACGAGTAGGGCCGTGGAACAATTTAGGAAGGCAAGGGGAGTGGTGTATGAGCATGGGGAGAAGGCCAGCAGATTGCTGGCGCAGCAACTCAGGAAGAGGGAGGCGGCCAGGGAAATAAGTAGAGTGGTTGATGGGGAGGGGAGCAGAGTGGAGGACCCGGCAGGACTGAATAAGGTATTTCAGGACTTCTATAGTAAGCTGTACCCTTAAGAACCCCCGGAAGAGCCGGAGGAGATGAAAAGGTTCCTGGACGGACTAACTTTCCCAAAAGTAGGCGGGGGACTAGCGGACGGGCTGGGGGCCCCCGATTAGAGCGGAGGAGGTATTGGGGGGCCTAAAGGCCATGCAGTCAGGGAAAGCCCCGGGGCCAGATGGATACCCAGTAGAGTTTTACAAGAAGTTCTCGGAGATAGTGGGACTGGTCCTGACTAGGGTTTTTAAATGAGGCAAGGGACAGAGGGACCCTGCCGCCGCCGATGTCGCAAGCCACCATCTCGCTGATATTGAAGCGGGACAAGGACCCGGAATCCTGCGGGTCATATAGGCCAATCTCCCTGATCAATGTGGATGCCACGCTCCTGGCGATTAGAATCGAGGACTGCATACCGGAGGTGATTGGGGTCGATCAGGCAGGGTTTGTGAAAGGCAGGCAGCTGACAGCTAACTTGAGAAGATTGCTTAATGTGATCATGATGCCCCCGACGGGCAAGGAGGTGGAGGTAGTGGTGGCAATGGACGCTGAGAAGGCCTTCGACCGGGTGGAGTGGGGCTATTTGTGGGAGGTGCTTGGACAGTTTGGGTTCAGGAAGGACTGGTTAATAGGGTCAGACCAGGCCCCAAAAGCTAGCGTTAGGACGAACAAGATAATGTCAGATTATTTCAGACTACATTGCAGGACCAGACAGGGATGCCCACTCTCCTCGTTGCTGTTCGCGCTGGCCATAGAGCCGTTGGCGATTGCATTGAGAGCTGCAAAGGGGTGGAATGAAATGACAAGGGGAGGGGTGGAATGAAATGACAAGGGGGGGGTGGAACACAGGGTCTCTCTCTAGGTGGACGACCTGCTCCAGTCCGTATCGGACCCACTGGCCGGGATGGAAAATATACTGGAAACATTAAGGAAGTTCAGCCGGTTCTCAGGGTACAAATTAAATATGGCCAAGAGTGGGATGTTTGTGGTGCAGGCAAGGGGCCAGGAGAATAGACTGAAGGAGCTGCAATTAGGCTGGTTGGGGAAAGTTTCCGGTACTTGGGGATACAGGTGGCACGAGACTGGGGCAGGTTGCATAAGCTAAATTTGACTAGAGTGGTGGAACAAATGCAGAGGGAGTTTCGGAGATGGGATGCACTCCCGCTGTCACTGGCGGGGAGGGTGCAGACTGTAAAGATGACGATCCTCCCTAGATTCCGGTTCATCTTCCAGTGCCTCCCGATCATTATCCCACGGTCCTTCTTGAAAAGGACTGGCAAAATCATCATGAGCTTTGTCTGGGCGGGAAAATCCCCGCGGGTGAAGAAGGCAATGCTTGAAAGGAGCCGCAGCGAGGGAGGACTGGCATTGCTGAGTCTGATCAACTACAACTGAGCGGCTAACATAGCCATGATAAGGAAGTGGAAGGTGGTACGGGGTCTATCTGGGAGCGAGTGGAGGCGACTTCGTGCAGGGGCACCAGTTTGGCAGCCCTGGCCACGGCTCCCCTACCGCTTTCGGCGGCCAGGTACTCCACCAGCCCGGTAGTGGGGGCGGCCCTGCGGATATGGGGCCAGTAGAGGAGGCATGTAGGGGAGATGGGTGCGTCTGTCTGGGCTGCAATGTGATAACCATCGATTCACCCCCGGGAACATGGATGGAGGGTTTCGAACATGGCGGCGGGCAGGGGTGAGCGATATGTTCCTGGAGGGGAGCTTTGCGGGTCTGAGGAGTTTGGAGGAGAAATTTGGGCTGGTAAGGGGAAATGACTTTAGGGACTTACAGATGTGGGACTTTGTACACAGACAGGTCCCATCCTTCCCACGCCTCCCGCCAATAGGGATCCAGGACAGAATAGTCTATAGAGGAGAAGGAGGAGAGGGTAGAGTCTCGGATATTTACAAGGTGCTCATAGAACATAGAACATTACAGCGCAGTATGGGCCCTTCGGCCCTCGATGTTGCGCCGACCTGTGAAACCATCTGAAGCCTATCTGACCTACACTATTCCATTTTCATCCATATGTCTATCCAGTGACCACTTAAATGCCCTTAAAGTTGGCGAGTCTACTACTGTTGCAGGCAGGGCGTTCCACACCCCTACTACTCTCTGAGTAAAGAAACTGCCTCTGATATCTGTCCTATATCTACCACCCCTCAATTTAAAGCTATGTCCCCTCGTGTTGGTCATCACCATCCGAGGAAAAAGACTTTCACTGTCCACCCTATCTAACCCTCTGACTATCTTATATGTCTCTATTAAGTCACCTCTCAGCCTTCTCCTCTCTAACGAAAACAACTTCAAGTCCCTGAGCCTTTCCTCGTAGGACCGTCCCTCCATACCAGGCAACATCCTAGTAAATCTCCTCTGAACCTTTTCCAAAGCTTCCACATCCTTCCTATAATGTGGTGACCAGAACTGCACGCAGTACTCCAGGTGCGGCCGCACCAGAGTTATATACAGCTGCAGCATGACCTTGTGGCTCCAAAACTCAATCCCCCTGCTGATAAAGGCTAGCACACCATATGCCTTAACAGCCCTATTAACCTGGGTGGCAACTTTCAGGGATTTATGTACCTGGATGCCGAGATCTCTCTGTTCATCTACACTACCAAGAATCTTGCCATTAGCCCAGTACTCTGCATTCCTGTTACTCCTTCCAAAGTGAACCACCTCACACTTTTCCGCATTAAACTCCATCTGCCACCTCTCAGCCCAGCTCTGCAGCTTATCTATGACCCTCTGTATCCTATAACATCCTTCAGCACTATCCACAACTCCACCGACCTTCGTGTCATCTGCAAATTTACTAATCCATCCTTCTACACCCTCTTCCAGGTTATTTATAAAAATGACAAACAGCAGTGGCCCCAAAACAGATCCTTGCGGTACACCACTAGTAACTGAACTCCAGGATGAACATTTGCCATCAACCACCACCCTCTGTCTTCTTTCAGCTAGCCAATTACTGATCCAAACCGCTAAATCACCTTCAAGCCCATACATCCTTATTTTCTGCAATAGCCTACCGTGGGGAACCTTATCAAACGCCTTACTGAAATCCATATACACCACATCAACCGCTTTACCCTCATCCACCTGTTTGGTCACCTTCTCAAAAAACTCAATAAGGTTTGTGAGGCATGACCTACCCTTCACAAAACCGTGTTGCCTATCGCTAATCAACTTGTTCTTTTCTAGATGATTATAAACCCTATCTCTTATAACCTTTTCCAACATTTTACCCACAACCGAAGTAAGGCTCACAGGTCTATAATTACCAGGGTTGTCTCTATTCCCCTTCTTGAACAAGGGGACAACATTTGCTACCCTCCAGTCTTCTGGCACTATTCCTGTCGACAAAGACGACATAAAGATCAAGGACAAAGGCTCTGCAATCTCCTCCCTGGCTTCCCAGAGAATCCTAGGATAAATCCCATCTGGCCCAGGGGACTTATCTATTTTGACATTTTCCAAAATTGCTAACACCTCCTCCTTTTGAACCCCAATTCCATCTAGCCTGGTCGACTGAACCAGAGTATTCTCCTCGACAACATTGTCTTTCTCCAGTGTAAACACTGACAAAAAATATCCATTTAACGCTTCCCCTATCTCCTCTGATTCCACACACAACTTTCCACTACTATCCTTGATTGGCCCTAATCTTACTCTAGTCATTCTTTTGTTCTTGATATACCTATAGAAAGCCTTAGGGTTTTCCTTGATCCTACCCGCCAACGACTTTTCGTGTCCTCTCCTCGCTCTTCTTAACTCTCCCTTTAGGTCCTTCCTGGCTAACTTGTAACTCTCAAGTGCCCTAACTGAGCCTTCATGTCTCATCCTAACATAAGCCTTCTTCTTCCTCTTGACAAGTGCTTCAACTTCCTTAGTAAACCACGGTTCCTTTGCTCGACAACTTCCTCCCTGCTTGACAGGTACATACTTATCAAGGACATGCACTAGCTGTTCCTTGAAAAAGCTCCACATTTCGATTGTACCCATCCCCTGCAGTTTCCTTCCCCATCCTCTACATCCTAAATCTTGCCGAATAGCATCATAATTGCCTTTCCCCCAGCTATAATTCTTGCCTTGCGGTATATACCTATCCCTGCCCATTGCTAAAGTAAACATAACCGAGTTGTGATCACTATCACCAAAGTGCTCACCTACATGTAAATCTAACAATTGGCCGGGTTCATTACCCAGTACCAAATCCAATGTGGCCTCGCCCCTTGTTGGCCTGTCTACATACGGTGTCAGAAAACCCTCCTGCACACACTGTACAAAAACTGACCCATCTATAGTACTCAAACTATAGTATTTCCAGTCAATATTTGGAAAGTTAAAGTCCCCCATAACAACTACCCTGTTACTCTCGCTCCTGTCGAGAATCATCTTTGCAATCTTTTCCTCTACATCTCTGGAACTATTCGGAGGTCTATAGACAACTCCCAACAGGGTGACCTCTCCTCTCCTGTTCCTAACCTCGGCCCATACTACCTCAGTAGACGAATCCTCAAACGTCCTTTCTACCGCCGTAATACTTTCCTTGATTAACAATGCCACACTCCCCCCTCTTTTACCATCTTCTGAAGGGGGAAGAGTCCCAGACAGAGGAACTGAAACTCAAATGGGAGGAGGAGCTTGGCGGGGAGATGGAGGACGGGCTGTGGGCGGAAGCCCCGAGTAGGGTAAACCCAACTGCAACACGTGCCAGGCTCGGCCTGATTCAATTTAAGGTCGTTCACCGGGCCCACATGACGGTAGCTCGGATGAGCAAATTCTTTGGGGTAAAGGACAAGTGCGCTAGATGCGCGGGAGGACCAGCGAACCACGTTCACATGTTTTGGACATGCCCTAAGCTTAGGGGGTACTGGGAGGGATTTGCGGGAGTCATGCCCAAGGTGCTGAAAACAAAGGTGGTGATGAGTCCAGGGGTGGCAATTTTCGGGGTTTCGGAACACCCGGGAGTCCAGGGGGAGAAAGAGGCCGATGTTCTGGCCTTTGCTTCCCTGATAGCCCGGTGACGAATACTGCTGGCATGGAGGGACTCAAAACCCCCTAAGACCGAACTTTGGCTTTCGGACATGTCAAGTTTATAAATAGGCGGGTGGTGTTTACAGGAGAGGAGCAAGTATGTGCATTATGGTTTGATTGAAGTATTGGTTTTACGTTGATGTTTGCATATTTCTGTTATCTGTAACTGTTTTCAATGCCAAAAAATACCTCAACAAAATTGTTTGTTAAACAAAAACACTGCGATGTAAATACTCAGGTCCAGGAGATTCATCAACTTTCAGTCCCATTAATTTATCCAGCATTATTTCTTTTACTAATACTAATTTTTCAGGTCCTCAGTTTCACTAGTCCTTTGGTTCTCCAATATTTCAGGGCAGTTTCTTGTATCTTCTTCTGTGAAGACAGACACAAAAAGTATGTGTTCGTTCTCTGCCATTTTCTTATAAATTCTCCATTCTCTGACTGTAGTAGGTTCATAGCTTTCTTCACTAACCTTTCCCTTTTACATTCTTGTGATTTTACAGTCCATTTTTACGTTCCTCACAAGTTTACTCTCATATTCCATTTTCTATTTTTAAATCAATTTCTTGGTTCTCCTTTGCTGAATGATGCCATGCAAACTATGGCATCATCAACTACCATCTCAGCTGAGACCAGCCAAGACATAAACCAGAAATCAAACTTGGGACCACCTGGTCCATATAGTATAGGGTACAGAGTACTGTGTTTACCTACTACCACAACACTAAGCCTGCTACTGCCTTAAGAGGCTCATTAAATTAACTCAAAATTGTGGACTTGAATGGGCCTGACCCACTTATGCTGTCCCAGAACCTCCAGTGATTTTCTATATGCTTCTATGCAACACAAGGCTCTGTCCATACCAACAAATATACTTTATCCATGCCATTATTCCAATTTTATGAAGCGGATTCATCAGCATTTCAGCTAATATTCACATTGCTTTGCCTCTAAATTTTTCCCAGCATAAAACCAACACTAAATGCACACAGTTACTCTAATTGGACAACTTTGGAAAACAGAAGCAGTTGCATTTACACTAACAAAATTGAGAATAAGATTAGAGTACACCTCAGGTTCATTGCAATCTCTCCTGTACAAGGTCTTTGTTTGCATGTGAGAATTGGCCCAGTGTCAATCTACAGATGATTATGAAAATTGATCATTCGGCAAGGAAACAAAACAAAGTCCAATTTAAATTATACTGTTGAATTGTGAAGAACTCAGAATTCAGCGTCATTGAATAAGGAGCAGGGAAGAGCTGAGAACTAGAGAAGTTGAGGGTTATTTAACGATGAGTGTAGAGTAGGTAAAAAACTCGGTCATAATCATAGGGTGTAGAATTTAATACAGGGCAAGTAAGAAACCTCAAACAGGTTGCAATCAAATACAATAAGAAATAACATCTTTCTTCAAAAATGAAAAATGTCTTAATTATTATTTTAACAACGTAAATTATTAGTTGTTTATTTGCTTCTAGGACCTAGACAATCAGTAGGTGCAACACAGTTAATGAATACTAAGTTAAAAGGAATCTTGTTAAAATACATTCCAAACTGTATAGTAAAAGACCAATTTATTTGTTGCTTAAATCAGAAGAGGACGACTACGATTGCTACACAAAAAGAATATGGAGACACCCAGGTGCCCAACACAAAGTCTGACAAAATACATGTTTTTCTCCCCACTGCCCTGCCACCCCACCAGAAAAATGAACCACTTTTCTGCATTTTCTGTTGGTTCAGTGCACTGAATGGTTGATTTTAATTTGGTTATCCAAATATCTAAACAGTCAGATAGGAGCCTTTGTTTGTCAGTTTCTATGGTTTTACATGAAAGGAGTTTGGGTAGTTCAACCTAGTGCTTAGTGCACATGAGTGAATATCACACTGCTTTGTTTCAGGCACTACTATTGTCCCGAGACCACAAGGATTGCAAGGTTGGGGAGTGGAAAGATTTAACCAGGTGGTGCTAAGACACATTGTTGGAGTAAGGTAAAGGAAAAGTGACTTGGTAGTTGGCTGCACTACCTTTAACCTTGAAATGCTCAATGTTGACACTGGGTGACAAACTGTAAGAAGTCGAGGGCACTGAGTGTTTTCCAAGACCAGGACAAGCTGTATTTTCCACTGGAAGAATCAGTATTTGTTCGTGTAAGTATAGAAGACATACAATCATATACATACTTCTCCAATACAGTGCAAATTTCAACATAAAATAGGCTTAGAATAATGTATGCTGTACTGTATAGATACACTCATCTGTCTGGTCTTTTACTGTGCAGTGTTGAATCAGTAAGGGTGTTGTTACGGGGGTACTGCAGGTTGTTTAGCAGGGTACAGTAGATCAAAGTGGTGAAAGCTCACCATTCCTTGTGTCATGAGCCACTTGTCTATAGGCTCGATGTCTGGATTGTCAGTTCTAATGTTCAGCTGCATCTGTTACAGAACATTCCCACAGGCCCCGCAGTTTAAAATAAAAGGACAAAGCCAAGAAGGAAGAGAGAAATCCACATCAGATTACTGTAGAATATCTTCACCACACTGGTAAAATTTTTACCAAAAAAAACACAAATATTTGCACAGAAGTAATAATTTTTACTTTGAAGATAATAAAAATAATGGATGGTCATGAATGGATTGAGAAAGGTTATTCTCTACTTTGAAGTTGATACGAGGCCAAAAATAAAGGACTTATTTGTTTAGTAATATTCCTCCACCATCATTTATATAACATACCCTGGCAAAATGATCCGTTTGGCAAGATTCAGAGTATAAACTGATTAGAATAATAAACAGGTTACATGGTCAAACTATAACAAATTCAGACACAAAATGTACACACGTAAGCACCAGAAACAATTCAAATTTGTGCACTTGAACGGGAAGTCCTTTCAATCAAAGTGTATTTAGCCAAGAAGCACATTACCAAATCATGCTTGCACACTTCAGCAAAGCAGCTGTTTTGTTTATCTCAGGCCGAGGATATTAAAAGTCATACTTGAACACAGTCCTATGCTCCCATTAATCCGTGATGGTTACAGCGGCAGCATTTCTGCACCAAGTGTTCATGTTGCCACTTTACTCAGACAATTGTGACCTGAATAAGGTTAATTTGTTCAGGGAGGAGGGGTGGGCCTTTGTGCTTGGACCTTGGGAGGGATTGTTTGTTTTTTTCGTGCTTTTTGCCATTCCACTTCTCGGTGCATACATACTCAATGTTGCTATGATCCACATCCCCCAAAATTCAGTAGTCAAGTGCATCATGTAATCTACCTAGACCAGGGTCACAGACTTGGAGTGAACTTGCTCAGGGCGAAGTGCTGCAAACACTGAGCCCAAGTACTCAGAATTCTTGGGTTTGGGAGAAGTAAGCCACATTTCCCCAGTCTTATCACTATCTAGGTGACCTTTATTGGAAGGACAGCGTTGGACTTGGCTGCATTTCCCCTCTCCTCCACAAATCAAGTAATCTGCAAGGACACACTTCTCACATGTAGAGAATTGTCACTGAGAGGCAACAAAGCTGCCACGATCCCAGCTCTGATTGAAGAGGTGGGACGACTTCCGGTGGCGGCCATGGAGTGAAAGGTCACACATTTGGCAGCTCCCGCTCTAGGTGGTCTTTTTGTGGATTTTAAGCTGGATTTCCACAGGAATTTTTCCAAAAAAAGGTGCAAAAGCAAGATGAGAAGGAGGTGACCCCTAGTTTATGGAGCTGAGCCCAAGGAAAAAAAATCGAAAAAGGGAGGAATCAGAAGTGGGTTGGAAGTGAGGACCAGAGTTTGAAGGAGGAAATGGCAGGGACACAGGGTCTGACCTCACCAGCTCAATAGTCGATGGACCAGTTGGTGAACTTCTTTACTGAGAAGTTCACTCAACATCGCAAGGAGTGTGCGGAGGACCTGGCCCGGGCGGTGGACTCGATTAGGACAGTGGTCGATTGTGTGGAGGAGAGATTGACGACCCAGGGGCATGCGATCCAGAGGCTGGAGGAGCTGGCGGCGGAACGAGAGGTTAGTCCACCACACTGGCAGCAGAGATCGCTATGCTACAGGACCAACAGAAACGAATGCTGGAGAAAGTGGAGGACCTGGAGAATCATTCTCAGAGACAGACTATCTGGATTGTTGGTCTGCCTGAGGGGAAGGAAGGATTGGATGCCGGTGTGTATGTGGGGAAGATGCTGGAGAAGCCGATAGGGGAGGGTGCGTTCCCCAAGCCTTTGGGAGGTGGACCGGGCCCACAGAGCGCTTATGCATAAGCCCCAGGGGTGTGAGCCCCCGAGGGCGATGCTGGTACGACTGCATCGGTTCCGAGATAAGGAACGTATCAGGAATTGGGCCAGGCAGACGAAACAGTGCATGTGGGAAGATGCTGAGATCCGGGTATACCAGGGCTTGAGAGCAGAACTCGCAAAGAGGAGGGAGATCTTTAATAAAGTCAAGACATCCCTGTATGAGAAGCAAATAAAGTTTGGACTGCTTTACCAGGTCCGCCTATGGGTGACCTAGGAGGGTCGGAAGCTGTATTTTGGCTCGCCGGAGGACATGGCGGACTTTATGAAGGGCAATAACCCGATGGGAAAAACAAGGACCTTGACTGTGGAGAACTGAGTTAGAAGTGATGTTTTGCCTTGTAAAAACTTTTAACTTTGTAATTTAGTTTGCGATGTTCAAAAAGTTGTTTGAGTTTCTGCATGTATAGCTCCTTTTTCGTTTTTTCCCTTGGTCTGTTCCATCTGGTTCTGTTTGAAGATGTTTGACTAGATGAGATTTTGTTCAGGGAGGAGGGGTGGGCCTTTGTCCTTGGACCTTGGGAGGGACTGTTTGTTTGTTTTTTTTGTGCTTTTTGCCATTGTTTTGGAAACGTGTACTAAGAGTGAGGGGGGGGGGAGGGACCAGCAGGTGGTAGGATGCTAGGCGCCAGGGGGCGGGAGCTGCCAGGCTAGCTGGGAGGACTAGTTCATGGAAGCAAAGTGGGGGGTGAGCTGAAGATTAATGTGGGGGGGAGGAAAAAGAGAAAGAGGTAAACTACTGATGAGGAGGGGACTTTTAAGGTGCTGGAGGAAGAGAGTGGATGATTGTAGCTGCCCGGGGGTGGGCCAGGTGAGGTGTGGGGCACGGGCGCCCCCCGACCAGGCTGGTCACGTGGAATGTTCGTGGACTGAATGGGCCAGTCAAAAGAGCCCATGTGTTCGCGCACTTGAGGCAACAGGTGTTTCATTCGGGATTGCACTTTAAAACAAGGGGGGGGGAATTCTGGTTAATAAAAAGGTGGCATTCGAGATGGGAAGGATAGAGGTAGATTATGATCAGTGGGATGCTGGAGGGAATGGCTGTGGTATTGGTAAATATATACGTCCCAAACTGGGATGATGTCTCGTTTGTCAGTAGGATGATGGGGAAGATTCCAGACCTCGGCTCGCACAATGGCAAATGAGCTGCGGGGGTTCATGGAGAGCATGAAAGTGGGGGGGGGGGGGGGGGGGGGGGATCTGTGGAGATTCGGGAGGCCAAGGAGCAAGGAGTATTCATTTTACTCCCATGTGCACAAGGTGTATTCCAAGATAGACTTTTTCGTACTTGACAAAACACTGCTCGCAGAGGTGGAGGGCTCAGAATACTCAGCAATCGTGGTATCAGATCACGCCCCACACTGGATAGACCTATGGGTGTGCACAGGAAAGACCCAGCATCAGCAGTGGATGTTAGATGTAGGGCTGCTAGCAGAGGATGAGGTCTGTGAGCAGGTGAAGGAGGCCATTCGAGGCCATACATAAAGAGCAACAACACGGGTGAGACCATGACAGGGGTGGTTTGGAAAGCATTGAAGGCAGTTATCAGAAAGGAATTTATTTTGATTCGGGCCCAGAGGGAGAAGACTGAACGGGCGGAGTTGAACAGGCTGGTACGTGAAATCTTACAGGTGGACAGGAGATATGCGGAGTCTCCGGATGAGGAGCTCCTGAAGGGGCGTCAGAGACGTCAAATGGAATTTGGGCTCCTGTCCACAGGTAAGGCAAAGGGGCAGCTGAGGAGGGTAAAAGGGGCGATATCACACCTGTTCAGTATCACATTGTTCACACCTGCCGCATCCCCTACCAAGTTACCGCCTCCATCCACCACTTTACCTATTGCCCCAGCCGCCTCCCTCTTTGAGCTGCTGAGCCAGCATCCTGCTGGCTTCCTCTCCATATTCATATACCGCACCCCTCGCCTTTCTGAGCTGCTCCACTGCCTTACCCGTAGACACCACCTGCAGCCTCCTCCGTGCCCAATCCTTTCAGACAGATTTGGAAACAGCCTTTAAAGTCCAGATGACAGTAATAAACTGATATTTGCTGGTTTAGGAAGACTGTGGCAATTTCATCAAATGTGCACACATACAAAAAGTGATTTCCGCTTGTGTCTGAACATTCCACTTAACCCATTTGGTAAAATAACCCTTTTCAGCAATTTGAATATAAAATGAAAGGAATGAAGCCCAGAAGGAAAAGCCTCTACAAAAGACAAATCACAACAACTACCGACAGATAACTACAGTTGGCCCTACGACAAATAATACGGGTTGAAGTTAAGCTCAACTGAACAGCAACCTAGACAATTACTAAATTGTTGAAATTTAGTAAAACACAGACAAAATGTTGGGAGGAGCAATTAGTAACACAAAGGACCATAGAAAAGCAAATTGTATATAATCCTCATGGACATAAGTAATTATCCAGAAACAAAGTTCGAGAAGTTGTAGTTTCTTTTGTAATTTCATACAATTACTTTGGGATTCCAAACACATTTCAAGAAAATAAAGATTCCATAAAATGGAGAGACTATCACGGATGTTCGCTTGTGATGTCACAGGGCTGGTGCCCGTAGGATTTTAAATTGAAAACTGCAATGTGGACTGAATACTGTACAAGAGTCAATAGCAGCCCCCCCCTCCCAAGAGTAAATGTTTGGTACAAGTGATGACAAAAACAAAGTTTGAATTTGCAGTAATCATTCCATTTTATTATTCAAATCTAAATCTGCTCATTCAGGATAACTGAAGTTTCACACTTTACTTAGTTCGACTAAGTAAATCATGGCAAATTGCACAATTCTTATTTTCACCTACAGTGCAAGTCTATTATAGCTTTTAAACTTTTTTGGAGTACTTAATTATATTTTCCCAATTAAGGGGCAATTTAGTGTGGCCAATTCACCTACCCTAAACATCTTTGGGTAGTGGGGGGGTGAGACCCACGCAAACACAGGGAGAATGTGCAGACTCCACACAGTGACCCGGGACCTCAGTGACATGAAGCAGCAGTGCTAACCACTGTGCCACCCCTCTTACAGCTAATACAATTCAGAATAAAAGTTAGAGAAAACTAAATTTGGAGTGAAAGTTCACTTTTGTACCCGACTGTAATTTTAAACCCAGAACCCTTTATTGACTTAAGTACGCCACCCCTACTTATATATATTACAAGCTAAACTTGATAATGACTGTGGAAAGTGGGGGGAGAAGCTCTATTACACAACCTCTTCATTTACTCAAATGGCAGAGCATTGCTGCATGTCCCTGTGATCTTCTGAAGTCTCTTCATCTTCTCACAATACATTCAAAAGCCACCTCAAAGTTTATACAATGACTGCGATTCTCCGAGGCCGATGGGCCGAGCCTTCACGCCCGTTTCAACACGGCAGCAATCACACCTGGTCGCTGCCGTCGTGAAACGGGCGCCTGATGTCCGTTTGGGGCATCTAGGGGCCCAATTGGCACGGCAGTACCACGGCCGTGCCAAGGGGGGCACAGGCCCGTGATTAGTGCCCACCGATCGCAGGCCTTGCGTCCGTAACGGACGCACTCTTTTCCCTCCGCCACCCGGCAAGATCAAGCCGCCACGTCTTGCGGGGCGGCTGAGGGAAAAGACGGCAACTGCGCATGCGCGGCTGACGTCACAAGGGGGGGGGGGGGGGGGAAATCGGGTCCCGGAAGTGGGCGCGGAGGCTGCCGTGGGTGATGGCCTGCCCCACGGCAGCCTTTACGATTCTCCGCATTTGCGAAGAATCTCACCCTGTGCATTTAGTAACCTCCCCTCTCCTACTTTCTGCTTAGTGTGCAATATTGACACGTAAAGTGCCTTGGGATGCTCAATTCAGTGGAAGATATGTTGCTGCTGTCATTTTTAACTGGGAGGTGTGGATAAACTGAGGACAGAACATTTTATTCTCCCTTGCTGTATGGCCTGTATTCTGAACTTCTCTGTAGTAAGAGAGTTATAAAATCAGGGAATCACCAACTCAAATCTGCAGTATTGTAATCTACAATCATAATACATATTTCTGCAGCTGTATGTGCTTTAGCAGCAGTATGTGATCAAGCCATTGGATACACTTTGATTTTGTAGGTGTTAACATTACAGAAATTGCTTGTGTTTTAGAAATGGCGAATCATCTAGTGGTTGATATTTTGGTGACGTATTTGCCATGTCACTGAATGCTAAGCTTACAGGTCATTTTCCAAACCATGCATGAATCTCAACCATTACATTGGGTAAATGTCAAGCAAAAGCATCAGTCCAAAAGTACAATAAAGGGACATTTAACCTGTGCTGATTCATTCTAGATACTAGCAACCAATTTCAGGAGGGAATGAGAATTGTCTTAAAGCAGGTCACTAGCCTCGTAGTATCTGGTCAAGTGCAATACAAGGGGGAAGGTATTTTAAAGTGCAATGGCTATTTAACACTCAAAATATTTTAAACGCAAGCCTTATAATTGAGCAGATGAATATGACATCATCTAGTGGCACCTTTGGGGCTGTTGTTTAAAATGAAAGCAAACCACGCAGCCATCTGTGGTGTTAACACAACATGCAAAAGAGTGGGCGCGATTCTCCCAAAAAATAACAAAGTTAATTTGTGGCGGGTTCTTCAGGGAGTTTCCTTCCGGCTCTGCCGACGAGTTCCCTACTGCTATTCAAAGACACTTAGTCACTTCTTTGGGTCCTGGGGAGTTTCTCATTGGTTTAGCCCACACTTACAAGTTTTTTTTTGCACTGGTACCCCAATCTCTAAGCAAGCTTGTGGGTTCCACAACCATGGTCCCCCACACGCACCAATCCGCCCCTCCCCCCAAGTGAGGATACCACACTAAGTGATACCCCCTCTTCAGGCACACCCCCTCACCCACCCAACCTCCCAGAGGCCCCTACTTAGCTGCCCTGCACTACCCCACACTTCAAACCGCCCCCTCCACACTCATTTCATGGGCATTCTACCTCTCGCCTCCTGATCCTTGGCACTGCCACCCTGGCAGTGCTCCTGTTGGCTTGACAGTGCCATCCAGGCACATTGACAGTGCCAGGTTGGCAGTGCCAAGGTGTCATGGTGCCTGCATTCCAGGGGAGAGCCAGGGAGCCACCTTGTACTTATCTTGACCACCCAGGGGTCTCCGATGGCCCAGGAGACCCCCTCGGGTGCCGTCACCTGTTCCACGTTTTGTGGACCAGCATTGATTGGCCTGGGAGGCTGGAGAATCAAAGGAGGCCGGTGGATCCCGCGCAGGTAGGTAGGTTTACACACTACTTGTGCGAGCGTCATTGGGTCCTCCTATTTGGAGTGGGGTTCGAATCTGACATCTCACAGGATTTCAGAGAATCCCAGGAGGCGCAGAGTCTGTTAAGAGGCTTGCTGCAAACCTCTCCCGGCATTCTCCGACCGGTGTTGCACTGAAGAAGCGAGAGCACAACGCGGCAGGAGAATCGTGCACAATAAACAGTAGAACCAAAATATAACAAATCTAGTATAAAAGATAGAGGGTGTTCTTGAAAATTAAATTCCTCAGTTATATTGTTCATTATAATTTGGTGTAACAAGCAAATTTTGCATGACTGGTTTAATCACCCATCTTTCAATTGAAATACTAATATTGTGAAAGAACTTAAAACATTTACATGGAAATAATGTTTTCATTCAATAAAAAAAAAAGAGTTGGCGCTCTTACCACTGCTGCATTATTTTGTCGAACATCAATGGCAGTTGCCAATCCTCCAACTGACTGCAAGTCCTCATATGTTACACTACAAGGAAAAAATATACATTTCAAATATTTGCTGTAGCTAGATGTGCAACGGGAAGTTAACTCTTCACATGTTAGTATCATACACATTTCTATTCAGACTTGGGAACACTTACTTTTTGCGCTGATCAGCCAGAGAATTACTTCTGGTCTGTGCAAACATATCAAAGTTAGCTGAATCTCGAGCATCTGGATTGCAGTTGGTCAATGAGCTGAGGGTACCACTGACATTATCTGCGCCCAGGTCTGAAAACAATAAATACTTCAGTAATAGTTTGACCAATATTAAAGGAGTAGCTAATAAAACAAACAATTCCATACATAAGCATAAAATACTAGTTGGTGCTGGAAATCTGCAATAAAAATTGAAAATGCAGGATATCTGGCAGGATCTATGGAGAGAGAAACAGAGAGAGAATCATTTCAGGTCAATGACCTTTCAGTATGACAGGAAAACATTAGCAATGTGACAGGTTTAAAGCAAACATTGTGGCAGGGAAAGTGGGAGATGATGGTAGCACAAAAGGGATCATTGCCAAGTAGATGAAGTATAGATCTCCGGCTGTGCCAGCATTTATTACCCATCCCCAATTGCACCTTCAGGGGACAGTTAAAAGTCAACCACGTTGCTGTGGGTCTGGAGTCACATGTAGGCCAGACCAGGTAAGGATGCAGACTTCGTTCCCTAAAGGACATTAGTGAACCAGATGGGTTTTTACAACAATCAATATGGTTTCATGGTTATCATTAGACTTTTAATTCCAGGTTTTTTTTTATTGAATTCAAATTTCACCATCTGCAGTGGCTGGATCTGAACCTGGGTCCCCAATGCATTACTTTGGGTATCTGGTTTGCTAGTCAAGTGATAATACCACCACGCCACTGCATTCCCTTCTGTGAAAAACCTCACGTGGTCAACAGGGAATGACTGATTTATCTCGCCAAGGGCTTAGTAAAATACAAGTTCCCGTAGTGAATGGAGAGAAGCCCACTGAGCTGGGGCTCATTAGCGGGACATTTGAAATAGCTTACAGACCCGGACTGGCAGTTCCCAATCGTCCTGGGCAGGGACGTTTGTTTTGTGTCTGCAGTAGGGGCTTTATTTTCAGTTTAAAATAAACCAGTTTAGGGTGGCACAGTGGTTAGCACTGCTGCCTCATGGCACCGAGGACCCGGGTTCGATCCCGGCTCCGGGTCAGTGACAGTGTGGAGTTTGCACATTGTCCTCGTGACTGCATGGGTCTCATTCCCATAACCCAAAGGTGTGCAGGATAGGTAGATTGGCCACACTAAATTGCCCCTTAATTGGAAAAAGAAAATTGGGTACTCTAAATTTATTTTATAAACAATATAAAATAAACCAGTTTGGTCTTTCACTCCGCACCTCCTGGAATTATTACATTGGCGATGAGGATCAGGCGAATATCAAGCATGGAATTCTGAACAGCCTTTTTGAAACTCCCCAATGCCTTTTTGAAATGCCCTGGTTTGGGAAGCTCGAGCCTTATGATGAGAACATGCAGGACTGGCCCCAGTATGCCAAACACATGAGCTAGTTCTTCTACTCCAATGGTATAGAAGGGGGATGACAGACATGAAGTAATCCTTTTGGCAGCATGCAGGGTCCCAACGTTCAGCGTTTTTAAGAGTTTAACTAATCCTGCAGCACTAACACCACAATGTTCAATGAGCTTGTGGGTTTAGTAAAGAACCATTATGATCCAAAGCAATCTGTAATCCTCCACCGTTACTGATTTAACACAGCTGGGAGGACCCCTGGGGAACCAGTGACAGAATTCCTGACATGGGGTGCGGCACAGTGGTTAGCACTGCTGCCTCTCAATGCCAGGGACCCAGGTTTAACTCCAGCCTTGGGTCACTGTTTGTGTGGAGTTTGCATGTTCTCCCCATGTCTGCGTGGGTTTCCTTTGGGTGCTCTGGTTTCCTCCCACAGTCCAAAGATGTGCAGGTCAGGAGGATTGGCCATGCCAAATTGCCCCAGTGTCCAAAAAGAGGTGGGGTTACTGGGATAGGATGCTGTCTCAGAGGGCCGGTGAAGATTTGATGGGCCGAATGGCCTGTTGTACTTTTGGTAATCTATTCTATTAATGAAGCTGGCTGAATACTGCGAGTATTCGGGGGGAGGGGGAAAGAGAGAGAGAGAGAGAGAGAGAGAGAGAGAGAGAGAGAGAGAGAGAGAGAGAGAGAGAGAGAGAGAGAAGGACCCAGCATTCCCAATGAAGACTCCCATGTGGCTCACCCACTACCAATTTTACATTGTCAGGATATTCTGATATATCAAAGCATGGCCGGCTAACCCTGAAAGTATGGTTTAATACGACCAGTGCAGTTCGCAGAGTGGGATGTACCAGTAGTCCCTGTCCTCAAGTCCTATACGTCAGTCCGTCTTTATTGGAACTGTAAACTAACGATCATAAAGCTTCATACTTAGATCAGTAACCGATCTTCTAAACATAGAAGATTTATATCAAAAGACCCTAGAAGATCAGGGAAGCATCCCCAGAGATTTACATTAGCCACAAGGCTGCTGAGAGAGCATGACCCAGGCAAGTTTGCCAGAAATCAGCAGTATGTGTGCCGTCCAGGCTGGAAGCCAAAGCCACCTCAGGCCTGAGCCTTGCAAGTCTATCAGCCTTTAAGGGCAGCACGGCGGTGCAGTGGTGGCAGTTTATTTAAAGGACGTACTAAATCACAGGTGCTGCAGAAAAAGAGAACCTGGCAAACCTGAAGGAGGTTTGAGATGATTTTCTGACGCCAGTGCCCATCTCAAATGAGAAAAATGTGTTCCAGGCAGACAAAGTGATCGACCTGGGTTACAGAGTCGATAGAATAAGGCTTACACCCAGTGGAGGATAAAGTGGAGGTCAAAGAGGCACCAACTTCGAATTACAAAATCTTTCCTTGGCCTCGGAAACTACCTGGGACATTTACACCAAACATGGTCATTTTGATGTTACTCCTGCACACACTCTGTTAAAAATATATACCAGATGTCACCCCTGCCCTCAGTTACAAATACACCAGAGTGGTCATGGCAGGCGCTGCTGGATGAAGCCTTTGCGGAGGTGAAGCAGCAGTTACTATCATCAAACATCCTGTCTCATTATGACCTCAAGAGAGAACCGATATTAACAGGTATTGCCTCTCCATATGGAGTAGGGGCAATCCTTTCCCATCGATAGGATGATGACACAGAGAGACCAATAGCATATGCAGACAGAACCTTGGCGGATGCGAAAAGACGCTATTCGCAGATTGAAAAGTAAGGATTGGCTGTTATTTTGAGGGCAAAGAAATTCCACCTTTACGTCTACAGCCGATATTTCACAAATGTAACAGACCATAAACCCCTGCTGGGCCTTTTCAAAATGGACAGATCTTTTTCACCCATAGCCTTGGCTTGGATCCAACATTGGGCATTATTGTTAGCAGCCTAAAAAGCTCTCTTGAGCACTGCCCAGGAACGCCTTGGGGGACGCATGGTAGCAGAGTGGTTAGCACTGCTACCTCATTGTGCATGGGTTTGATTCCGACCTTGGGTGACTGTGTGGAGTTTGCACGGTCTCTCAGTGTTTGTGTGGGTTTCCTCCAGGTGCTCCTGTTTCCTCCTATAGTCCAAAGATGTGCAGGTTAGGTGGACTGGCCATGCTAAATTGTCCTTGGTGACCCGAGATGTGTAGGTTAGGTGGGATTATAGGTATTGGACCTGGGTGCTCTTTTCAAGATGTGTAGGTTAGGTGGGGTTACAGGGACTGGGCTCTCTTTCAGAGGGTTGATGCAGACTTGATGGGCCAAATGGCTTCCTTATGCACTGTAGGGATTCTATTCTATGGATTCACATATTGCCAACGTGGATGCCCTGAGTCGCCTCCCGCTGCCCATAAGCTTGGCTCCTGGCACTGGAAGAAATAATCATGACCATGAACTTCCTGCACACTTTGCCAGTGTCTGCGAAGCAGATTCAAGCGTTGACAAGAGCCCCACACTGGTAAAACTGTGTCGTATGATCTTCAGTCACGGAATCGGAGGACACCTCACAGATGACATGAAACCCTTCCTCACTAAACGACAAGAGCAGAGTGTAGAAGATGGCATTATCCTATGGGAAGCCTGAGTAGTCAGCCCCAGCCAGGTTGGCGCCAAATCCTGATAGAATTATACAATGGACACCCTGGATATCCAAGATGAAAATGCTTGCAAGGATCTACATCTCGTGACCTGGGCTCGATATAGGCATCGAGAATCTGGTGAACCAGGAGCACCCACTTTCAGATGAGGTGCTGTGGTATTCTGGCACCTCACCTGTGGAAGTCACCGACATGGGCCCCATCACCTCCTCCTGCCTCGGGGTGCCCGATGTCTCCTGGGCTACTCCATGGGGGTGCGAGGAGAGCCATGCCCTGAGACGCCCCCGTCACCTGGAGACCTGCTCTGATCTCGACCAGGGTCCGCACGCTCATGGCCATGGAGCAGAGTGTGGACCTTCGCCATCTGGGACAGCACCACATTATCCATTGACTATGTCACCACCTTCTGGGTCTGTGTCACATCAGCCAGTGACTGCACTATCTCTCTCTGGGACTGCGCTACCTCCCGCTGTGACTGCGCCTCAATTGGCCAGCACCTGGGAAATGCCGCCATGTTCCCAGCCACGGCCTGCTGTGACTGTGCCATGCTCAGAGGCGCTGCTGCAATTTCCAGGTGGCTCTGGGACATGGCCGCCTGTGAGGCAGCAAACCTGTCCTGGGCCTCAGACAGCGCCTGCACATAATGCCCTAGGCCTTGGATATGCTGATCCATAGCCAAAACTGTCGCCCCCCCAATGCCTTCACCGCAGATGTCACTAGGTGTTGGCCTGGGAGGCATACATAATCAGCACCACCTCCTGCTACTGTACTCGGTTGGACTCCTCCAACTGCACCTGCTAGATCAGAATTGGGCAAACTATGGCCCGCGGGCCGCCAAAGGTCTTTATGCGGCCCACCAAGGTCAAGTCATTAATTTTTTTATAAAAGGTTAATGGGGGGGGGCTGTTGGGTTACTTACTGGTATAGGGTGGATACGTTGACTTGAGTAGGGTGATCATTGCTCAGTACAACATCGAGGGCCGAAGGGCCTGTTCTGTGCTGTACTGTTCTATGTTCTATATGAGGCGCCCAGAATCATAACCGGGTGAAGTAATTATTTTACTTAATATACTATGCGGCCCTTTAAAATTGTGAATTTCTGAATGTGGCCCTTGCACGGAAAAGTTTGCCCACCCCTATGCTAGATGCTCGCCGAGAACCCCTCGTAGTCCCTGGCTCTGCGACTGCATCACCACTATGAATGGGACTGTCTATTCCAGAAGCTAGAGACCCACCTGGAAGGCAGCCAGTTCCTCGGGTCAGCCTGCCCTCCGACCGTCCGCCCCCTCGGGTGTTCCTACCTCTACCTGTTGTACCGGGTCAATTGCGTGGTGAGCACCAGAGTGTGTCCCAAGAGCCTCTTCACTGATATGCCCAACCGAGGTGAAACAGGCATATCAGTGAAGAGGCTCTTGGGACACTCTCTGGTGCTCACCACGCAATTGATTCAAAGATTCAAAGATGTGCAAGGTAGGTGGATTGGTCATGCTAAATTGCCCCTTAATTGGAAAAATTGAATTGGGTACACTAAATTTATTTAAAAAACAGAAATCAGATCCAACATGTCAACCACCCACCACCGTGCATCAAAAAGGTCATGCAGTCAGATTATGATAAACTCATAGTAGGTTTATTTGTTAATCCAAATAAGGAGTCACCAATCCTGACACTATCAGATATCAAATATTAATTCACAGTAATTCTTTATCTTTGGCAATTGTGATCACACTTTAATGACTTATTTACTTGGTTTCCAAGCATGAATCAGAACATTCTGGTTAATCTTGTTGAGGTTAGATAATCTGGAAAGATAATGAAATAGCTTCTTTACCTAGCCCAGCGAGCTGTGAGGACAGAGAAGGAGCAGTCATGTTTCCAACCATTGGGCTCACAACTGCAGGGGAACCTGGGCCCAAGTCTATCAGATTATCCGTGTCTGTAACTTCATTCAATACCTAAAGAAATAAGACAGAAGTGAACAAAATGTGATGTTTTAAAAACTTCCAGTCGCCAAAAACTGCCGTAGATTTTTCAGATTGAATTGAAGACATCCAAGAAAAGAATGTTTTCAAATTAATTCCCTGTGGTTGCTGAAACACAAACAGACTAAGAAGAAATTATATGATGTTTACACAACAACCATGATTCAGTAGATAACTATATAAGCGTTTAAAAAATGCATAGTCAATACTTACTCCATCTTCTGCATCCTGATTTCCACGTCCTGATCTACATCGTTCAAATCTGCCCAGGAGAGATGAGAAATCAGAAAAAGCTATATGGCTACATATTAGTTGTTAGCTTTAAAGGCTCCAACATGCCCCATGGAAATGCGACCAAATTAAAAAATCCAAATTCTTCTGCTTGTTTAGTTACTGTGGAGCTTTCAGTGTGCAGTGATATTCCTCACATTTCAGCCTTACAAAACTAGGTACAGAAACTGAACTACAATATCAATGTCACATTTTGCCCACAACATCTTCCTTTAGCTCTGCTCCCCTCACATCTCCCTTTAGCTCTGCTCCCCTCACATCTCCCTTTAGCTCTGCTCCCCTCAATTAGGTTATGTTACCAAGTTCCCCACAATGTTCCAAAAAAAGAACCTCAAAGTCTATTGCTGTCTTTGCCCGATTTGAATTATTTATAATGTGTACATGTATGGTGTTTTTTGAAGAGGTATCTGCCCGGCAATGTGGAAAATTGCCCAGGTGTGTCCTGTACACAAGAAACAGGACAAATCAAACCCAGCCAATTACTGCTCTACCAGCAAAGTGATACAAGGAGTCATCAACGGTGCTACCAAGCAGCACTTACTCAGCAATAGCCTGCTCACGGATGCTCAGTTTGGGTTTCGCCAGTGTTACTCACCTTCTGACCTCATTACAGCCTTGGTTCAAACATTGACAAAAGAGCCGAATGCCAGAGAGTGATTGACTCTGACTCTGTGCTTCCGTAGGTACAGTGTGAAGAAGGTCCTGTCCTGGGCCAAGCAGAAGCGGGTGGTGCAGAGGCTGGAGCTGGTTTACGTGTATACCAGGACTTTACGGTGGAGCTGGCGAGGAGACGGACTGCTTTCAACCGGGTGAAGAGGGCACTGAACATTAGCAAGGTGCAGTGCAACATTGTATATCCAGCGAAGCTGAGGTGACCTACAAGCTCAAAGACTTTTATTTTGGAACAGCGGAAGCAGTGAGGAGTTTACGAAGGCAGAAGGACTGTGGCAGAACTGAGAAATTGAGAAATGGCCATGTGCCGATGTAACCTCAGGACTGTATTTTCTTCTTTTTTGTTTCACTGCGTGCGGGTGTGTGGGCTAAAGGAGCCAATGTTGTATATATTTGGGCAAGGGAAGTGGGGGGACTTGCACTCGAAGGGAGGGCTCTTTGGGGTGTAGGTGGATATGCGGGGTGTGTGCGCGCTAAAAGGGGATTTCTGGGCTTTCCTGGGGCCGGGCAAGGGGAAAGGAACCCGGGCGGGTCCTCCGTACTGGCCGGTTTAAACTGATGGGGTGGGGGGAGGGGCTATGGCTATCGGAGCCTGGCAGAACAGGGTCCGAGTGGTCTAGCTAGGGTGGAAAGTTGGGGGGAAGGAACCAAGGAGTTTTACATGAGGCAGTGGATGGGAGGAGTTGGGGGGGGGGGGGGGGGGGCGGTTTTACAACACTTGGGCATCACGTACGGCACTCTTTCAGAGGTTGGACGCCGTTGAACGTGTGTGTGGCGGGGGGGGGGGGGGGGGGGGGGGTCCGGACTCCTTTTTTCCCTTTGTTTTTTGTTTCCACCGTGGGAGGGTTTGTTTTATTGGATGCATATTTTCACAGGTAGGCCGTTGTTTCGGGTGATGGAAGGATGGGATCGTTGTTATTGTTAAGGAGATTGATTTTGTATTTGTTACCGTTTACTGTTTGTGGGTGGGGTGTAAATTTGGGAGGAAAATGTGAAAATGGAGAATAAAAACATTTTTATATAAAAAAGGATAATCCAGAGGACTACAGGCCAGTGAGCCTTGCGTCAGTGGTAGAGAAATTACTGGAGAGAATTCTTCGAGTCAGGATCTACTCCCATTTGGAAGCAAATGGGCATATTAACGAGAGGAAGCACGGTGTTGTGAAGGGGAGGTCATGTCTCACTAACTTGATAGAGTTTTTTGAAGAGGTCACAAAGATGATTGATGCAGGTAGGGCAGTGGATGTTGTCTATATGGACTTCAGTAAGGCCTTTGACAAGGTCCCTCATGGTAGACTGGTACAAAAGGTGAAGTCACACAGGATCAGAGGTGAGCTGGCAAGATGGATACAGAACTGGCTAGGTCATAGAAGGTAGAGAGTAGCAATGGAAGGGTGCTTTTCTGATTGGAGGGCTGTGATTAGTGGTGTTCCGCAGGGATCAGTGCTGGGACCGTTGCTGTTCGTAGTATATATAAATGATTTGGAGGAAAATGTAACTGGTCTGATTAGTAAGTTTGCAGACAACATAAAGGTTGGTGGATTTGCGGATAGCGATGAGGACTGTCAGAGGATACAGCAGGATTTAGATTGTCTGGAGACTTGGGCGGAGAGGTGGCAGATGGAGTTTAATCCGGACAAATGTGAGGTAATGCATTTTGGAAGGTCTAATACAGGTAGGGAATATACAGTGAATGGTAGAACCCTCAAGAGTATTGAAAGTCAGAGAGATCTAGGTGTACAGGTCCATGGGTCACTGAAAGGAGCAACACATGTGGAGAAGGTAGTCAAGAAGACATACGGCATGCTTGCCTTCATTGGCTAGGGCATCGAGTATAAGAATTGGCAAGTCATGTTGCAGCTGTATAGAGCCTTAGTTAGGCTACACTTATTTATAACGTTAAATTCTGGCCGCCTACTACCAGAAGGACGTGGATCCAGAAGAGGCACTGTGGTAACCTGTCAGGGCCTTGTTTTGAGCCCGATTAAATTGGATAGTTTAAATTAAAGAATTGCAAACTTTAAATCAAACTGCAGTCAAACCTCAGGCAGGCTGTGGGGAATTCAGACTTGACTAAAGTCAAATACACAACACGCAGACCAATTGCCAGAAACATGTCTGGAACACACCCTACAATCACCCATCACGAGATCATTGTACCCTATTTTTAAAAAAATAAATTTATTTTATTTTATTTTTGAATAAAGTATATTTACCATTATGTACACAAAATACAATAGTTTATATACATAGAAGAGAAGGAAACACGCACAAAAAACAAAACACAAAAACAACAAAAAAGTTAGAATAAAATAAATGGTAGGGTATTATGTGCTCACTCAACAACAGCGGCTCTGTACAACTGGCAGTATTGTTTTTGGCACATAAGTAGGCATCTGTGTGTGTGTGTGTGTGTGGGGGGGGGGGGGGGGGGGGGGGGGGAGAGGAGGAACTGGGGAGCTACATATACATTTGGGCACCAGGGAAACAAATACAGAACAATTACAGAGGGAAATACGCAAATGGATCTGGTGTTGGTGTTGTAGCTTGCTGCTCCTAGACGGTATTCGCTGCCGTTGTCGTCTCGCAATCACCTCCGCTTCAGCCATTAATCCTGTCTTTCGCCCGGATTTTCCTTGTTCTCTGCTCCTGTAGATGCCATGTTTGTTACTGTTTCCCGTGCCCTCCTTCCGGCTGTCATTCCCTTGCCTCCCCCCCCCCCCCCCCCCCCCATCTCCCCCACCTCACTGGTTCCCCTCTACTGTTCCCTGTCACCTCCCTCTTCCACCCCCTCCCCAGCCCCCCTTCTCTTGTGGTTTGCCTTTCTTTTCTCTTAGATTTAGCTGCTATCATTTCTCTCTTCTCTCCCCCCCCCCCCCTACCCCCACCTCCGGTCTACCCCTCCCTCCCCCGCCTCAGCTACTTCCCCCTCATTCTTTGCTACCTGGCTATTCTTCTGCTTGTTTGTTGGCCACAAACAGGTCCTGGAACAATTGAGTGAATGGCTCCCACGTTCTGTGGAAGCCCTGGTCTGACCCTCGGATAGCGAATTTGATTTTCTCCATTTGGAGAGATTCTGAGAGGTCGGACAGCCAGTTGGGTGGTGCTGCTGACCCCCAGCCGAACAGGATTCTACGACGGGCAATCAGGGAGGCAAAGGCAAGGGCATCCGTCCTGCTCCCCAGGAATAGATCTGGCTGGTCTGATACCCCGAAGACCGCCACTTTCGGGCATGGCTCCACCCTCATCCCCACAACTTTGGACATTGCCTCGAAGAAGGCTGTCCAGTACCCCACAAGTCTGGGGCAAGACCAGAATATGTGGGCGTAGTTGGCTAGGCCTTCTTGGCACCCTTCACTCACATCTATCCCCCACCTCTGGGAAGAACCTACTCATACAAGTTCTTGTTAAGTGGGCTCCATGTCATTGAACCCTATTAATATGCACCGGTCTATTGTCAGTAGCCCAGATCGAGAGAGACTCTCGGTCACCCAGGGTTTCTGCTGTTAGGAGCATGCTATGTGCAGGCCACAGCACCAGAGATAGGACACCTTGGGGTGTCCTGTCAAACGGCCATCAACCGGGCCATTGGGTGCAGAGTCCCACTCCCGAGGCATCATTGGCAGAAAGCCAGATGAAGTGGCAAAAGGGCACGAAGGAAGGGAGAGGGGGGGGGGGGGGGGGAATGAAAACAGGCACCCGAGGCACATCAGCAGCGAAGACTCCAGGCAGAGGCTCACCTTTGTGAGGACGTACCAGAGGGACTCAAGAATTGGATCTACAGTTCAATCAAGCCACCTTTGCGGGTAGTATAACCGAATCTTAGGTATTTCTCCGTATTATATATTATGGATTAATTGAGTGTGTGTTTACTAAAGATTGTTGAATTTATACTTGTGTTTGTCCTTTGTTCTCGCTATTAAAAGACACCCAAGTAAAACTTTAAGTGAACTGGTCGAAAGTATCTGAATTGGATAGATACAGTACAAGGTTTTATTAATAGGAGCGTGGAATACAAGAGCAAGGAGGATATGCTGAACTTGTATCAGATACCAGTTAGATTGGAGTGTTCTGTACAGTTCTAGGTGTCACACTATAGGAAGGATGCAAATGCATTGGAGAGAGCCCAAAAGGAGATTTACAAAATTGGTTCCAGGGATGAGCAACTTCAGTTACAAGGATAGATTGGAGAGGTTGGGACTGTTCTTCTTGGAGAAGGCATAGAGGAGATTTTATATAGAGATGTTCAAAATCATGAGGGGTCTGGACAGAGCAGATAGAGAGAAATTGTCCCATTCTTAAAGAATGCAAGAATGAAAGTGATTTACAAAAGAAGCAAATGTGATGGTTCAGGTCTGGAATGGACTTCCTGGAAGTGTGGTGGAGGCAGGTTCAATCGGGGCATTCAAGATGGCATTAGATAATTATTTGAATAGAAACAATGTGTAAGCTTACAGAGTAAAAGTAAGAGAATGGCACAAAAGCTTATTTCGGAGAGACTGCTGCAGACATGAGGGGCCAAATGGTCTCCTTCCACACTGTAACGATTCTGTGATTCTATATCATGCAGAGAAACATAGGGTGCGATTTAACCAACGTCTTGCACCTGGCGTGAATCTGGGGCGCGCCGGTTAAAATAGTGGGAACAGTCAAAATCAAGATTCATGCCAGGCACGAATCAGTTTGCTCTCTAACCTGCTCCTAATGGCGGGTTCTGGATCACACCCAAATATGCAAATGAGGGTTAATGCTGTGCTTGTTATAAGTGTCCGGGGGGGCCCATATGTCCGGGACTAGGATGAGTAGGTTCTTCGGGGGTGAGGACAGGTGCACCAGATGTTCGGGGAGTCCTGCGAACCACGCCCATATGTTCTGGGCATGCCCAGCACTGGAAGAATTCTGGAAGGGGGTGGCAGGGATGGTGTCGAGGGTGGTTGGATCCAGGGTCAAACCAGGGTGGGGACTCGCGATTTTTGGGGTTGGGGTGGAGCCGGGAGTGCAGGAGGCGAAAGAGGCCGGTGTCCTGGCCTTTGCGTCCCTAGTAGCCCGTCGAAGGATTCTGTTACAATGGAAGGATGCAAGGCCCCCAAGCGTGGAGACCTGGATCAGTGACATGGCGGGATTTATAAAATTGGAAAAGGTCAAATTTGCCCTGAGAGGATCAATACAAGGGTTCTATAAACGATGGCAGCCTTTTCTGGACTTCCTGGCTCAGAGATAGGTAACTGGGTCAGTAGCAGCAGCAACCCGGGGGGGGGGGGGGGGGGGGTGCATTATTGTAGTATTTATTCTGTAACTTTATAGTGTGTTAATTTGCGTTGTGGTTAAAATGCTGGGTTGTTCATGGGGATGGGGCGAATGTATATGATTGTTAATATTATTGTTATTTTCGGTATTTTACTAAGGTGCGTTATTGTTGTATAAAATCAAAATTTCTCAATAAAAATTATTTAAAAAAAAAAAATAAGTGTCCGGGGGGCTTTTCGTTCATGAGGCTTTCAAGCCATCTTTTAATATTGTGTGTACCCAAAACAGAGCAACTTCAGTTGCTGCCTGTCTGACCTACCAAAAAATTCCAGGACAGAGACCTGCTCTGGAGTAATAAGGGGATCAGGGGTTATGGGGAGAAGACTGGAGAATGGGGATGCAAAAATATCAGCCATGATTGAATGGCAGAGCAGACTCGATGGGCTGAGTGGCCTAATTCTGCTTTCATGTCTCATGGTTCTATGCTGAAGGCCACTTCAACTCCCTTTGACTGTTAGCAGCCACTAGCTTCACAGCTGAAGGCTATTGCTGATGAGGAATTGGCCTCATTAGTTGTGAGAGCACTTCACAGTTGCAGGTTATGTTTGCTGCTTGCTCCTGCTGGTGGCTGCAGATTGCTGATGTTTTTGTTTCTGGTGTGGCGAGTGCGGCATGTAACTCGCATGTCACCGCAGGTTAAACACCCTGGAAATCAATAATGTTTAATGCACCTAGAGCACGAGTGGAATATGTGGATGCCTGGATTTGGTTCTGATGGGAGTGGGCTATGTGGGAGGGCCTGCACAGCTGTGGCTCCTGGATGGAGAATGGCACTGACATGTGGAACAAGTAACACATTGATAGACAGATCATTTCTACAACAAAGTTCTGGGCATGATCGTACTTTCTCAGACTTATCCTCTGTTTCTGTTGAGGAATCTGCAAGGGGTGATATCATGTATTTGTTTTTTGTGAAAATGAGCGGATATAGAATCACAGAATCCCTACAGTGCAGAAGGTGGCCACTCGGCCCATCGAGCCTGCACTGGCCCTTGGAAAGAGCACCCGACTTAAGCCCAGGCCTCCACCCTATCCCCATAGCCCCACCTAACCTTTTGGATACCAAGGAGTAATTTAGCGTGGCTAATCCACCCAACCTACACATGTTTGGATATAGCTTTGTATTGGTATCAATATGGAACAGTGACATGTCCTTGGTGATTAATGGTTAGTGTGAAATGTGAAAGATTTTCAAATCTTTGTTATGTTGACCATTTTTGTCAATAAAATATTACTCATGTGGCTTCTCGTATGTCTCAGATAGTGATTATTGCATTGCAATGCACTCTAATCAAACTTTGAAGCCTGAACTCTAGAAGCGTCAGCACCATAGAGGCAGCAGCCAACAATCAACCACTGAAGAGCTGGGCTTCAGCACTGGGAAGATCCTTGCGACTATAGGGTTAGTGTGTAGATCAGGGAAGGGCGCCTAAGCACAATCTCCCTAATGTTCCTGGCAGGGGTCTGGGGTCGAGGGGCTCCTGTTGTAGCCGGGGGTGTAGAGCAAGGTGTTGTAGCACAACTGGCTCGGTGGATGGCACTCTGACAGAAGGCGGGACATGCAAGGGTGGGGGAGACTTGAGGGATTTGTGGGTCCCGGGGTGGAAACCCTAATGATCATCAGTCACTCTCCTCCAATTCTTACAGATATAACAATATAACTTTCGGTCCCGCAGAGGCTGTCTCTCACGGTCCTGGTGGCAGCCCAGGCAGCCAGACGCTGCAGAAGGCGGCAGCAGCGATGTGCAGGCTGGAGGTGGCACCCGATATTCAGGTGACCACTGCAAACCCTGAAGACCCGACCAAGGAGGAACCCAGAGGGGGAAGTCAGCGACAGCCCAGGGTGTACAGACATCATCGGTCTTTCAAGGAGATGACAGACAGCATGTGCCGCAGGAGACTCCATCTCACAAAATAGACAGTGTGGCACCGTGGAGGAGGAGGACACCTGCTCCCAGTGGCCATGAAGGTCACCGTAGCCCTGAACTTCTATGCAACCGGTTCATTCCAGGGCTTGAGTGAGGAGTTCTGTGGCGTTACCCAAGCTACAGCCCACAAGTGCATCCATGAGGTCAAGGGTGCCCTGTATGCCGGGGCATCAGACCAAATCAACTTTGAGATGGTCCAGGCCCACCAAGATACCCGGGCTGCAGGACTCTCTGTCATCACCAGGATATGCCAGGTCCAAGGGGGAATTGATGGCACACATGTCACCTTGCGCACACCAGGGAGTGCCCTTCAGTAACAGGAAGGGGTTCCACTCCCTGAATGTTCAACTCGTGTGTGACCACTGCCTCTGGATTATGCACGTGTGCACATTTCCTTGTTGCCACCTGCGCTGTCATTGAGCAGCGCATTGGACTGCTCAAAATGTAGTTCTGATGCCTGGAACGCTGTGGTGGTGCACTGCAATACACCCCGCAGAGGGACTTCCGCTTTGTGGTGGTCTGCTGGACCCTCCACACCCTGGCAAAGCAGCAGGGCGACATGCTGGAAGAGGGGGGATAGGCAGTGCTTGGAGGACCAGTGAGGCCATGATCATCCTCGCCCGATTCTCGTAGGATGAGACTTTGTCCATATTCTTCTCCCAATCCCTCCTTCCCACCATTCCCTTCCTTCCTCCCCACCAGACCCCACCCATCCCTGACCACTACCCTTTTCCACTTTCAAAGCGTCTGTGTAAAATCACCCTGACTCTGTTGGCAGGTCAATATACAAGGCAGGAGTGTGATGATCACTCACTGTGTGAGGTTAGCTCTGGTGCTCCTCAGTTTGTGCCAAAGTCTGACTCCTGTCTTTCTGCTGACAGTGCACTCACACCCATCCTCTGAACAGGGTCTGCATTGGGCGGCGTTTGATCTAGGACCACCATGCCCAGGGGGTGCAGGCAGGCCCACTGTGAAGATTAACATGACAGAGGCTTCATATGTTATCAGGTAACCGGTTTTAAATGTGAACATTTAACATTTCCATTCCCCCTCTCTACATAGATAGTGCCCCCATCCCACACCCTATGATCTACTGTATGCCGCATGAATTGTTGCCCAACTAACATCTGTTGCATGAAAAATATGAAGCCAGTGAAAATACAGATTTCCCAAAAGTTTGAAGCAACAAACCACTTGCCCTGCTGATAACTAATGTTGCATTTGAAGTTCTGATGAAAAGTCACTGAAATGTTAACTATTTCTCTCTTCAATAATGCTGTCAGACCTGCTGAATATTTCCAGCATTTTTCATTTTTATTTCTGCGTTTGAACTTTTTCACACAAGAGTTCCAAATATTAATATAAATGGAGATTGATTTGAAACGACAATTCTAACGCAGCAAAAGGGTACCTAGCTTCATGCTTTGTGCACGCTCTTTGCTGGAGATTTTTAATCAAAATGTAATCCTACTGCCCTGGTGTTCCCCCATAGCCTTGCATTTACCCATTTGCAAATATTTATCCACCATCTATTAAAGGATGCAAACGCCTCTGCCTCAACAACATCCTGTGACACTGTTTCAAGCTCAATTTCTATTAAACTCTCGGTGAATATTTTACATTGAGAACCCCTCATCAGCAACTCCCCAACCAGAAGAAATAGTATTTTCTTATTCACTATACAGAAATCCTTCAATAATTTAAGAACCCCTCAAATTATCTTTTGTTCTTCTCTACCCATTGGATAAGAAAAACTGTAACTATCTTAAAACAGTACAATTTGACAGTTCTAGGCTACAAACCATCATCCAGTTTGCATGGCAGAACTAGCCAGAGACATTTAGAAACTACGAGCGTCAAATGCAACATACATTTTAGCAGCACGGTAGCACAGTGGATAGCATTGTGACTTCACAGCGCC